>NC_133787.1:32752006-33077792 GCF_003597395.2 Chelonoidis abingdonii
GGCGCGCGCACACCTACTTGGAATGAATATGAGCAACACATCTCGAAGAACAACAGTTACAAAGGTGAGTAACCGTCTTTTCCCTCAGCTCAGCTCACATCATCACCCTGCATTTCTTTCAGTCCATTTCATTTTCTCTTCTCTGCTTTGTCTCATATTCTTAACCACTTCAAGGCAGGTCTGAGACAAATACAACACAGTTAGGTGGAGTTGCCTATACATAGTCTACTACACCTGTGGTTGAAACACAAGTTGCATGCAAGCTTTCTTCATGCTGAGTAGTACTCTCAGCCCACTACTCAGGGTACGGAAGTGTATCGGAATCTTGGTGTAATTTGTAATGCAGTCTAGAGTATCTGTGCACTTTTTCAGTATATTAATGAGAGAACCTCTGCATTGCACTTTCAAGCTTTTAGTTACTACTATTCTGGTTTTTGTGGCTCAGACATATTTATTTGCATGTGTTGGAGAGAAAAGAAATGCTCCTGAAGTGTCTAGAGGGAGCCAGTGATATTCACCTATGTTGGTACAAGCTGTTCAGTAACTGAATGCGATGGCCAGAGCATACAACACGCCCTTAAAAATACTGCAGGCTTCTACCTTCTCTTCCCAGCTCTGGCAGGATTTTTCCTGTAGTATGTTAGCAGGACTGCCAGCTCATTGACATGGGCTCTCTGTTCAAACAGTTGTGTTTAGTGGAGAGCATTTACCAAGAATGACAGCATGATGTGAGTAAGATTCTGGAGTTGCAGAAAAATAGGCTATCCCGGGACTGCAGAATCCTTCAGACCATTTTGCCATCTTTACACACTGTGAATATAGTTTCTTGCAAACTGCCAAGCCGAAAGCAAGGAGTAGAGAGGTACGGTACTGGAGGAGCAGAAATGTACTTTGTCCTCTGCCATCACACAAGCCACCAATGACATGAGTTTCTTGGTAGATTTTGACTACAATTTGTCACAGTGGGTGGACGCTGTGGCCAGAATTGTAGGTGCTACCTAGTTTTCCAGGCAACACGGAGGTTAATGCACTAATCTTGGGCTTCATTTTGTGACCTTCAGAGGATATGAAGCTTAGTACCTTGATACTCAACATGTACAGCACGTCATCATGAAATCTTTGTCAGTAACTGGGAAGCTGAAAGCCAGATTTATTTTTTCCCTTTTAATGTAAAATGAAGCAATAGCAGGTTTATTTTTAGAAGCTATATATTTTTTTAAACAAGATACATGTGGGAAACAAACTGGTCTGATGTGACTAATACCCAGTTTCCATTAGGACGAAAACCTCAGTTGTTGTTAACTAACAAAGTGAGATGGTATGTAGAATGTATATTGGCTTACATCCTCCCTGGGTTTATGGGCTCACCCTCCCTTCATTATGATGCTTATTACCAATAAAGTAGATGCGACTGAATGGAGATCATCACCACTTTACTATGTTTGCTGCTTAAATAACACTTACAAGTAGAACCTGAACCTCTAGTTATTTCTGATATTTGACTCATAGTGAGCTGTGCTTTTATGATTATAAGGGTAAAAAATGTCAGAAGATTCACTTCTTTCAGAGTCCTTTATGCGTGTATATAGGTGTATGCTCATGCAGCCTGTGTGAGTAGGATAGAAAATTGCTTGCTGAGATCTAACATTACCCTCATGGTATAAATGTTCTTGTATTTCAATTTTTTTCACAGTTACTGCTGACAGCTGCCATCATCTCAAACGGAGGCACCAAAGCATTAGATGAAAGGAAAAGGGGGAAAAAAATTTCAAGTGATATATGCAAAATATATCACTGCAGGTTTTTTTTTCTTTTTACAGTCCACAGTTGTCTTTGGCCGCAAGTATGTCTCTTAAATGGTAACAGTTGGATTTGTTTGAGTACTATCCATCCAAACATATTACAAATATTTAATTAATCGTGCCACTTTGTGGCTAAATTTTAGTAGCCTCATTTAATGTGTAGGGAAACTGTGAGACAGAAATTAAAGCGCATATCTGCAAAAATGACTATTAATTTGAGGGGCTCAATCTTTGGGTGCCCAGTTTGAGACCTGATTTTCAGTGGTGCCGAATGCCTGCAACTCCTAACTGAGGTTAGTGCCAGCTGCAGATATTCAGCATCTCGAGAAATCATGAGCCAGATATCCCAAATTTGGCACCAAAAACTCCAGGCATGGGAAATGAAATGGATTCTTTGGGAAATGTTGACTCTAGGTGACTTGGTCACATGGTAAGTCTATGGTAGGTCTCCTGACTCCCTATCCTAAGCGTTCACCGTCAGATAATCCTTTTTAGTTTTTTTTTTTATTTTCTATTTAGAAATGCAGAATTGATTAACTAGGTTTTAACCCTGGGAACTAACCATTCGCCATGTTGAATTCTCTTCCCCTCTCTCTGTATACGTATGTGCTCTCTCTTTCATTTTTCTCTCTCTTTTGGGCTAATGGGATCAGCAGATTTCTGACCAAGTTAATGATAGAAGCGGAGATGCAGTTCTTGGCTAACTGCAGGCATGGGAATATGAAGTCCTCTGCTTCCTGTTCCTCTACTCTGTGTTACTATAAAAGACCAATCGATCTGTTTGTCTGTGCCATGCAGTTCCTATTGGGGTTTTTAACAGATGGAATTTGAACCTGCTTATCTTTTGCACAGAGAAGCACAGTTAACATTTTGTCAGAGTTGAGGATGACAACCACCTCCCCCCAGTCAACAACAGTCTGAGCAGACAGAATCCCCAATGTTGTACATTCACTAACGGCCATTTCCCATCATCATGCAATCAATTACAATAGAGACAGTTGCTGCATACAAAAGGGAGCCCCTAATACATGTCTCCTCTTCCACTGGCATGGTCTTGTCTTCCTCTGTTTGCTTTTGCTGGGTAGTGCTGACCTTTGGATAGTTCCTCTTCACTCAGTGTAGAGCATCAGAGACTGCAGCATTTCACAATAAAAGCGCCCCCCTCTCTCCCCCCAAAAGAAAAATTAAAAAAAAGGTGGAGCTAGAAATAGTGTGTATTGCTAGCATTGCAACAGGAGAGGGTCATTCTCCTGAAGTCCATGGGATTGAATTATATCCTGCAGCAGGAAAATTGAACCCCAAGAATCTTAATTTAGCTTCTCCCTGATTTCTCTTCTCTCAGTGTAAGTCATTTCAGTGTGAATCTTCTTTTTATTTAGGGTTTGTTTTTTTTAAATTTTTATCTCCATTGCTCCTACTTGTGGTACTTTGTACTCTTTTTAAATCTGAAGCAAACATTCTGTGTTAACCATGCTAGATAAAGAAGCTAGGTAAATATAGAGTGACTACACTTTAGAGGCCCTGTATTGGAACAACTATGTTTATGAATGATTCTTGTGTTCCTCAGCAACCGATTCCTACTTTTGATGTCTCCCTCTAATGTGTCTGATATTTTGAGCTTGTGTTTCCTTGCTCTGGTTGTCTGGGGGTTGGTGGAGATATTTGTGCTATAGTCTCTTTTGATGGCTTGAATTTAATGGCACTCAAGTGCCCACTTACCATATAAGGTAGTTAAGACTTGTGCTGAGATGCCCATAAGGGGTTCTGCTCTCCACCTCCCCACCTGTAGGCTCAGGTGTTTGCCCTTACTGCTTTTGTTGTGTTCTTCACCTTTGGTTACTGTGGAACAGCTTTGGCAAAAAATGTGAGTCCTGGGTGGATGCTCTGCAGTAAACGTGGAAGATTTACATTAGAGCAAAGAGTTTTTGGATGATGCATCATTTTCCCTACATTAAAATTTATCACTTATGCCAGTAAACCGCACATCAGAGATGTATTCTTGTTGTTCCTGCTAACTTCTCTACTGCGAAGTAATTCCAGTACTTCCCTCTTGGCCAGCTGGCCTCTGGCATACACTGAGTGACTGGTCAGAGTGTGACCCCATGCCTGCTTCCTGTATCTCTCTGAGGCAGAGGGAGATGCTGAAAAGTCACCCTCTTGGCTGCAAACAAAGCAGCACTTTCGCCTCCGCTGAGATAACTAGCCTGCTGACACTGGAGTCAACCCCTTGTGGTTGCACAGCAAGATCTACACACACTGCTGACTTCAGGGTGCAGAGACGATTCAGCCACTATAAATCTCTGTAGAGTTCTTGGATGTTTGAGCTCTTTAAAACAGGCTCGTCTTGACTCTGTTTCAGACTGCTCCCTTCTGTCTCTGCAAGGATGCCTAAGTGCAGCGTGAGCGCGCACATAACGTGCTGGTAACCCACATTTGGCACGGGCTGCAAAATATTTTTTGTTTTCCATATAAATACGAACAGATGTACCTATTGGATTGTGTGAAAGAACAACACAATGACAAAGGGAACGTAGGTGTTTAAAGCCCATCTCCAGGTATTAATACAAATAAGCAAGAGGGAGACGAGCATCAGAAATGACCCCTGTCCTTTGAAAGGTTTCATTTTTTTAAAGAAAATGTAAAGGATGAGGGCGGAGTGTAGGGGAAATGCAACAGTGGTTTTTACAGCTGGTGCATGGCTGTGTTTTTATCGCTGAATCTCTGAAAGGTTATTTGCTCCCCACCACAGTCATAGCCTCCTGTCAAGAGTGCTGCTGGTAATCTGTGCTCTTTTGTCTTTAACTTTGTCACCCAGTGTGTGAGATCTGATAAAGCTCAGATACTGAGAGGAAAGGAGTAAAATCCAGCCGTATGTTGTTACATCTTCTGTGGAACGGCAATTATAAGGTGTACTGGAAGTGTTCAGAGGGAAAGAACACAGACCTTAGACAGATTATGGGAGGGTAGTGTAGTGATAAGAGATGGGGACTGGGAACCTAATTCTCGCTCTCCTACTGACTATGTAGACCTGAATAAGCCACTTCACGTTTCTATGCCTCAATTGCCCAGTAAAATGGGAGTAATGATATTTAGCTCAGAGGCTTTGTGGGAGACAGTTACACAATGTGGGTAAGATGTTCTGATTGATTAAAAGGGTCATATAAGGACCCAGCTTTGTTATCTACTCCGTTTTAGTATGCAAACTAGATTGAGTGTAACCTGGTAGTACATTTGGGAGTAATTCAACTGTATCATACTGCTTGTATACTACAGATCGCTCTTGGGAAACATGATCTTCCAGGGTCTTTTCTCTGTTACAGATTTACACCCCATACGGCAAAAGCCACTTTCTGTGACAGAATTCTAGGTTTGCTTTGTTTTTAAGAGAGTAGGAAGAATAAGTGGTGTAATAACTTGCTGCTGCCCAGGGAATAAAGTTCCTTGCTGCATGCACCTTGCTTTAGCCCAAATGGGTTTTATGTCTCAGTTAGTTTTTGTTTTTAAAGGCAGCAATAGGCATATCTGAGGCAGAGTAAGAGAAATGTAGCATTTTTGTTATCTCCATTTCAGATCATTGTGATATGAGATGAGATCATCCAGTTTAACCCTTTGGACACTGGGGAAGTCTAATTTTGATCTATGCATCTTCCTAAGTATTCATTGAGCTGGTGGTCTATGAGATGTGACTGTTACATAGGTTAAAACTGAAAGGCACACCTGACAAAGATCTTTGTTGTGAGTGATGCCCAGAGGTGTCTTTCAGTAACAGTTCAGCCTTTTGAAGTGAGTAGTTTCCAGGAGAACTTGCGGGAATACGTGATCTACTTACCCTTTTTTATTTTTAAATTGTGGCCTATAGACGTCATTTCCCCCACTTCTTGTGCTATTAGTTTTAAACCTAATTTTTAAAAAGAGGGCTCTTATCAGCGTTACGGAACTAGTGGCTCCATGTTCATGTCAGTTCATGTGCTTGGTGCTGCTGTCTTTGTAGTATTTGGAGAAAAAAGCTACATACAGTCCCAAAACCCAAACCATAGCTGCTTCCTAGATAGACTGCATTTCTTGCTTGCATCCTGAGATGAGACTGGTCATCTCAATCTTAATCCCGGTGAGCAAATAGAGCACCTTTTAAACATTTTGGCCCTTCCACAGAATTAATCCTGTCAAAAGGTGTGTGGAAAGGCGAGACCAAGTGCTGAGCTGAATTGCATGGCCTACCTCCCCTACACTGTGTTTCCCTGCAGAATCAAAGAAGCCTGTACTTGCCTGCCCTGCACGTACACTCTGAATAAATCATAGATTTAGTTTCCATTTCAAAGCCACTGTTGGCTGCTGCATTGGAGATTGAGTCTGATCATTTTGGTTATACATAGTATGACAGGTATTCTTTTTAAGGGTGAAATTACTGCTGATGAAGGGACTAACTGACAGCCTTGAAGAGTGACATCATCTGTGCATAGTAAAGACAGAGTGGCAGAAATCCAAGTTCCTCCGCTGTGAAAGGATCACCTCTAAGACACACAATGCCAATCAGTCCTTGGCCTTTCTGCTGCGACTGTCAGCACAGGTGTCAGTTAGGACCAAGTATTATATTGTTTTTTGCGAGGTGACTGCTAGCAAGCGGACTCAGACCAGCCAACTATTTTTGGACAAGCTACTGAGAAAAGACTGCAGGATTTGGCCTGAGAGAGAGAGAGAATGGGGTGGGAAATACAGTGCATTCCATTGCAAAAAACAATATAATTATTTGCACCTTTCAGAAGAAACCATGTGGAACAATCTCTCTGGAATGTACAAGTATATTTTTAGACAGAGAAAAGTAGAGCTAGAAAAGCTAGAAGACTTGTTTGGGATTTGGTTTTGGGTGTCATATGTAGTGGCGTGTGCAGTAATGCACTTAGCTAGAGGACCTGTTAAAGCACAGCTATGCTTCATCATTCAGTGGTTAAAGTTACAGGAAGCTTGTGTCGGCATGTAAAATGTTTTGATAAAGTAATATATAGGTCAGGGAAATGACGTAGATGCAAGTTAATTCCTAGATTTGCCTCCTACTTTCTTTGTTTAAGTTGCAACATTTACTAGAAAATAATTTGGAATGGTGGTAAAAGTTAGGGTTGTGTGTGTTTTTTTTTTTGTTTGTTTTTGTTTTTTTTTTTGGTATCTTGTCATTTACCCCCACCACCAATTTGAACACAATACTTAGAAATAATGGTGCAGATTTTCAGTTTCTCCAGCTATTTGTGCAAATTGTTTTGTTGCACAATAATAATAATAATTAATTAAGCAGCTCTTTTCGTCTGTTGATCTCAAAGTGCTTTACAACGGAGGGCTGTATCAGCCCCCTCCATTTTACAGATGGAAAAACTGAGGCATAGATAGATGAAGTGGCTTGGCCAAGATCACTTCATAGGTCCATGGCAGATCTGGGAATAGAGCCCAGTTTTCTTGTGTCCCAGGCCGATGCTCTGTCATCAAGGCCACCTTGCCTCTGCATAAGTGGCTACAACTGGCTGATTACACAATTACCTGATTTATGCCAATTGTAGCTCCCTAAATTCCTGCCTAAAACGTGAACTTCTAATCCTGTTTAGATGCTCCCAGCTTAGTAGATACTGTATACCACTTGCATCCGACGAAGTGGGTATTCACCCACGAAAGCACATGCTCCAATACGTGTGTTAGTCTGTAAGGTGCCACAGGACTTTTTATTGCTTTTACAGATCCAGACTAACACAGCTAGCCCTCTGATACTGTATACCACTTGTTCTTTCAAAAACTCTAAAGCAAAACATTTTCATAGATTCTTAGTTTCCAAGGCCAGACAGCACTGATCATGATCATCTAGTCTAGGGGTGGGCAACCTTCCAGAAGTGGTGTGCCGAGTCTTCATTTGTTCACTCTAATTTAAGGTTCTGCGTGCCAGTAATACATTTTAACGTTTTTAGAAGTCTCTTTCTATAAGTCTGTAATATATAACTAAACTATTATTGTAGGTAAAGTAAACAAGGTTTTTAAAATGTTTAAGAAGCTTCATTTAAAATTAAATTAAGATGCAGAGCCCCCGGACCGGTGGCAAAGACCTGGGCAGTTTGAGTGCCACTGAAAATCAGCTAGTGTGCCACCTTTGGGCACGCGTGCTGTAGGTTGCCTACCCCGATCTAATCTGACCTTCTGTATAACGCAGGCCGTAGAACGTCCTCCAAATAATTTCAGCTGCAGCCTGTATTTTCGGAAGGTAACTGTTACATGGAAATAGATCATTTATTTTCTATGGAACTGGTTGAATTAGTTCCTTTGATATATATAATCTCTCCGATAGTTATGAAAATAATAGCCTCCACAACAGGGAGTGGGATGGTGGCAGGGCACAGACTGGTCTGTAACGTTTTTATATGTTGTTTGCTGCAGTGACAGATTCTTGGTGCTGATCTGTAGTGCCTTCCCTTGGAAAGTGACCAGTGGAATGCAGACTCTGCCTTTCTGACCACATATGTGTAACGAAGGCAAATAATCCCACCATACGATTAGACAAGCCTACTCTGTGATGAAAATGGGGAACGTTTCTACAGCTACAGCACCGTCTTGTGATGTTTAAAATGATCCTTTCCTTCCCTAGAAGTCAGTTTGCCCTTTAGACAGTGATCAGTGATGTTTTATATGTTGTGGCCATGAAAATTTATTAATTTTAGTCCTAGTGAAAAGTGCCCATTTGTCAGCCCCAGGAGTCAGTTTTCAGTTTATCCACAGGACGGGAACTGCATGATCAGGGGCAGTGCAAACTTTCTGCGCCTGATACTGCGCTTATTAGGACAATCTTTAAGAGTTGGTGCAACTTTCAGACACAATTCCCATACATTCCTTGGCCTTTGTCCTCATTCTGCCAGTTGCTGGCAATCAGTGCCAATTGTGATTATGCTAAGAGCTTGTTAGTTATTGCCAGTTTCTTTCCTACAAAGAAGAACATATGGTTGCCTAGTATTTGCTGTGTTACAAGATTTTATCACTCAGAAATTAAGTAGGATAGACAAATCAATTTATAATCTAGATGCCCTTGGTTTCCTTTTCTCCATTGACAACCGTCTGTTATTTTACACAGCTTGTGAATCATGTCTGTACCAAGGAGCTGTCAGAGTGGGGATAGAAAAGATGCCCCACATATTATGGGATGTATTTCTTTCTGATCCCATCAGAGCTACTGTATGGATAGCAGATTGCAATTTCCTCCATGCTCTTCCTGTGTAAAAGAAACAGCAACCAATGGCTGGCACAGTACCTGCAGTGTATTGTGTTATTCAGAACATTCATCTTCTGTGTTTCAAGGGCGTAGTATCCTGTGCTTAATCAAAAGCTGACACCAGTACAATTTATAACTTGATTGCATTGAATTAGATTGACTGTTAACATTGTTTGAGGTCGCTTACGTTTATTCCATTGGCTGCCCTTTCAAAACAAGGAGCTCTCTTGGTTGGCAGGAGATGGTATCCTGCAACTTGATAAAAATTTGTTTGGCAAACAAAAATATTAGGGGTCGCTGCACTTTGAAGTTATAGGTTATTTTCTGCATGTTCTGGGCACTGCTGATGTTCACTTTTTACATATGCAGACAGAGCTCCAAGAAATTGTAGTCACTGTTATATAGAGTTGATCCCTGTAGCTTTCATGTTTTAAAATGATCGTCTAGTTTGCCATTAGAAAAGAGCTATGTCTAGTCCTGTTTGCATCAGCAAAAGGGAAGTACACGAGACCCTGAAGCCATTAAGAGCTTTAAAAGAAAAAAGTACCTAGTTAAAACCAGTAGGACAGATTACTGGAAGCCAACACAAAGCTGCTCAGAAATGGAATAACACATTGATCAGATTTATGAGTCAGTCAGCTCCTTTTCTTTCTAATCTCAGTAGCTGTCATGCAATTAAGAAGTGTCTAATTTATCGATCTTGGATATGAAAAAGTCAGCCCGGTGGAAGAGGCAGTGTACACCTCTACCCTGATATAACCCGGTCCTCGGGAGACAAAAAAAATCTCACCGCATGATAGGTACGACTGCATTATATCAAACTTGCTTTGCCCCCCCACCATTCCTTGTTCCCTGACCGCCCCCTCCAGAGACCCCCATCCCTAATCACCCCCAGGACCCCACCCCCTACCCAATCCTCCTGTCCCCTGACTGCTCTAATCTCTATCCACCCCCGACAGAAACTCATCGGCAGCAGCAGGAAGCGGAGCAGCCCGGCCCCAGGCCGCTCTATTCCGCCAGCTGCAGCGCTCCGCTTCCCGCCACAGGTGAATGCGGAGGGCATCCTTTCCCCAACCTCCCCGCACTCACCGGTGGCGGGAAGTGGAGCAGCCCAGCCGCAGCCAGCTCCACTCTGCCAGCTCCCAGCTGTGGCGCTCCACTTCCTGCCGGGCAGGTGAGTGCAGGACCTTCCCCAGCCGCCCCCCAGTGACATGGCTGGGGCCAGGGCAAGGAAAGTGGAGCAGGCTGGGGCCATGTTGCTCTGCGTCCCGCTGCAGGTGAGTGCGGGGAGGTTGGGGAAAGGACTCCCCCTGTACTCCCCTGCGGTGGGAAGCGGAGTGCTGCGGCTGACAGCTAGCAGAGTGCAGCGGGCTGGAGCCGGGCTACTCCGCTTCCGCCACTGTTGGTGAGTGCGGGGGGGATCCCTTCCCCTAACCCCACTCCCCCGAACAACATGGCTGGGGCGAGGGAAGCAGAGCGGGCTGCTCCCGCCCCTCCCCGCTAATTCCCCGGGCCACTCTGGGACTGCGGGGTCCCCAAAAGTGCCCTCCTACAGCTCCTGCCCCCCAGACCCTGGAGGGAGGAGCCTCTGACTGCTCCCAAAGCCCCCTGCCCCTTATTGAACCCCTCGGCCCTGGCCTGGCCCAGCACTCTTAACATGCTTGTCAGAGCTTTACCGCCTTCCGTGCGAACCTGCCTTACATCAGGTCACATTATATCGGGGTAGAGGTGCATTTACTTGCAGAGATGTGTGTGAGAGTAAAGTCTCAGTCATAGTACATTCATTTACATTAAATGCAACCATTTTGCTGAAGTAACCCAGACTAAACCTGCTTGCAGTTTGCAAGGTCAGTCTTTATCTCCTTTACATGGTGGGCCAAGGACTTGACTTTTTCTAACATGAGGTCAGATCCAGTGGCTTGTTCTTCACAGGCTCTTTCTCTTTGCCTGTGGAAGAAAGAGCAGAAACTCCAGTTGCTGTCTTCTTTTGGTTTCTTTTGAAATAATTAGGGAGTGTTAGCAGCAGAGTTGAACTGCATCCTTGCTCTTTTCTCTGGGTCCCGGAAGGTCATGTGAGGGAAGAAGCTGTTTAGTGGAAAGCGATTCCATAATCTTTGGTAGGAAGGCACACCACGTCACTACAATGAGATGTCTTCAAAAATTGCTTATTATAGCATCTGATATCAGAATAGTAAATACAGTACCTCCCCTGCTTTATCAGAAGAAGTGAAAGATACTGCTGGAATGTGAATATTCAACCTCTTTCTCCCAATTCTACAGTACTTCTTTCTGCACAGTAAGATCTCTTGAGTTAAATATTAAAAGGAAATGTCTGTGCATCATTGAGATTGTTCATAATTTTAGATTCTGATGGTTGAAATCACTTTGGTGTATGTTCTGATGGCTTTACTTGTGTCATGTAGTATTGCTCCTTGCATAGTCCTTTTGGTTCCACTGGGATGATTGGCGGGGTAAAATGTCAGAAACTCAACTTTGGAGTGGAAGGACAGTTTTGAGGGCACAAAGTCAACTAGCTTTAAGCCTCAAATATAGTTTTGCTTAAAACAAAAGGGGGACTTGCCAACTCTAATGTAGGGCCTGAATAAAATCCATTTAAATGAGTGGGGAAATCTTCCCTGACTCCAGTGGGAATTGGATTGGATCCATATATAGAAGTGTTTCCATGATTTTTTTAAATAAAAAAAAGTCGCTGCAGTTTTGGAATCTCAAATACAGCACGTGCGGCTCCATTAAAATCAGACATCAAAACTCACTATCTAAAAGGGAAATTAAACAGCCTGGTCTCATTGTCTTTGTAGAGCAAAGCACAAAACATAAACACGCAGCACTGATGGTGAAAAGTAAATTGGAATTTTAATTTTTTTAAATAAAAAGTTCTAATAATTTAAGTAGCGTGAGTATTGATTAAAAAAACCCCAGACACCTCTTTCCCCACCCCTCTTTTGTCCCAACACCATCTCTGTTGAAAAGGAAAAATAAACCACTCTGTTCAGAAATATGACAGAATACAGAAAAATTGACTATATTTAACAAAAATAAAACTGTTTGAGTGTTTTGTTTTTAAATGGGAAGCAAAGCATGAGAAACCATAGGTCGTTTATATGTATGCAGTGTTGCAAAGGGCCCAAAGGAGACCGCCAAGCACAGAAAAACCCCAAGCTTTAGCATTCAGAAAAATATTAATAAAACAAAAACAAAAAGTGACATTTAAAAAATGTGCCATAGTATTTTTTCTTTTTCTTTTTTAGCCGTATAGGTGGTGAATATTAAACAACCCTCTCAAATTCTTAAGGCCACTATCCCAAATTGCCTCTCATGTACAGAGGAAATTTTAGACATAGGTCAAGTTAGTCATTGGAATAAAGTCAAAGGGTTAGATCCCAACAGTCTCCTGCTGCTTTTGAACAGTTGCTGACACCATTTGCACAAATTAAGTACTATAGTTAGATGCCATTTGAATACTCGTTTGGTGAAACTTGGTTTTGGCGTGCTGAAAACTTGGCCCCTCTTTATTTCTAATGATAAATGAAATAAAGACCTGAAGACTAAGGCTGGCTGCAAAGGGACATTAACAGTTCTGACAAATAGTGAGATGCAATCATGTTGGAACAGCATCAGAACAAATAGCTCATTTGCTTCTTGAGAGACATATGAAAACCATAAAGAAAAGGCAGGGCAAGGAGGGACATTGTTTTGTTTCAAGACCCTGAAATTTTTAGTATTCCAGCAAGGGAGGTTTCCAGTGATGCAAGTGCACCATCCGTTATTTATTGTAATGTAAACACCTCATTTAATACAGGAGGATTAAAATTCATCCCAAGGGATTATGTCATGTTCCACTCCTTCTACCACATAATGGATTTGCTCTTCCGTTTTGGTGCGTGGCCCTGAAAGCTGCGCTTATGAACTTGCTTGATTCAACATTATTGAATGAGAATATGAGAGAGCTGCCATTGTATCTTGCAAGGTCAGTAATTTGGCTTTTTATGCCTTTTCTCTGTTGCCTGAAATTGAAGACTGTCATTTGGATCAGAGCAACACTAAGGTGCTTGCTTTTGTTGAATTCTGGAGAGCTGTTGAGGGAGGTAAATTTTGATGGCTTTCCCCATTAGTTTGCAGAGTTACCCTCATATTTGCTGCTGATGTTGAGAGTCTGTGGCAAAAGTCAACAGAAGGAGCCTTGTAGCAGGAAGGAATGGGAAGTCAATGGAGCCCTGTGGCTCAGTTCTCCCATCTTCCAGTGGCACTAATTTTTACCTAACTCTCAGGTTTCCTGTGCAGCTTAATTTGTATTCCTGAAATGCTCTGAGATCATGAGAATAAGGAAGATAGAGAAGTGCAAAGTAGCACTATTAGAATAGTGACCTTGAAAAGCATTAGGAAGATACTGCATATCAACTGGATAATAAAAGACACACTTTTTTCTTTTCTAAAAGCAGCTGCACTTGACTACAGTAGACTGACTTTATATTAGAGTAACTGAGAGTGGCATTTGACCTCTAATGCTCTTTGTAATTAGAATTTACATGGTTGTGCCTTTACTTTGTCCCTTTTTTTCTGTCATTTTAGCTCAGCACTGACTTAAAGGGGGAAAAAGTGCCCCCTCCTGCTTTACCATCACCACTTGCTGCAGTACCCACAAGTTCCTAGGACAGCTCCCACCCAAGTGTTGATCCTGCCTGTAGCATATTTAGTCTGGGAGATCTTCTAGTGGTGCGGGCACAAGCTAATCCCGGGGTCCCCAAATACCACAAATGTGCTTTGATCAATGTGACTAATTGATAAAAATGGATTATCAGATGTCTTTTTGATCTCAAGACGACAACAAAACCCCACAGCAACAACAAAGCCCAGGCATAATATCTTATGGAGAAACACAGATTACCAAACATGTCTGTTCCCTTTGTAGGGTTTTTTATATATATTTATGATGCAAGGTAGTTGTAACTGAGCTAGAATTTATTCCCATTGATGTCACTGGAATCTTTACTACTGATGTGACTGGGAGTAGGATTTGGCCTATAGTGACCCAATAGTTTCCATCAAAATTCTTATATTATTGTTGGTCATCTAAAAGCATTTTAATTAGGATGTGCAGAAAGCAGAAATGCCTTTTTAAGGGGCCTCCTGCATGTGTGAACTCAGATCAGAATATTGAAAGAGTGATCTTATACAACAAGAGCTAATAGGAAGGCCTACACATGAGTTTCCTGTACAAATTTAGCTGTGCCAAGGAATGAGAGACGGGCTTAGAAATAGATTCATCCTGTGACAAGTAGTCAAATGCATAGTATTTTGTGTCTTTGTCTAGTGCAGTATTTCTCAACCTTTTCATATTGGCGACCCCCTGTAGATTAAAAAAAAAAATCGTGACACGCCCCCATTAGAAAAAATTGTGATCCCGTATCTTAAGCTGAGGGGCAGGAGGAGCCTTTAGCTGGGGTGCTAAAGGTGGGGCTTCAGGGCTGAAACATGTGAAGTAGCTTCATGGGTCACCCTGTGGTGTGGGTCCCAGGCAATTGCCCTGCTTCCTACCCCCTAACCCTGGCCCAGCTTGCGAGCCTCCTAAACTAGTCCTGCGGCCGACTCACAGGTTGAGAAATACTTGTTTGGTGGAAAACCTCATCTCCAGCTTGTCTTATTTGTATTTTTAATGGACAGACATGGCTACCACACTTGTATAGCTCGTAAGCTTGACAAACAGCTCCTGTAATGTGCCTTGTAAATAGCTCTGTATTGCAGCTAGGAGATCCTGCTGTGCTTATGAGGCCACTTCATGGTGAAGAAGACGTGACTGCCATTTTGGGGTTTTTGTAGCATGAGAACTACTAGAGAAATAGAATGGTTGTGACACTTAAGATTCATATAGTCTTAGATTTTAAAGCCAGAAGGGGCAGTTATGATCATGTAGTCTGACCTGCAGACCACAGGCCAGAGAACCACACTTAGTAACTTCTGTATCAAGCCCATAATTAAACTGCTTTCGGTTTTAAACTCTGGGCTTGATCTTCAAATAAATGGTCCTGTATAAATCAAGGGAGCTGCTTGTATGAAGAAGGTCTATATGCATAAATACATGCTGGCAGGATAAGCCCCAACAGTTATCCTGTGGGCTCATTCCTATAGCCATTAATTACTGAAAGAGCAATCCCTGCTCATCTTGCTCACATGAGTAAATCCTACGAAGGTGATTGAAAGTTTTGCCTGAGAAAGGACTGAAGGATCAGGATTTGGCCTCTGGTTTTAAAAATAAGCTGCTTTGTTTGGGTCTAGCATTGTTTCAAGGTTTAACTTTCATTTGTAAATGTGTATCCTGTATATTGTACTGTGTATATGCAGTGTGTGTAATGTTGTATATGTGCACATCTGTATATGTAGATATCTGCTATTTATATACATTTATAGATAGGCACTGGTGTATTTAATGAATGTTACATTACTTCTAGAATTATAGATGCAGACTATGTTTCAAAAAGTGTTGTTAGAATTCAGCAAGATCGACTGTACATCTGTTGCCATTGAGGTATTATTACTGCATTGTTGATTCTTATGAGGTCATGACAGCAGATGGGAACACTATGTTTCACAGCTCCATTTTGGTAGCCTCCTGGATGAATGAGATCCTGGAAATTAACACACTGGATGGAAATGTTAATAAAATTTAAACAATTGATGCACCAAGGTGTAGGAGTATGCAAGATGACTACCTGTATCATTGCCATGAGCAAGCATGTAGAGAGACTGCATAGCTAGAGAGCTGAGGTAAAGAGGAAGACCTAGCTAATTGCCAGATATTCAAAAGTGTGTGGTTTTGCTGTTGCTGGGTTTTCATGGACCGTATGTCATAGCCATGAGATTCAGATCTGTGCAAATGGGGTGGGTATGCAATTGCACCTTTGAAAATCTAACATTCTTTAAGAATGCTTTTTAATGCATAATTCCTACCTTGCAAGAGTGATTGGAGCTATACTGTGAATTCTCTGATCTCCAGTTTGAAAGTGGGCTGCTAACTGTATAGATACTAGAACTGGGGCCAAACTAAAACTTGAGGTCTGGGTCTCATATCCCTGTAATGAGCAGAATTGAAACTGTGTGCATCTGAACTTCAGATCTAGATCAGAATGTTTGCCCCCAAATCAGAGTTCTAGCTCTGAATGTTTCAAAACTTTGGGTATTTGGAATCTGGATTGTAATCCAAACTCTCCCAAATGTTGGAGTGTTTGAACCTCTCTCGTGGGCTGAATCCAGGCTACAAACTTTGGATGTGGGTCTGTTTCTGCTTCAGGCCCGTTTCTAATAAAAATTAGATTTCTTGCAAGAGAATGAGAAAAACTGTTTAGGCTTCCAGCGAGATGATTTTTTTGTACTTCTAGAAAACTAAGCAAATATCAGCCAGATCCCTCTCTTCAGGGTGGAGGGGAGAGAATTTCTGAAAAGAGAGCTTTATTATTGCAAGCTGTAAGTTTTCTCTCCAGTAAAAACATTTGTCCAAAACTCTTTAATGACTCTCAAAGAGGGCTTGCCAATAACTTTGGTCTTTTATGAAGAGGTGACATTTGTTGCAGTTCCTTATTTTCAGATGCTTTACAATAACTTGTTTCTTCCTATGTGAGAAAAGAACTGATGAACAATCTCTATATACAACTTTCCTCTGTAAATGTTACCCAGGATGTGCAGGTAGGAAAACGAAGCCAAAACATTCACAATGCTCACCTTTTCCTGTAACTGCTGCCCTGATTATATTTCCGATAAAGCAGATATTTTTGTTCTTCACAACTGCAAACATCGTAGTCCCATAAGAAGGTGCTAGTACTGGGACTATACATAGCCAAGGTGATTAGAAAGGAGAGTGCTGATATTTAAAAGCAAATTAATGAAAATCTTCTGTCTGATCATATTTAATTTGAGTTGTATTTCTTGGATAAAACATATGGCATATGAACATGAAAAATAAATCCTTGCACTGTTGAATAGTGATGGCTACTTTTGTATACCACTGCCCTCTGCTGGATGGAATCAAAACCGCTCATCTGTGTGTCATTGGCCTCTACTTCTAAAAGTAGTAAAGTAAAGGTGTCACCCAAGAAGTTATGGCTCACGTGGTGGGGGTCTGAGCTTTTGGAGGAGAAGGAGCTGAATTCTTCTATCCCTGATACCATTGTGATTCTAAGGAGCCATATTGTATAGTGATATTTGTGAACCTTCAGTATTAAAAAGAGGAGAGCAAGGAAGTTCTCCCTGTTTATGTGGTTTAGGTATAGCTGATGCAAGTAGAAATGGGCATAAGCCAGGATCTAGGTTTGGGTCTGGAGTTTAAACACTTCCAAAACTTGAGCTGTTTGAACTGTGGGGCTGTGCCTTAGATATAGAGTACCAAAATGTTTTAATCCTATTACAGGCCCTAATGATGACATTCAAATCTTGATTCAGCTCCAGAGTGTTTGAATTCAGTGTTCTGATGCAGACCCATGCTAGGGGGTTTTGGTACCCTGACATCTTCCCAAAAGAGATGCTGAGGCTGACTTGGTGTTTATGTTTTGTAGCCAAAGAAGTCACTGATGACAATATAGGTTTCATTGTTCTTCAGTGTGTTTCTCTAGTCAAAGCTCTGAGAAGTTTCTCTTCTCCCTCTCTGAGCGGAAAGCCCTGCTTGAAAGGTTGTAGCTGTGATATTTAAGGATTTGCAAAAATAAGCTATTTCCTTTAGATGCAAAAAACATTCTTACCAAAGGAATTAAGCACTGACACACAGCTTGCAGGAAACCACTGGCTTCTCGGTGCCTTTGAACTGAAAACCAGAACATTACTGCAGAGAGTGGTCACGGTACCTTCAACCTGATCATTGTGTGCAAACAGAGCAAGGGCTTGTAATTATCCCCAAGGATAAAACTTTCTCTAGGTTCATTTTGAAAGACATGACGTAAGTTTTTCAGCATGATGTATCCCTTAAACCTAGTGTGATCAGGCAGGTGATTGTTGAGCAGGTCGTGCTGACTCCAGCTTTTAATATTTATCACCAGAGGTCGGAGTATAAAGTGGATGAAATGGCCTGTTGCCTCTGTGGGAATTGAACAGAACTCCTGGTTTTATATTACCACTGTTATTTAAGTGACAACAGGCATAGGCGCTGACTCCGTGGGTGCTCCAGGGCTGGAGCACACACAGGGGAAAAAAATAGAGGGTGCTCAGCGCCCACCAGCAGCCCTGTGGATCAGCTCTTCTCTCCCCCACCCCCACACCTTCTGCCCATCACGATCAGCTGTTCAGCCACATGCAGGAGGCACTGGGAGGTGGGGGAAAGGAGCGGGGTGCAGGCAGGGGAAGGGGTGGAGTGGGGTGAGGGTGCCTATTGATTGGAGAGTCCAGCTGGGAAGAAACGTTTATTCTGGCACATGGGCAGCCAAACTTCATCCAGGCATTAGGTCTCATCTGCTGGATGCTTTTTTTTTTAAAAAAAAAATCAGCCAAATAGTTCACTCTTTATTTTTGTTTCCAAATGTGTGTGTGCTTAACCAACTTTGCTTGTTTAATTTAGAAGCAACTTAATAGATTTAAAAAAACCCCTTGGGGCGTGTGTGTGTGTGTATGTGTGTGTCGTGTATACATGAACATGGATTTACTCAACAGTGAGCATGTTTTAGCATACAGAAGTGTATTTTTCCTGTACTGTAAGGTGTAGGGACTTGGTGATATACTGTGAATCTCAGCACATAGTAGAGGGATTTCTGGAGAGTGGCTGTGTCAAAATTTGATGTATAATTCTAATCTGTAGAGCCTCATGACAAAACTCCTCTGGGCTTCCATGTACACTCTAATTATGTGTATGATAGTTAAGAGGGGCTCCAGTCAGGTTTAGGACCCCATTGTGCTGCAGGCTAAATGACCACATAGCAACGCACTCTCTCTATCCCAGTGGATTTACAATCTAATTTTAAGTGTAGACGTAATAAGTGGATTTAACAAAGGAGGAGGGAGAAGAGTTAAACTGATAAAGTCATGTGGTTGGGTGACAATAGGACAGTTTGATAAACCAGATTCAAATAAACAAAAGACTACTTAAAGAAATTGGAGAGTTTGTGTCTTTGGAGTTGACCTAAATTCCCAGAAGGTGTGTTGTAATTTCTATAGAATTATTCTTCTGCCTCAAAAGAACCACTGAAGTATGAAAGACTGGCCATTACTGAGAGTGTGGGGTTTCTGGGTGTAGTTTTGCTAAAAGAATGTTGGTTACGATGGTGATATAACACCTTTTCCAAGCAGGTGTCTTTATTTTCATTTTATGAGATCTTTATCTTGGAAAAAACTTCATGCTTATAAATATTACATTAAAACTAGCAAGTTTACCAAATGGACATCTTTCACATCAACTTGTAGTTTGCCATCCCTACAGCACAAACCATTATTGTTTTAGTTGAATTTCATTTAAAAAATGGAGATAAAGAAGCACTTTTAAAGAAACCTGTGAAAATTCTTGTGCGCGGTAAAGAAGATTTAACAAAGCCAGCTTGGAATCTAATTGATACTCTGTGTCATCTCCATTGTGTCTCTACCAGAAAACTGACACATCTCTCAAACTTGATTCACTTTTACACTGCAATTGCCATTCCTCACCCCACCCTCCGTGGTGCAGGTATCACACATTTCATTTACCCTATATTTAAACAGCAACACTCCTTACAATCCAAACAAGTCAGTCATCATTAAACAAGGAGGAGGATCAGCACTGAAGGAGGTGATAGGTGGAGCCTAGAGAGTGTGAGGAGGGATTGAGTAATCGCAATTTTACCAAAGACTTCCTGTTTAAAAAAAGGAATAAGTAAAGAGTGCTTTCCATTGGAGTGGTGATGTGTTCTCTGTAATGCTGTGGAAGTGGTGAAAGTAAACCAGTGACATAGCCATAGGAGCAAGCATTAATTAAAATCCTCATGAGGAATACCAATATTGTCTAATAAAGATGAGACACTTGAAGCAAAACACGGTGTCCTTCCCCTTATGTAATACCTCTCAAGCCAAGAGGGGGTGAGGAGTTTATAATTCATCCAGTAGAAGGTTACACTGACAACTGTTTGGAAGCTCATGGCTTGCACCTAATTTACGTGAAAGGGAATCAATTGTGTTACTCCTCTTCTTTAATACAGAGTTTTGGCCCACAGAGACTACAGCTTCCACTATGCACTCCTCTGTCTGGATTGAGATGAAACACTGCATGCTGGGAACTATAGACTGTATGGTCAGCCTTTGGGGGTATTTGTTTAAGCAAAGAATGAGACATTTAAAGTGCAGCACATTTGTGCTATCTTTATCTGTCCTCGCTTGGCAGTGATTAAATCCCAGGTCTTGAAAACAAACAACCATAAGAAACAAGCTGTGATGTGCTGTAAAGAAAACAGTCAGGGCTGTCAGGGGTTGCCAAAGTCTGAGACACAAATCAATAACTTTACAGGATGTGGGATCCTGGATGATTCAACATCTGCACAGCTTCTGTATTTGGTACCTGTGCACCTTTTCATGCTTGACTATATATGCAGAATGTTTTATAGCTGAGTTTGTGGGCTGAGTGCTGGCTGCAACTTCTCCCCCACCATGCCATCTACCCTTGCACTGGGTACTTGACTTGCAAGGAGAAATCCCCTTGGAAATGCCAAAGTTCTCTCCTGGAATAAATAGGTGGGGATCCTGCATGAAAGACGCATAGCTGATCTATGCCAAGCAGGGGTGATAGTCCCAGCACCCTTCTAGGAATTGTTGCCACTCTCTGGAAATTTTTCTTTTGGCAAAGGTCCCTATTTCTGGCTTTCCTGGTGTCCTTGAAAGAAAAGAGATTATGCGACAGCAGGGTGTTACCGCCTTTGACTAAAACAGTGGTTTCTGAATTGTTAGAGCTTTAAAAAAAATTAAATAGAGATGTGTGCTGGTTTTTATTTCATAGTAACCCATAGGTAAACTGTATATGGCCTGGTCTCTGGTGCTTAAGAGATTTTCTTCCTGTGTGCTAGCTTGATATTTGAGACTAGGTGGTGATCTTCTGTTAGCAGTTCCCAGATGCGAGCTGGGAGATACCCGTAGCAAAGAAGCCACTGCAGGGCTTCTGTTAAGTGCATGTAACGGATGGTTGTCTTGCTGGCTTTTGCTTTGAGTCTGCATGGCTTGCCTGACCATTGTGGTTGTATTTATGTTCTTGGACTTCTAAAGCGTCTATCCGATTAGAGTCTGGATCTAGCTGAAATGAGAAGCTTTGGTGTAGTTTCCTAACATAAAGCACTCCGTTGGTATGGAGCTGGTGGACCTGTAACTGATGTGCTGCGACAGTGGAATTGTTGGAGATTTCCCTTGGCTGGCAGTAGTAGTAAGTCCCTTATCTTTTGTATGGGCTGAGCCACAACAGAGTCAGTATATTACAGGTTAGTTGAACCAGTGCTGCTGCAGTGGTTGTTGTGGTTTCCTATCCATGTTGGGGAGAAATCATTGTAGACTTCCTCAGTTCATATGGTGCTGAGCTAAACACCTAGTACCTGTCCCTAAAATCAGTTTAGAAGAGCCCAGGGGATGATGGTTCTTTGTGCAAATGCAACATCTTTCAGTGAACAGTTTGCTGCAGTGCGTTTTAGTTGAGCTTTAGACGATACCTCGGGGTCAGTGCACAATGGAACGTCCTCGAGTGTAGTGCTGGCTTGCCTCGCTAGTCTGCCAGTACTTGAGTTTGATGCATTTCATGGCACAGTGCAAGGCCAGTCTGTTCACTAAGCGTTGGCTCGAAGATAATTGGAAACGGAGGGCAGCCTTGACTCAATGGTTTGTGGATGGATTGTTTTCTGTCACATCGCTGTTGCTATGGAAATTTAGCTAGAGGTTTGGATGCTTGTCTATTGATGCTGCCTATTGAGGGCAGAGTGGTGTGATTTTTAAAATGTGCATATATATAATTTAATTATTTTACAGATCTGTACATGGGCCCAGCGGCTTCTGCAATGAGTGCTTGTTGCTGCTGTTACTACTGTTGTTTGTTGTTGCTGTTCTGACAGGGCACACAGTATGCTTGCAATTTCCCTGCCCAAAGTAGCTTTCAATCCAAGAAGACAGGCAACATAGGAAGGGAGAGGGACACAATCAAAATGTATAGATTTGTTTTCTGTGCTTTATATACTGTTTGTGTTGATGTTGTTAAATACACATCAACCTCTACCCAGTTGTCTATCAGCCTTTCTGTTATTTGTTGGCCACCTTCTTGTTGTTTCTTATTGGTTGTTTTGTAATAGCACCTGGAGGCCTCAACTGAGATGGGGGCCCCATTGTGCTAGTTGTGCTACATACCAATAGTAAGAAACGATCCTTTCCTTGAAGAATTTACAGTCTTATTAGACATGACAAAGGATGGGAGGGGAAAAATAGTAATCTCAAAATGTATAGAAATATGGATATTAATAGCTAAGCACCATGAATTAGGGTAAATGATTGCCCATGTTAGGAAACAGTAAGATAATTCAAGTGGTAAGAAGGATGGACTTGTAGTTAAATCACATGTCTAAGATATGGCAAATTTTGTGTGACCTTGGGCAGGCCATTTAGGGCATGACTCTCAGAAGTATTGAGCCCCCACAATCCCTGCGGAGTAATTTTTCTGTTGCTCAGTTTCTTCATCGGTACATGGGGGATAATCATTCACATGGGTGTTGTGAGGCTAATAGTTTGGAATTTTTAAATTCTACCTAATGAAATGAATAGGCAGAGGTTTAAAACAAACAAAAGGAACAACCCACAGTCAATCTGTGGAATTTATTGCCAGGGGATGTTGTGAAGGCCAAGATTATTAACAGGGTTAAAAAAAGAACTAGATAAGTAAATGGAGGATGCGTTGACCAATGACTAAGGTGGTCTGGGATGCAACCCCATGGTGCAGGATGTCCCTAGGCCAGATGCTGGGACTGAATGACAGGGCACAAATCACTCAATAATTGCTCTGTTCATTCCCTCTGAAGCACCTGGCATTGGCCCAGTTAGTGGGCTAGATGGACCATTGGTCTATCCCAGTATAGCCATTCTGTGTTCTATCTCTGGTATCTCCCATGGCTGTTGTGAGACTAATGATTGGAGTTTTTAAAGTGCTTTGGAATCCTCTGATGGAATCATGGAATATCAGGGTTGGAAGGGACCTCAGGAGGTCATCTAGTCCAACCCCCTGCTCAAAGTAGGACCAATTCCCAGATAGATTTTTGCCCCAGATCCCTAAATGGCTCCCTCAAGGATTGAACTCTCAACCCTGGGTTTAGCAGGCCAATGCTCAAACCACTGAGCTATCCCTCCCCCCTATAATTACAAAGTATTTTACTGTAAAGGCTTGACTATCCACTCTCTATAGGAATAAACTCCTTGTGGCTGAGCAATTCCTATATGTGTTTGTCATATGGCTTACAGCTTCCTGTGACGCCATTGAGAGTTGAAGGATCCGGTACTTGGAGAACAAAGCTTTCCACCTGGGCTTGGCCTGTGTTAGAAAACCTTGCCATGTATAATAGCTTGCACCAAGTATGGCTCCCTCTCTTTCCCGCTTCTCTCCACTGATAGTCATCCCGTCGTGTGCACTGAATCAATAGAATTCAACAGACTTAGTTGCAAAATGTTATCAAGTTCCTAATTCTCTAAGGGGTCAGCTTCCTTTTATACAGCACGTGTTGTGCATGGATGGTTCCCCCCCACATCAGCAGACTGGCTGTTTTCAATACTGGTTGGCAGTAGCACGAGACATGGGGGGACAACTTCCCAGCATACATGCAGTGTGCTTTTCAAATGCCAGCCCATCAGTCCATAATCGTTCAATACTTTAAAGATCCCCCTGGTGTCACTTTGTCACATTAACCCTCTTCCCAAAGCAGGAAATTGACTTCTTATGAGCTGCTCAGGCAGAGTATTCTTGTTGGTGGCTGTGCATCATCAAAAGCCATTAAGAAATGCCTCTCATTGTACTGTCTGAAAGTCAAATAATTCTATGGAGAAAATAGAAACAGCATGTTCTCGGTGATTCCTCATCTGGGTTTGACAAAGAAAGAAATAACTCCCTTCCCCTATTAAAAAAAGTGCATATATGGATTTTATAACATTGGTTTTTAAGCAACCTACTAACAATTTTTTTTCCTGCCCACTTGACTACTCTCCCACAGCACATTTCTTGTAAAATGACTTGATTTTTTTGCCCCCCTTTTGATGGTGAATTTCTAAGAGAGAATTTTTCATATCCAAATCATTGCTTTCACGTGGATGCAAGGTAATAGTGTAAGTCTGAGTGTCAGCTCATGTGCTGCTGTTAGCTACTTATTAAATATGATTAATAGAAACATTTATATTCATTCAACATCTGAAGCAATTTGCATTTATTTTCTCTCAAGATTTTTTATTCCATCTTCTTCCCCCTTTCCTCCCCCAGTGTTGTTGCTCTGATGACTCAGACATTGGAGAGATTATTTCATGTTGAGGTGGAGACTAGCTTTTCTTGTCAATTGCATGACAGACAGTTTTGTTCTCCATCACATGTGGCTGCATGGGATTGCTACATCAAATGCATTGCAAAATTATAAAAGTACTTTGTGTGCAGTCTATGATGATCCATGTTTTTGGTTTGTTAAATGACAGTGTTACATTTTAACATGCTTAAATATTTGGAGGAAAAGCGTAGTTGCACCCGATCTGCTACCGAGCTAAAATTCAGATGAATTTCTGGACCAGATTCTTGGCTGGTGTAAATCAATAAAGTTCCACAGCAGTCTTTTGGAGCTGTGCAGATTTACACGAACTAAGGATCGGGGCCTTTGCTTAATTAAATCACATAGTAAGTTAGATTGTAAACTAGCTCCTTGGGGCAGATACCATCTTTATGTTGTGTGTTTTTGTATAGCACCTAGCACAGTGGGATCCTGGTCCATGACTAGGGCTCCTTGATGCTACAGTAATACAAATAGTAACTACTTTTTGTTGGAATCAGCCATGGGACGTGTGTTTCCATATGTATGGATAAATGTGGTAGAATTCCCTGTTGTTGTTCATTAGCATTCTCTAGGTTACAGCACGTGTGTGCATAACGTATGTAGACATGGAGCCAGCTCCTCAGCTAGTGTAAATTGGTATAGCTGCATTGAAGATCTAGCCCACTGTGATCACATTGATAGTGTTACTTTTCCCCCTAGGTATAAAAAAAAAAAAAAAAAAAAAAAGTTAGTGACCAAAGCAAACCCAGAGGCACACAGGAAAGTACATTTTGCTTTACCTCAATTAGTGGTCTCAATTAGCTTATACTTGGCCAAATCAGATGTTAATTGCTCTGAATTTTGTAGGGACAAGGGGCAATTTCTAATATGCTGTTTCTTTTCTTGAGCCATAGGATGTATTCATGTATTGTCAGAGATTCTTCATGCTGGCTGCCATTGTCAGCAATTCCTTAGTCCATGACGCTTTAAAGTGCGAACTGAGCACTCTCACCTCCACTTCAGTTGGAGGTGAGGGCAGTCATCATTTCCCAGGAGGTGTTGTGCACCTTACCAGATTGGGCAGTAATACAGATATGGACAGCTATGCATAATAGGGCATATTCATCATCCTGAACTGCAAAAAGAACAGGAGTACTTGTGGCACCGTAGAGACTAACAAATTATTTCAGCATGAGCTTTCATGAGCTATAGCTCACTTCTTCGGATGCATAGAATATAGCATAGCTATAGCTCACGGAAGCTCATGCTGAAATAATTTGTTAGTCTCTAAGGTGCCACAAGTACTCCTGTTCTTTTTGCGGAAACAGACTAACACGGCTGCTACTCTGAATGCTGAACTGCGTACATTTACATGCCTTACTCCCAAGAACAGCCATATGAGACATAGACATCTGATAGTGATGGAGAGTGTGTTAGAATAGCATGTTTTTCGACCCAGGGTATCTCACTGGGAAAGTCATAGGCTATTTTAGGGTTACTTATCATCCACCCCCAGTACATATGTGCATCTGTCTGTCGCATCTTATGTGAATGATTCCCTGTATTTGTGTAGTGCATCTGTTCTAGACAGTCTCTTGTAGAAATGATGCAGTTGAAGATTTAGTACATTATGATGTGAGTAAATGCAAACAAGCCTCATTTTAACAGTGGACGTCATGTTTATTCTTTCTTTTTTAGTAAATTTCCTATGGAAACAAGTGCACAGATTTTTGTTTAATTGTATAGGCTGCTGCTGCTTCCCAGAGAAGCTGAAGGAAGACTGACTTTAATTTGGGCCTGAAAGTTCCTTCAATTTTATGAGCATTTAATCCTTGAGTTTGATTTACTCTGTCTTTGGTATCTGGTTGTTCTGGGTCAAAAAAGGTCATCTGACTTCAAAGCTTTATGATTTATAAATCTTTATGAAAATGAACGAAATGCAAAGTTTTTTTTTTTTTTCTTTTTAAAAGGACAAATTCTCGGTTCCTTTTACACTGAAGGGAAAGGTATGTCCACAGGCGCTGACTTCTGCTCCTGCCGGTGGATGCTGGACACCCCTTCTGCCCCCGTTCCTGCCCCAACTCCACCCCTCCCTGCCCCTATTCCGACTCCTTCCCCACATTCCTGCCTCAGCCCCGCCTCTTCCCCGCCTCCTCTCCTGAGCACGCCACATTCCCACTCCTCCGGCCCCTGGAGCAGCCAAACAGCTGTTTGGCGGCAGCAGTCGGGAAGCGCTGGGAGGTAGGTGGAGGAGCGGGGAGGAGGAGGTGGGGCAGGGGAGAGGGGAGCTTGGCTGCGGGTGGGTGCAGAGCACCCACTAATTTTTCCCCATGGAGCTCTGGAGCACCAGCGAAGTCGGCGCCTATGTGTATGTTTTGGGGAGAGAATGGGTTTCACAAAATCCAATGTAAATGTAAATGTTTCCATGATTTAACTTTAATTTAAATAAAAAGCCTTTTCATAGAATCATAGAAGATTAGGGTTAGAAAAGACCTCAGAAGGTTCTTTAGTCCAACCCCTGCTCAAAGTAGGACCAACTCCAACTAAATCATCCCAGCTAGGGCTTTGTTGAGCTGGGCCTTAACCTCTAAGGAAGGAGATTCCATCACCACCTCCCTACGTAACCCATTCCAGTGCTTTACCACCCTCCTAGTGAAATAGTTTTGTCCTAATATCCAACCTAGACCTCCCCCTCTACAGCTTGAGACCATTTCTCCTTGTTCTGTTATCTGCCACCACTGAGAACAGCCGAGCTCCATCCTCTTTGGAACCCCCTTCAGGTAGTTGAAGGCTGCTATCAAATCCCCCCTCACTCTTCTCTTCTGCAGACTGACTAACTCCAGTTCCCTCAGCCTCTCCTCATAAGTCATTTGCCCCAGCCCCCTAATAATTTTCACTGCCCTCCACTGGACTGTCTCCAATTCGTCCACATCCTTTCTGTAGTGGGTGGCCCAAAACAGGATGCAGTACTCCAGATGTGGCCTCACCAGTGCCAAATAGAGGGGAATAATCACTTCCCTCGATCTGCTGGCAATGCTCCCGCTAATGCAGTCAAATATGTCATTAGTCTTCATGGCAACAAGGGCACAGTGCTGACTCATATACAACTTCTCATCCACTGTAATCCCCAGGTCATTTTCTGCAAAACTATTGCTTAGCCAGTCAATGTCCAGCCTGTAGCGGTGCATGGGATTCTTCTGTCCTAAGTACAGGACTCTGCATCTGTCCTTGTTAAACCTCATCAGGTTTCTTTTGTCCCAATCCTCCAATTTGTCTAGGTCACTCTGGACCCTATCCCTACCCTCCAGCATATCTACCTCTCCCCCCAGTTTAGTGTCATCTGCAAACTTGCTAAGGGTGCAGTCTATCTCATTGTCCAGATCATTAATAAAGATGTTGAACAAAACCAGCCCCAGGACCGACCCCTGGGGCACTCTGCTTGATACCGACTGCCAACTAGAATCGAGCTGTTGATCACTACACGTTGAACCCGACAATCTAGCCAGCTTTCTATGCACCTTATATCCACCTTTCTTTTTATTTAAAAATTCCCTGCCATGTTGCAGACCTAAAACAACAACAAAGAGCTTGTCAACTATACACACACACGAAACTGACTAACCTAACTCCTTGTCGAAGCCGAGTGAAATGTAAAAATGAAAAAAAATTGCACAAACAATAAAAAATAAATTAAATTAAATTGTTTTTCTTGACAGAAGCTAAATTTTGTTCAGTCCCATGAAGGTGAATTCAAAGAACCCTTTGCTCCCAAGTGTAATGGATAGGCACAGTATAGTTCCTGGGCTTCCCAGTATGGTGCTGGCTACTCCAAAGTGGCAAAGGCTTCTTTGCATTGACCAGCCAAGCTGGCACTGCCTGGGAAGTAATGAAGTCTTGGCTCCTGAAAAGGGTGGTATGGCGTGGTGGTTATGGAGCTCCCTAGAGCTCTGGGAAGCGCTGTGTGGGACTCAGGCATGGTACTCTCCCAGAGCTCCTACTGGTATCATGCACCTCTGCACAGCACCTAGTGCGAAATGTGGCCTTGGGTATGTAACAGTATCTAAAAACACCTTTTCAAGGGTCTTTGTGCAGTAAGGCTGCAGTTTCAATTGCAAAACAGAATTGAAATTTTCAGATGTGGTATTTTGGAGGATGCTATCTATATGGGGTGTCTGTGGCTTGAAATATGTCAAATCTAAGAGAGACTTCCTATTCTGCTAAGATGGCTTTACATCAGTGGTTCCCAAACTTTAACAACCTGTGAACCCCTTTCACTAAAATGTCAAGTCTTATGAACCCCCTCCTAAAAATGAATATTTACAGGGATTTTCTCCTTTACCTGAGTATAGATTATAAAAAGCAGTGATCTTGGAAATATAAGCACATCATAAAAATACATTTTATTATAGTCTTTATTATTATTTATGGTTGCAGTATTTTTATTACATTATGAAAACAGCAACACTTTTCAAAGATCTCACTTCCGTAGCTTGTAGCACTTCGAATAAGCCTGTTATAAGACAAGGCTCCTATGTTTCATCAAGGAGTATCAGATTGAAACAGCATAAAGGTATTTAAGAAGCCAACTCAAAGAGTTCCTCCTACACAAGCATTCAGGTCGTGTGCAGTCCAGGCAAACAGCGCATGTTACAACAAAGCTTAAACTTGTTCCTCATAATAACTAAAAAACACAATACTAGCTGCCTATTTATTTTTAAAACAGCAAAAAAAATCCACCTCTCTTTCAATTTCTTATAAGGAGTTTTGAAGATTAAATCTCTTCAGTGTGATAGATATGCTTGCTTTGATCTGCTTAGCTCTTGGAAGTCCAGAGGCTCTGGGCTGCTTGCCCCGTGCTGCCCGGGGTCCCTATGGACAGCTCTGTCCGCCATTAGGGAATTTTTTTCCCAAGAACTCTTTGTAACACCCCGTTTGGGAACCACTGCTTTACATCATTAAAATGGAAGGCATTTCAAAATTTTAATTTATATTTATGTAAATTTCATTATCAAGGTTGTGCCGTGAAAGCACAACTGTGACAGATATTGCAACCCCTTGCAGTGTCGTTGGGGACTATATTGTATTTTGTGTTTAAAGCCTGAAAAACCTTCAAAGCCTTTATGATGAGATGGGCCTGACAGTACGAACTGGAGAATATTCATAGCCATTTGTATGAGTACAGGTGATGTGTATTTGTGTGTTGCTGGCTCACTCCGGTGGGTGGGGGGTGTTTCCTCTGAAATCTGGAATCACTTGGGGGTGATTAATGCAAAATCCCAATGCGGGCTCTGAAGATATCCAGCCTTTGAAGCTTGAACCTCCTAAGTATAGAGGGAGGGACCGTTTTTACCTGTTTTCTGGAGGCTGGAGGACAAAGCAGGGTTTTTGGTTTAAAAATCTGAGTTTAAACAGACCCAGAGCCTTCCCTTTGTTACAGCAGACACAGGACTTGGTGTCGTAGGGCGGAAGAGAGAGACTTTGGCCTAGCAGACTCTCCGTGTTGGAGATGAGTGATTCCTGATTTAGTGAGCATTTAATTCCTGTGATTGTTTTGTGTATGATTTCTTGGTGATGCATTTGCTCTAAGAATAAGTGTGGTTTGCTTTGGAACAGCTGTGCAGTCGCTGGTAAAGACACTGTCATTGTCCTGGGAGAGAAAGCAAAGCACAGGTGCTGGGTGCTAGGCTAACAGGCTTGCTGGGGAATATCGCAGTGTAAGGCAGGGAGGTGAGCAGCCTTAAAACCCTGGTCAGAAGGAAATGAGACCTCGGTCCTTATCAAGGAGACAGACGGGGGAGGCATGAGACCTGAGTGGCCACAAGTGGGGAGGGGAGATGCAGGTTAGCCTCGAAACTGTGACACAATCTAGTCCATTCTCTGACGGAAGATTTGAAACAGTGTTGAAGTACGTTTGGGGGGGAACGGGGGGAGGCAGAAGTGATATTTGAATTATATATAAATTAGCCCCTAAGGTAAAAAATACTCTGGCTGTGGGAGAATAAAACAAAACAGAAAAAGCTATTAATGACTAATGGTTTTCTTTTGATCCTTTAATAAGAAGGCAGGGTTGTACATTATCTTACTCTTTCTAAATGTGTTGATTTATGAATATCAGCTGATGTTTGGTCTTTGGGATGAGATTTAGCTGTTGAAAGATTACAGAGCTTGATTGAACTGGGTGAGTTTTATCTTTGTGACTGTTTAAAAAAGGCAGTTATGGGAAAAGCTATGGGAAAAATCTTTGTCTCAGGATGAGAGTCTGTGAGGTTCTGGTCACTCTGAACTCCTGTTTGAAGGGAATGGGCACTCAGCACCACAAAGGATGGAGGCCCTAGAGTACAATTTGCATTGCTCCTGCCCTATTCCTTTGATATTTACTGCTGCTGGTGCTGGATTACCCCGTCCCGTCATTCTTTCAGAGCATATTGTTGAAAACTTTTGTCTCCTGAACCTAATAGACCCTGCTCATGCTGTTTTTCATATTTTCCCTGAGTGTTGTCGTCTTGATCTCTAAAGGATCTTGGGCTTTTGGTTTCCTGTGAGAACAAGATAATTACTCTCCAGTAGGCAACGTCTGACGTACAGTTTCAGCAGAAACCACTGGGACGCCAGTCACTAGTATGGAAACAGTATTGTGGGTAAATGAATAAACAGAAGTTTATCATACTTCCTGCACAACAAACTTTTGTTAAAGAGACAGTGAAAATTTTTCATCGCTAGAGTTGGTATAAAATTTAAACTTCCACAACAAGCGTTATTCAGAAATGTTTTTTAAGAGGTTTATTTTTAAGCTGCGTTCCTGTTTTGTTTTTTTTTCCTTGCTAAAAAGACTGCTGATGGTTTTGTAGTGGTAATCTTGTGTTATAGGGGCATCTACTGCATTTTGGCAGACATTTTATGTGGGGCTTCTGTATACTTTTGAAGAGTGAAAGTGAGTATGATTTTTCATACACACCACCCACTTACCTTATGGAAGGAAGCAGTGCAGCTAAAAAGTAGCTACATTCTGAAAGGAACTTGCTTATTTCACACTCACCCACAAGATCCTCTGTTGTGATTGTTAGAACTGCTCCTGTTTGCCCCAGAGGTAGTCCTAGTTTTGACAGGATTTTTTTTTTCTTTTTTCTTTATAGCCTATTGCAAGACTGTGATTAACATAAATTAAACTGGGAGTGGGGGCGGGAGTAATATGTTCAGGACATGTAAATTAGACATAAACCAGAAATACTCAGAAAATAATTAAGAATAATAAACACCTATTTTTTATTGTAAGCAGGGGTCAGTCTAAGAGCCTGTCTACAGAGAAATTGACCATCCTAGTTATAGCAGAATAGTTACTCCACTAGCTGTGCTGGACAATTTCTTCACCTACATGAGCCCTGAGTGCAGCTAGTGGAGTCTCTCAGGATTGCTGTGAAGCATTGGATTAACTCAAATAGTTGTGTGTCTGTGTACATCTATATCTCTGAATGTGTGTGTATACCTACTTTGTATATCTATGGGTGTGTATATGAGTGTGGTGTGTATATAGTATTAAATATGTTTGTTTATATATGTGAAAATAATAAAATGCAGACTATTTAGAATATATCCTAGTGGTGTTTGTACTGTGTCTGCTCTAATACCTCAGATTGGTAAGAGAAGTTAAAAACCAGCTTTGTATTTAACTTTGAGATTCCTCACTGTTGATTCATCTCACATATTTAACTGCAGCATGTTGGTTGGTTTTTGGTTTGTTTAATTTTGACTATTACATGTAATCAGGCAGAGGCAACGTCTTCAGGAAACATATAGCAGAAATGATAAGCAGGTTGCTGTGGGGCTGCCTTTCATTATAAGTCTTCAAGCTGCTGGTTAAGTGTGCCAGGTGTCTAGAAGACACCTTTGGAGCCCAAAGACCCATTGATAGATGTAGTGTTCTAGATTTAATAATGTACTTGGTCAACCTTGTAAGCAGAAGGCAGAACAAAAACACTTAGAATAAAAACCAACACAATATATTTAGGCTTGGAAGAATATTTTTTTTAATAATTTTGGCAGATAATACTGATTATTTTTAAGCATTTCCCCTCTATTTTTATGGATTTAAATTTTCGCCATTGCGGAAAATTGTGGAGGGGATAAGACAATGGGGTAGGGGTGTCAGAAATAGTTAATTACATAGATGTTGAGATTCAAATAAAACACAAATGGTCAAAATATAAAATGTAAATATCTTTAAATCAAACTCTGTTAAGTTCTCAAGCAACATTTCTTTCGTTGCCTATCTGTAAATTTCGATTGATCATCGATGGAAATATTTTTTCATCGGTTTGTGAGTGTGTATGGTGGAATCTGTTTACTGGTATTCCATTAATAAAAAATCAAATTCTTCCCAGTTAAACTATATTACACTGCTATTTTGTCAGTACAATCCAAGTACCTTCCTCTTACAGACACACCCATGCATATCTCAATTCAAATCCTGCTCAGTATTGAGCTCACAGATTCATTTAACCAATCCAGCTCAACACATTTTGTATAGGATTTGTCCACACAGCAACTGGGAAGATGCTTCCCAGCACAGATAGACCAACGCACCTCAGTTCTGTTTAAGCTAATATGCTAAAAATAACAATGTGGCTGTGGCAGCATGGGCAGCGGCTTGAGTTAGTGGCCCAGGTACAATCTCACCCACCTCTGGGTACGTACTTGGGCAGCTAGCTTGTGCCGTCACACAGAGGCCACGCTGCTATGTTGTATGCACTAGTTTGAGAGGTGCTAGTGTGTCTCTGGGAAGCCGCTTTCTGCTGCTGTGTAGACAGGCTTGATCAAGAACTGTAGCCTCATCCACAGGCTTGATTAATAACCTCAGTTGTTTCCTGGTTTTTGTCTACTCCTTTGTGACTTTAATACTCCTATAAGTGCGGGGGATGGACTGATAACACCTCTACAGAATGACCTGTAAAGGAGCTTCTCTCAAGCTTCCTACCATGTGCTTCTCTGCACTTTATTCCTGACTCCAGACCCAGCTAGGGGTCGAATCAGGTTCTCTCCTCATTAAAATCCCAGTTCCACCAAGTTGTTCAGTGGTTTCATGATGGTCAGGTGGAGCAAATATGAGGCCACCAAACAATTTCACATGTGGCCTCCCCAGGATTTGGACCTGATGTTCCAGAGGGGAATGGCTAGTGGTGTTTATTCTCCTGCTGCCCATCATCCACTCCTTATGGGCTCAAAACATCAAAGGCGATGGGATGCTATATAACTATTCCCAGGACCAAATATAATGGGATCAGTTTCGGTGGAGTAATGCATTTGAATCTATGTTGTGAAACTTTTGATAAGTAAGTAAATGCTTATTCTTTCTCTGTTTTTCTTGCAGCCAACTGGGTATATGGAAAACTCCATTTCCTACAGTGCTATTGAAGACGTTCAGCTGCTGTCCTGGGAGAATGCCCCTAAGTACTGTTTACAGCTCACAATCCCTGGGGGTACTGTCTTACTGCAGGTACAGTAAACATGAAAGAACAACTCTCTATTAATCACTTCGATTCTCTGTTTGTTAAGTCTGAGATCTTAGCCCTGATTAGCCAGGCTGACACTGGGCAGATAATTTACTGTGGTCAAGTTGGTTACTTACCAACAGTTTTGTGTGAGGTGACACATTCAAAGCCATTCAAGATTGTTTGGGTTGCTGTGCCTGCTGTTTTTTTGTTTTTTTGTTTTTTTTTAAGTGATAGTGGAGAATGAGAATTTTTGGGCCAAGATGATTTAAACTTGCAGTAGGTTTTATAAACAGGATGGGGCTTTGTGGGAGAATTCATAGATTTTTTGAGTCCCCAAGAGTCCAATATAATGATCTAGTCTGACGACTTGAATAACACAGATTATAGAATTTCACTCTGTAATTCCTGGCATTGAGTACAGAACTTCAGTGAAATTAAATAATCTCTTTTATAAAGATATCCACTCGTAATGTAAAGACTTCAGGTGAAATTGAATGCTTTTAGATTTTAGAGAAAAAAGCACCATAGAAGGTTCATCTAATCAGGCGTCTCAACTGTTTGAACTTTCAATTATCTGTTTGGAAGTGGACAATTCCATTACCACCTTGTGGTTAGGTGACCAAGGGGATGATGTGGGGCAGAAATATTTATGTAGTTCTTTAAATGCTAGGATTTATTTAAAAACAGCCTGTCCTCAAGTACACCTCAACTGCATGTCTTTCTTACTCTAAGAACTTGCTCATAGCATTCTCAGTTTAAACAAGCAAGTTGGTCCCTCCCACATGTCACATGATGGTGCAGAAAAAAGAGATTGTGGAGGACAGACATTAATAGACATGCATTTCAGATGAGATCTACAGGAGCTTCAGGGAAACAGCATGGTTCAGTAGATATGGCCCTGACTTTGGAGTCAGGGGACCTGGTTTCTTTTCAGAGTTCTGCAACTGATGTGCTGTATAGCTCTGGGTGAGACGTCCTGAATAGCTGTGTTAGTGGGTGAAAAACAAGCCATTAATCTCTGTATCTTAGTTCTCTCACCTTGAAATTGGGAATAGGGATGCTCACTTCTTTTTTTTTTTTAAAGTGCTTTGAGATCTCTGGATGACAAGTCTAATGATAAGTGCTATTCATATGATGATAGTGTCCTTGGCACGTTTCCCCACTCCCTCTATCTGGTTGTTGTGTAACATGCTGATTACCATCTCCAGATGTTTTACAGCTGTGCTGTGGTGCTATATAGTATATAGTTTCCTGTATTCAGTCCTCCTTAAGTCCTATTTCTAAACAGGAGGCACCAGCTTTTCCTTTATTTTCACATTATCCCACACTTCCTCATGTGTTTGTAAGGTTTTGTAGGCTTTCTAAGGTCATTGCAAGTTTAGCTGAGAGCAGAGCGCTCCACCACATTCCTGAGTTTTGAAACTGCTGTAGATCAAGAAAAGAAAGCTAACTGAAAATCCAGCTGTATATGCACTTAAAAAAAAAAAAATCTTTCAGCAATCATAATTTCAAAACTGCTGACCCTGTTTTCTCCAAATTTGGTCATTCCATCTGTTCAGTTGTTGACTCTTGGGTGTGCATTGTTTTTTCTGACTGGAATATGTGGACAAGAATGTGTGTTTCATATGTGTAGAATTCAGAAATGGCTGAGTGATTTCCGCAGAAACTGTAGAGGGAAAAAAGAGTATCTTTGCACTGGAGATAACTCATGAAAAATTTCAGCCCCAAAGGAAATTGTTCTGGTGAAAATATGAGAAACTACAGAAGGGTGATTATAATGGAAGTTGCATTTCTATCTTTACTATACCACAGCAGCTCCAGAAGTAGCTCAGTAATATATATGAAGATATGAACAGTGCTGCACTGTCAGAATGTGATACCTCTTCTAATTGTATACTTATGGCCCTGGTGCTGATCAGCTGTCCATCAGAGCCACGAAAGATGATAGATAGCTGTATCTGACACTCCAGTGTTTTTGACTGATCAGATTAAATATTGAGGCACTATTGGGGAAGCTGGTCAATAGCAGACTGCAGTGCAATCTTCACAGGAAAAAGCGTTAAGCGTCTTCCTTCTTCGAGGGATAAACAGTCGTGGTTTTTAGGAGAAAATAACCCAGTTGATCATCATCTGCTTTCTATGGCTGGTGTAGATGTAGCACAATAATTATAATTTTACATTTAGGTGGCTAAACCAGATAATTGTGTCTGGAATAACTGAGTGTATCACTGTGATGCCTCCATCGTACTTGTGAATTGGGCATTGAGTTGTGATATGTTCCACAATCTGCTCTGGGCGACCATAGTTGCACACTAGAGAGTTTTTAATTTTCCATTTGTGCTTCAGGTACCCGGATCTGACATGGTTTGTGCAGCTGTGGTTTAAGATTGCCCATAAGCTTCGTGGAAGATCGAAGCCAGGGATCTTCACAAGGAGTGTGTGTGTGAAACTTCTTGTGAACTCCATTTGACTTTCCTCAGGGTTGAAGTAGCATTGACTTGAAGTTGCACTCAGTTGATGCCCATTAACAACCTAAAACTACACACTGAAATGAAGTGTGTTCTCCATATTACAGGGTTCTGTAGGAACATGGAACAACAGAGTGACTCTAAATCTGTTCTGGACAACAAGGATGAGTCACGCTAGGTCATAGAATCACAGAATATCAGGGTTGGAAGAGACCTCAGGAGGTCATCTAGTCTAATCCCCTGCTCAAAGCAGGACCAACACCAATTAAATCATCCCAGCCAGGGCTTTGTCAAGCCGGGCCTTAAAAACCATTAAGGATGGAGATTCTACCACCTCTCTAGGTAACCCATTTCAGTGCTTCACCACCCTCCTGGTAAAATAGTTTCCTAATATCCAACGTAGACCTCCCCGACTGCAACTTGAGACCATTGCTTCTTGTTCTGTCATCTGCCACCACTGAGAACAACCGAGCTCCATCCTCTTTGGAACCCCCCTTCAAGTAGTTGAGGGCTGCTGCTATCAAATCCAGCTTCACTGTTCTCTTCTGCAGACTAAATAACCCCAGTTCCCGCAGCCTCTTCTCATAAGTCATATGCCTCAGCCCCTTAATCATTTTCGATGCCCTCCACCGGACTCTCTCCAGTTTGTCCACATCCCTTCTGTAGTGGGGGGACCAAAACTGGATGCACTACTCCAGATATGGCCTCACCAATGCCAAATAGAGGAGAATAATCACTTCCCTTGATCTGCTGGCAGTGTTCCTACTAATAAAGCCAAATATGCTGTTGGCCTTCTTGGCAACAAGGGCACAATGCTGACTCGTATCCAGCTTCTTGTCCACCTTAATCCCTAGGTCCTTTTCTGCACACTCATATTACTCTGGCTGTCTTCTGCAGTTACTTCAGACAGGTCCTTTCATATGCAGAGTCGTTTACCAGTGGCTAAGGATACATCTCATTGCTCAGACCCTGACGTTAGCCCTTCACTTTGTTCCAGTGCTCGGGGTATGGGATGGTGTTGGAATGCCATAAAAATATATTGATTGTGATGATTTTCAACACAGCAGATATACTTTCTGCTCTCAGTAAGAGTTGTACATGGGAACATCTGGGGCCACATCCTCCACTGGAGTAAACTGTCATGTCTGCATTTTAGTACACCAGCTGGGGTTCTGGGCTGTGATCTTTGCCTTTACTTACGCTGAAGGGTTCCATGTGAGGGGTGCAAGAGATTCCCAAAATGATCTCTGAAATTTGATTCAAAGTAGACTAACACTTGGAGGTTAGAATTCAACTATCTGAACCTTTCAGGAGGAACTCCCTCTTTTCCCCCCTTCTGACACACAGTTGGCCCCTTCTGACCCTCCCAAACAGCCTCATAGCATTCCTGAAAATAAGACAGTAAGACTGGGACTTGGGGAAGAGTGTGGGAAATGACCTAGGACAGACAATGTTCCCTGCCTGCCAGCTGTATAAACGATGCAGCCCATGTGTGATAAACCTTCCAGTGTGGGCTGAGGCTTAGGAATACTTGGAATCTGGAACCTGAAGAATCCATTCCAGCACAGTTAGTGCGCTGCTCTGTAAGACATGAGCCCTGTGCATTCTACCCCAAGTCTGAACATCGATGATAGCGTAATGCAGGACAGACAGCAGGAGCAAATTCAAGCCAAAAGAGGTGGAAACACTTTTAAGATGTGCTCCACTCATATTGAAGAACCTGGAAGTATAAATACAAATGTATTTTCTGTGCTCTGGAACTCACTTTTCCAGAATTTTTTGCAGTATTTCTAAGTATAAAATACTTACAAAATTGTAAGAAATGGAATTTTTCTTTTGTCTAATAGCTCTTCTGTTGCTTCATTGTTCAAGGATGTAATGCAAGTGGTTAGGGAGCAGAGAAGAATGGAAGCTTGTTTAGAGATAATTTTTTTATGGTAGAAAGGAGCTACTAAAGAGGTGACAATATAGTTATTCATTTTTGGTGTTTTTATGTCTAGGTTCTACCATATAATCCATTAGATAATGAGAAGTAGAAATCTTATTTTTAATATTACGTAGTTTTACTGTTAAGACTGAATTGATGCATGTATAGGTGACAGTGGAAAGCACAAACCTGCAATAATGACTTGATGGCCCAGGCTTTTAGAAATACACACACACAATTGCATGTGCAGAGTTTGCACAGGGTGAAACACTGAGAGCCATGGTGCTCCCAGGCAGCGGTGAGTCACAACCTGGCCTTATTTTACTCTGTCTTTTCATGGTACCTATCCCCCTTTGGGGCAGGGAAGTTTTGTTATCTCTATTGTACAGATGGGGAACTGAGGTGTAGAGATACTGTGGATGTGGCTACCCTGCGATCCAAGATGGGACGGCAGCTTGGGTAGACCCTTGCTAGCATTGCTAAAAATAGCAGAGTAGATGTGACAATGGGGGTGCACTAGCCTCCCCAGAACCTCCATATTGCAGAAGTTTGCACCAGCACATGTACACTGCTATTTTTTGCCATGTTAGTGCAGATAAAGCTAGTCTACCCAAGCTCCGGGCGTACCTTGCATTGCTGTAGAGACATTCTCTAAGGGACTGGAAGTCTCTGGTAGAGCAGAGAGCTGAGCCCTTATCACCCAGGGCCTGGCTAGCAACCTAACCACAGAATCTTCCTCATCCAATTAAGCAATAGAATCTGTTGGAGAGAAACTCTGCCCAGCCGTGGAGTTGGACAACTTCAATATTTTCATATGACACCATAATATTATTTTTTATTCTTCAACTTCACTTACTGCTGTTAGCATCCAGGTCTGTCATCTAATTTGTACCCCATTTTTCTGTTAAATTTAATTTCTGAATCTTTATTCCGTAGCATTCTCTTTATAGCCTCTTTTACTGACCTGTTTACTGTTATAAATGATAACAAGTTTGAACCCGAAGCACCCTGTTGAGCATACAGGGAGTTTGGCAGGCATTGTAGATTTTTATCTGGAGCAGCCTGCCTTTTGTTGTTTGAAAAATGAATATAATTGTGAGAAATGAACATCTAAAAGTGGGTGCTTCGCATGCATAGTAATTCCTCTGAAAAACTGGTATTGCAATATGACCTCACAGTAAATGATGAAGGAATTGAATTAATCTGAGCTTCCATGGTGTTTATATTGGACTTTATCGGGGTCTGACTCCAGTGTAACTATGGGAAACTGAATGTAACTAAATGCAAGCTTTCCCATATGTTTTCAGTAGGTGCCAATCCTGATTGATCCAGTGTGACCAGGCCAGAATGCAGTATAATTATGGACTTCCCATACAGAAAGTTCTATAGGATGCTCACAATTGCACAATAATATTTAAAATAAAATAATAAATATTTAGAGGATCAAGATGCAAAACCTACAGTTTAAATAATGATGCAATATCTAAGGAGGAAATTTATGGCAGGAGCAACAAACAATTTAAAGTTTACGTTCTGTGCTCTCTTTCTGTGCAAAACAGATCATAGTGTCCCCAGGACACACGGATTAAGACACAGGCTTTGTTGCAGGTGTATGATTGTGACTTGGATGCCTCTAGCTATTTCTCGCTGTCAAAGGACTATCAATACAGATCTGGAAAGAGGAACTCTGAGCTGGATCCTGTTCTGATGTCTCAGTGTAGAAATTGTAGTATCTCCAGGGTTTAAACTGAGACGTTTTGGGGTGTGGTAGTGGACTATAAATACTGGGAGGTGTGATGTACTTAACAACTAGAGCTGGTCCAAAAAAAAAAAAAAAATTGGAACAGATTTTTCCATTGATCAAAATGAAAATATTTCATGGCAAATGTATTGATTTTGACAAAAATTTCAACAAGAAAATGTCTGAATGATTTAAATGTTTAGATGGTTAAAATAGTAAATTAATAATTTTATATTTACAGACATTATAATATATTTAATACTTTAAATTTCAGTGTCAAAATGTTATAATATAATAATTTTATAAGCATCTGGAGGATAACAATCTTCAAATGTGTTAACGGCTATTTAAGCGAATGTTGATTAATTCTTCTCCATGTCCACTGAAGGCAGGACAAGAAGTAATTGGCTTAATCTGCAGCAAGAGAGATTTAGATTAGATATTAGGAGAATCTTTCTAACTATAAGAACATTTAAGATCTGGAATAGGCTTCCTAGGGAAGTTTTGGAATCTCTGTCATTGAGGGTTTTTAAGAACAGGTTGGACAGTCACTTGTTAGGGATGGTCCAGATTTATTTGGTTCTGCCTCACCACCGGGGATGGAGGGAGCTGGACTAGATGACTTCTGGAGATACCTTCCAGCCTGACATTACTATGACTCTATGATATGATGTTATCAAATCAAAACATTTTGATAGTTCTGAATTGAATTTTATTTTTCATTTAATTTTTCAGGAAATTTTGAAGTTTTGGCTTTTCATGCCGATTCAGAATGAGAACAAATTTTCAAATGTGGAACAGACATTTTGGTTTCTGACAGGCTTTAGTAACAAGACATGGGTGTCTAAGGTGTGCTACTGGGATGTGGTTCAGGAATCTGTCCGAGTTAGGTACAGTCCACTCACGGAAGCACTACATGCTGTGTTAGAGGTGTGAGCCCACCTTGCCTTTGCTGTCTGTTCTTGCCCTAGTGGCATGGTGCTGCACAGTAATGAGTCAGAAGCAAGAGCCCATCACCTGCTTTTTTTCCTTGACAGTCTCCCTTTTGAAATATTGACCCATCCCAATCCAGTTCAACATATGGGGCCCGACAAACTAACAGCTAAGGTAATGTTACCGCTCTCCTGGTAGGAAGCTATTCCTGGCTCATGGAATAACTCCCCCTCACTTTGGAGGAAGGGATGATGCTGCGAGAGCAAACATGGAATATGAGCAAACTGCCAAATGTTTTAGATGCAGTGGCCTTTCAGGCTTAGTGTTTGCTGTATGCACCCAGTTGTCTGCACTCAGTCTTGCTTCTGAAGCATAGTGTTTGTTTCAGTCCTCACCATGCTCTGTGGGTGTCACTAAAAGTCATATTCTCAGACGCTCTGGTATGATGATGACGTGGATGTTTTGCTAGGGTTTTTTTTGCCAGATGTGTCAATTCCTAGTTCTAATAAAAAGCACTGAACTCTGACAAACTTGTTTTTCTCCCTCAGTTCCACTGGGACAGCTGGCAGGTTTTGCAGGATCTCGTGTGCAGATTGCAAGCTCTTTGGGGCAGGGAGCATGAACCAAATTCAGCCCTTGAGGAAGTGGGAGCAGCTCCCTGCGGCATCAGTGGTAGCAAGGTCTCTTTGTGTTAGCGCTAAATTGTGTCTTCCTGCTTTTTGTCTGCAGAGCACAATGCACATTGATGGTCACAAGCATTTGTTCATAATAAAATAACCCAAATGAGAAGTTTCATTGCTGAAGTTGCCACAACTTACTAACCATGCTGACCCACCCCAAACTCTTAACACATGTTTGCATTTCTTGGGAGGATCTCATTCCCTTTCCTTCCCATCGCAGCTTACACTTCTGTGTCATTGGGAAGGGTGGGGGAATTTGGCGTTGGCTCAGTTTAAGAGCTGTATAAGAGTAGTTCGGAGGGTGGAAGAGATGGGGAAGCGAGACAGGATGGAGTTGTACAAACTATTTAACCTCAAATGCAGGCTGCAGTCCACATCTCAGGTTTTGCCAGAGCCAAATGGGCCTGGAATCTCAGGAAATTTTAAGTCTTGTCCTGGTTTTTTCAAGTAGGGTCTAACTATGATAAAGGGAGTTCTCCCATCCATAATGTGCAGTGTTTTGTTCTATTCTTGGCAATCAGGTGTCGTCAGAAGGAAAAACAAACAGAACAGGAAGCCCTGATAAAGATAAAGCTCACTGCACATATTCGGCTCCTACGTGAGCTCAGTGTTTTGTCAGGGAGTCCCCAAGGCAAATATTTCCGCTGAATTGGGAATGCCTTTGCCTGTTGTTTCCTTAATCCACATGTTTTTCTTGGTACCTGTTTTTATTTTAGCAAGCCTGTTGGTCCAGATATAATCCTCCCTTTCAGAGTCTGGGTTTTGTTTAGTAGCAAATCCATTCAGTATCCTTAGGGTGATATGCTTGGGCTCATGGAAGGCCTGGAAATCAGCAGAACCGCTGTGGCTCTGCTAGGCAGGGAGAAGAGAACAGTTCACTCCCATGTGTATGTGGGGTTTTAGTTGGGCAATGGGAGTGAGAGTGTCTGGCACCTGGATCTGCAAATGATGTCAGTGCACTGCTCACACTTCCTGTGCATTGGGGAAGGAGGCAGGGATTGTACACAGGTTTGTAATAGTGACCGGGGTCTGGTTGTGCTACTTCCGTGCGCTCTGAGTTAGAAGGGAGGATTTTGTTGCCTGGTGAAAGGTCTTTTGACTTGAGTTTTGCATGAAGAATCTGGGTTCCATCCCTCCATTGTATTAAAATTGGCTTTTAGTGTGACCATTGGTGCAGAGAAGCCTGCAGTATAGTTATAGTCTTACATATTGGAGGAGAGTACAGACAAAATGCAGGAAAACCTACCGAGAGAGAGAGACAGAATAAAGTCAGAGCCTGGGAAGAATTACAACAGAACCCAGATCACAAAACCCCACTTTGTATTGCCAGCTGATATTTTCCCAGGATTGCTACTGACTGGGGAATTCTTTAGGATAATGTACAGAAAGGGCACTGTAATAAGGAGAATTGTTGTTGTAACATTTTGTTATCTGGACAAGCCATTTCTTGTACCCTTGTGAATAATGCAGAGATCAGCAGAGTGTGACACTTCAGTGTGATAGGATAAGTTAGTGGAATAGAGCTGTTGGCAAAATGGCATTGATAGATGGTGACTTACAGACAGAGAGGAAGATTCTCAGCTGATGTTAGTTGTCATAGCTCCATTGATTTCAGTTTTCTACCTGTTCGTCATCGTTATAAAATAAAATAGTTATAAAGAGTTTCAGGTCTTGCACAGGCTGCTGCTATGTTTTTAGGGTCTTACATTCACATTTTCCTGTTTTCTGACTTGTTTCTCTGTCCTCTGCTCTTTGAATTGGGGATGCTCTTTGAAATAGTGATCAACGGCTCCATGTCTAGTTGGCAGCCGGTTTCAAGCAGAGTGCCCCAAGGGTCGGTTGTGGAGCCGGTTTTGTTCAATATCTTCATTAATGATCTGGAGGATGGCGTAGACTGCACTCTCAGAAGTTTGCAGATGACACTGCACTGGGAGAAGTGGTAGATATGCTGGAGGGTAGGGGTAGGATACAGATGGACCTAGACAAATTAGAGGACTGGGCCAAAAGAAACCTGATGAGGTTCAACAAGGACAAGTGCAGAGTCTTGCACTTAGGACGGAAGAATCCCATTCACTGTTACAGACTAGGGACTGAATGGCTAGGAAGCAGTTATGCAGAAAAGGACCTTGGGGTTACAGTGGACGAGAAGCTGGATATGAATCAACAGTGTGCCCTTGTTGACAACGAAGGTTAACGACATTTTGGGCGTATAAGTAGGGGCATTGCCAGCAGATCAGGGCGAATTTTCCCTTCTATTCAAACATTGGTGAGGCCTATCTGGAGTACTGTCACAGTTTTGGGCCCCCACACTACAAGAAGGACGTGGAAAAATTGGAAAGGAGTCAGCGGAGCAACAAAATATTAGGGGGCTGACACATTGACTTATGAGGAAGATGAGGGAATGGATTGTTTAGTCAATGCTGAAGAGAAGAGTTAGAGGGGGCATTTGATAGCTGTTTTCAACCTACCTGAAAGGGGTTCCAAAGAGGATGGATCTAGCTGTCCTCGTGGTACCTAGAGACAGACAAGGAGTAATTGGTCTCAAGTTGCAGTGGGGGAGGTTTAGGTTGGATATTAGGAAAAACCTTTTCACTCGGAAGGTGGTGAAGCACTGGAATGGGTTACCTATGGAGATGATGGAATCTCCTTCCTTAGAAGTTTTTAAGGTCAGGCTTGACAAAGCCCTGGCTGGGATGAGTTAGTTGGGAAATGGTCCTGCTTTGAGTAGGGGGTTGGACTAGATGACCTCCGGAGGTCCCTTCCAACCCTGATATTCTATGACCAATTGAGGCTTCAGTCCCGGATGCAATAAGCTCCCAACAGCCAGACCCCTGCACCAAACCTCACAGAAACTAATGAGGTTTCTGCACGGTCACGTGGGACTGATGCACAGAGCTCACTGCTGCATTGGGGTCTAACTGACTGAACGGGAAATAGTGGAACCAGCTATCTGCAAAGTGCTGCCAGATGCACAAACTAACCAGACTAAAAATGAGGGAATTATTCTGTGTCTTTTATCTTTAATTCATGTTAATCTTAAAGGCTGACTGTGAAAATGGTAGCTAAAACATTACCAGACATAAGTGTAGTTCTTCGAAATAAAAGTTTTAAACTCTGCGATGGCTCAATCTCACCTCTTTATTGTATCCTAAAGCTGAATGAAAGTTATGGGTCTCATCCTCAGCCAGTGTAAATTGGCCTAGGAGCTGATTCACTAAATCAAGGATTTTGTTTTAAGCTAAATCCCAGTCTGGCAAACACACAAACGTGTGTGACTTTACTCATGTGAGTAATCTCACTGAAGTCATGGACGACAAGCTCTTGAAATGGAACTGTGCTGATTTTACTCATTGGGGGTTTGGCCCAAAAGCGCATAAGGAATCTCCTATGTAGGTGTCGATCTTCAACTATTCTTCTTTACCTGAGTGTAGAGATCAAAATGAGGTCCATTAAGGGAGAGGAGGGACCTAATAATAATAATAAACTAATCATAAACTTCAAGGATTTTCAGAATGTTTTAGTAACATTAATTAAGTCTCATGATATCCCTGTGAGGTAGAAAAATATTGCTATACCCATTTGATGAATGGCAAACAAAAGCACAGAGGAGGCAAGGAAATTGTGCAAGTGGTGTGCGTGTTTGTGCATGTTTTGCATTAGCAAAAACAATTAAAAATCAATAACTTAATGTTTGAAGATACATGCTGCTGTCATTCTGGACCAGAGCAAACCTGACTTAGATATTCAATGGAACCATAACCTCAAAGCTTTCATGTGATAGAAATACACTTCTGGGGACTGCTTTTCTCAACTGCAGAGAGTGCATGCACAAACACTTACTGTGACAGTTCACACAAAGAAGATGTTTGACCAGGCAAACTAGATAAACACCTGAGTCATAAAAGATATTGCTGTTACTTCTGTGTCTTGTAGAACTTTTATTTAACCTGATAAGTATCACCTAGGCCCAGTTACCCTTTCTTCATTCAATATAAGCCTAAAAGAAGAGAATGTTTTGCAACAGTGAGCAATTTCATACCTCTGCCAAAGTTCCAACATTTCCTGGACATAACTGTGGTTTAGCAGTTCTCTGGAAATATGCAGGAGGAAGCATGTACTGGGAAGATTAAGCTTTATAGTCTGTCCGGTCTTGCCGAGTATGGGCAAGAGAGTGTTAGTGTCAGAACAGCCCCAGCAAGATAAGAGTGGTTAAGCTTACTAAATTTGATCTAGCCAGGCGTAGCACTTTGGCGAGTGAGCTTCTGGGATACAAGCATTGACTTGATAAGGTCCTGATACCATTCATTCCCGATCAGTGGTAGACCTGCTGGGACTTCCTAAAGGTTTGTTTTCTGCTTTTGTGTTTACTATCATCTTCTTTGTAGTAGTTTTTCTTAGAAGTGGTCTCAACCCAAATCCAGGAAGTCCCAAATTCTGGAGCTGTTTAAACTCCAAATTCAGATGCAGATCCAAATGAAGATTTGGCTGACGGCCTCTCTGTGTAATAGGTTAAACTAAAACACCATATTTAAATACTGCACAAAGTTTTGAATCTAAGCTTGCAGTTTAGGCACATCGCTGGATCTACTTTCTTAAAAAATTCTGTTGTGTTTCCCTCTCAAATTTGAATATAAATTCTTCCTCTGTTGGTTTTGCGCTCTTACATTTAGCAGTCCATGTCATTGGGTTTTTCCTCTAGTTTTTGTGGGTCAAGTACTGTCTCAGCCTTTTGTTTGTTTGTTGTTGTGTGTACTGTCTGTAAAAACCTGGATAAGAGAGTGTTCTAAATGCCTACCTCCTGTTATGTCTAGGCTCCAGAAGGAGCAATGTTGGTCATAAAACCCACTTGCTTATATTGATTTTCTAGGTGTTTATGATGGTCTTGTGCTCTCCAATGTCTGGAAAACGAAGGGTAGTTAACGTCTAATGGTGATTTTTCCTTTAATGCAAATGGTCAAGAACCTACATTTGGCTCAGATCACATCATAGATCAAATCTAGGACCTAAAACAAGTTGACGTTGCCCTTTTAAGGAGAGAGAGTCCTGCAGTTCCCTATTAATAATTAGTAGTATTAGGAACCAGTGTATGTTGTTGTTATCAGTGTAAAAATAATAGCTATCTAGAAAGTTTGTTTGCTGGTAATTTAATAGAACTTTTACATGCTCAGCTAATATTTGATTTTCCTTTAGGAAACTTCAGATCTGATGGACATATAGCATGCCCTCGAGCCTTTGTATGCTACACACACATTCTCAAACCTACAGAAAATAAGAACTTGCTTGCTGGCTGAAATATTGAGCTTAATTAATCAATTTGGATGAAGGAGGCATGGGGGAATCCGTCCTTGGTTTCAGCATGGGCATGGTCCCTATAGCAAAGTAGTGCTTTCAAAACACAAATATTTGGCTTCTTGGAGAGGAAATATTAGTCTAGTCTAGTGGTTAGTGCAAGGGCCTGGGAGCCAGGACCCCTAGGTTCTGCTCTTAGCTCTGCTGCTAGTTCTGGGGTATGAGGCTTGCTTGCTTAATTAATATGTGTAAAGTGATTGGACAGAAGGTACTGCAGGGGTACCAAATGTTACTATTTTAATCAAGGGCCTAGAAGGGAACAGTGATCATTTCAATTTATCAATGTATTTTTGTGCTTTATTCTAGGCCACTTTAGTTTTTGGTCTTGAAATTCTATTGCTGCTGTTTTCTTATCTCCCAGTTTCCTAGTGTTTCCTAGTCTAGCGTGGTACCTGATGGGTGTACCTGTGCCAGACAGTTCTATACTATAAGTTTTTGTTTTGCTGAACACCTGGGGCTCTCTGGTGGTGTCTTCATAGAGCATGTCTTCCTACATTCAGGGCCAGAACAGCAGGGCGGAATTCAGGACCAGGGATTGCCTCTTCCTCCTTCAGGCAGACAGACTTTCTGGCACTGCAGCTGGCTTTTGTTATAACAAGATACAAAAGTTTTGGGCAGTTTTGAACTTCAGTTCTCAGGAGTACATGACCATCAATATGTCCAGTCAGCTAGGGCTGGTTGAAAAATTTTCCACAGAACAATTTTTGGTCAGCAAATGCAGTTTAATCAAAATCAAAATGTTTTGTAGGAACGTGTATTTTGACAAAATACTCAATGGGAAAAATTGAAACAGATTTGACTTTTTTTTTCCTTATCATTTGATATTGTCAGAATGTGTTTAGATTTTTATCATTTGGATTCATTTCATTTAAAATTTTTATTATATTAAAATATTAATTGTAATAGGTGTTTGTAGCAAACCGAGACTCACCAGTGTGGCGCCTCCTGCTGGTCGTCTTGGGAATTAGCTCTTGTCTAGCCCAGCACGCCCTCTGCAGGACCCTGGTGCCCTTTACCTCGGGGTTCTGCATTCTGCAATACCCCTGTTTTGGGGCTCCCTTCCCTGGGGAACCGCCAACCCTCTATCTCCACTTTGTCTCAGTGGCTACTGCCTGTCGTCATCCAGCCCCCTTTCTCTGGGGCAAACTGCAGTCTGAAATGGGCACTCATCACTGGCAAGGGGGTTGGACCAACTGCCTCTGCCTATCCCCGGGTTTCCCCTCTCCAACCCCAGTATCTGCCTAGGCCTTACCCAAAGCCTCAGCCTGGTTCGTTGCTAGGCTGGAGCTCCCCAGCACTGCTCAGCCTCAGGTACCCTTGCTCCTCCAGGCAGCTAGGTCCTTCTGTCTCCAGAGAGACAGGGACTCACCCCGCTCCTCTCTGAGCCCTTATAACAAGGCCAGATGTGGCCTGATTGGGGTATGGCCCCAGCTGTGGCTGTTTCCCAATGAACCCAGCCTTTACTCTCAGGAGCGGGGTAACTGCCCGGCTACAGTGTTATATATAATATATGTTTTGACATTACCTAAGTGAAATGATTCAGTACTATCAAAATTAAGTATTTAGATCATATTTTTTTAGTATTTCCATTCTATGAGAAATGTCAAAATTTTAGTTTTTCATTCTGATTTGAAATAAGCAGATTTTTAAATGTCAGAATTTCTGGCAGAATGGGCATTCCATTTTCCAGCCAGATCAACGGGACCAGTAGATAATATGCTTAGTCTCTTTGAAACCCACTTTGTTTGATGATCCACTGTGCATTAGGTGAGCAGCTGATTGTGATAATATGCTGCTGTTAGAACAGTGTTACTCCACTGGAGTTAGTGAGTCATGACTGATTTTCACCAGTGATATCAGGATCAGACCCTCAGTTTAGTGGCATATTTGGTACCTAGATTAACTTTAACTTTTGCAGCTCTGGTTAGCATTAGTTACCTTTAGCTTGGAATAAAGTTAATTGTGCATTCTAGGTTTTAACGCTTATCCAAAAAGGTGGAGAAGGGGAGAAATAATTACAAGATGCTTTAACTTTTGTTCAGGTGCATGGGAAATAGTTTGTAGGATCTTTGCCTTGCAGGACAGAAGCCCCTCTGAAAGGAGATGCATTTTTATCCAATGAAGAACCTTGCCATTTACTTACACAGGACTTGCATTGATCATGCTATTATTTTCACTACTCATTTAAAACATCCCTAATTGCAAGGAAAAAGCCCTAGCAGCTGAAAAGAAATGAGATGGAGCTGGAAAAGCAAACCCACACAAAATATTTCTAATGTACAGAAAGCTCTGGAAAGGCATGTACGCTTTTCTGTGCACTTAATGGATTTACGTCAGTGTAGCTGCTTTTATAATTTTTGGTATCAAGGTTGTAACCTTTGGGAGCATTGAACTATTTCCTTATTGGCTGCAACCTTAGCTGAACACAAGGAATTTTTAGCAGTTCTGCTTAATATGGACAAAAACTGATGCACATGTTACATTGAGAATGACTATGCACATGCTGTAAACTATGTGTGTTTTCTTTAACATTTTCATTGCGTTCTATTGTCGTTGTTGCCAAGACGATACTCAAGTAGCTAAATCACAGGTGGGGAATGGGGAACAAGGGAGGATGGTGCATAAATGGAGGTATCTGCAAAATATTAACAGCATTTTAATCCAGGGTAGTGATCTGATATAGAGGACTAGTGGCCTATAGTTCATAGAATATCAGGGCTGGAAGGGACCTCAGAAGGTCACCTAGTCCAATCCCCTGCTCAAAGCAGCACCAATCCCCACACAGATTTTTATCCCAGATCCCTAAATGGCCCCCTCAAGGATTGAGCTCACAAACCTGGATTTAGAAGGCCAATGCTCAAACCACTGAGCTATCCCCATAGGCTTGATCAAAAGCCCATTGAAGTTAATGGGAATCTTTCCATCAAGCTCAAAGGGTTTTGGATCTGCTGAAGTTAATGCTTCTTTTAGGTTTTTCTTTTAAAGTTAAATATTTAATATTTTAAATTTAAAGAAGATGTAATAACGTCTTTGTCACTGCTGCCTGTTAAAACAAATGGATGATAATGCAAACCCATGTCTTTGGTAGATTTTTAAAACTCTCCTTCACTGTCATGAAGGGCGTGGGTTGAAGCTGATAATTCTAGAGCAGAGAGCCCAGGTCAGAGGTTTCAAATCCACGCAATTGTGCGCTGCTTGGGGGGTTTTGAAGAACACGCAGGTGATTCGCTTGTGTTTTGGCTCAACATTCCAGAGCTTTAACAGAATCTAATGGTTCCATTTGTGTGTTTTTGTTTTTAACTGCAGGCTGCAAACAGTTACCTGAGGGATCAGTGGTTTCATTCTTTGCAGTGGAAGGTAGGTTTTGCATTCACTACTTTCCTTAATAATTGTAACTATGAAGTGCCTTTTCCCCCTGCTTGTACACCCTATGAGCTGTGCATGGATAGTGCTGTGGAAGTGCAAATGCCAAGAAGGGCCACAGCAAAAAATTAGGTGACTTGACCTCGTCTTGACCCAGGTGTTCAGATACATCATTTCTTCATCCCTGGTGGTTTGGCTCAACTTATTCAAATGAAGAAAAGTCCCTTCCAGTTGAGGTTTAGGTGATGACTTCTTTTTTTGTCTGTCTGTCTTCATGCTCTATTGCAGCCATGTCCTGTGTCTAAAGAGAAGAGTCTTTTCCCTCCAGAATCCCTAAACACTGACAAGGCCAGAAACTGAGCAGCTTGTGATAACCTTGCACTATCAGCCTGTGGTAGCCTCCATGCAGTATATATCAAACACATATTCAGGTGGTACAGTAACTGAGCCCACTTGTTTCTGTGTCACAGAATCTAGTAGATGTATAGAAATTTACAATACGGCAGACAACAGCCTAATCTTGAGATATTCTAGGCCAACCGGGTACTTGTTTATTTACTTATGTGAAACTGGGCCAAGGGTACCTTTTAAAGTTGCTTATTCATTGTAAGTAGCGTCAGTCTGCTTATCAATCTGTTTCATGCTTTTAAATGACTTGGAATTGCTTGCAGCCTTGGGTGGTGTTAATCCGAGAATCTTGGGTAATTTTTCATGTTCATTGGAAATGAGGTTGATTAATTATGGAATTATTAAACAAATTGGCTCACAAATTACACCATAATATGTCAGAAACAGATCATTCCCAGCCACCAAAATGTGACTTTTTAAAGGACTGTGGATGAATTCTGTTACAGGTCCAAACTGACCATGAAGACATTTACTTGAGAATGAATGGGGTTGTTATGTGTATAAACCCCACGGTGTGAAACAATAACTTTCCTGTATGTTTTTTTGGAGCTGAGAGATCAGCAGAGGACTTTTCTTTGGAAACATTCCAGTGCAGTCCAACAGGTTGACTTCTTACTTGGTCGCTTATCGAGATTCCATTCTGCCCACAACAAGTGCATGTGAAAATAAATGGAAGTCCTTCCCATAGAATTCCTTTGGCGTTGGCATTTTTTGATAGCATGGATTGTGAAAAATAGTTACCTAGGAAAATGTAGATTACGGCTGTGTTTTGTATAGTTACCGACTTCTTTTACCAGCTACTTACAGACGAATTGTACAGGGCAGTACAAATGGGTGATTAGGAGGAAGGGAATAAAACAGAGAGAGGAAAATTTAGGGATAAATCACTTTAAAATTTTTTGCTATGATTTACCTATGTGGATATACTAATATCTAGCTTACAGCTGTAGTGTGAGGCATATTTAATCCTTTTAGATCTTGAGCTGGAAAGTGCTATGTAAATGTAAACTATTAATGTTTTCTCTCCCATTAATAAATTGTACACACTGACAATCTTTTGAGGATGTTAAAGAAATTAGCAGGAGGAACAAATGACGTAAATGCATCTTTTCAATATTTTGAGTCTGTTTGGCTGTGTTATATGATGACCATGATTCGCAGGTCAGCATCAGATTTCATGCAGTGATACCTTAATGCTCTACAGCTAATCGGCCAAAGTCTGCCAGTCTTCCTCATGTTTAGTAGCCTTACTGTTTGAATGATCCCATTGAATTCTAGTGCTTTGCTGGATTGAGGCCAGGGTGTTCAGCACCTTGCAGGATCAAGCCCATTCTTCGAACGGATCCAAGTTCTCAGCAGCAAGATCCAAATGTTAAGGAGTTATTAACCCTCTCCCAGCTCATGACCATGCAGAATATTCTATCTGTTGTCCGTGTCCATTTAGCTGACAAATAACATTGTGTGCAAAGGCTATGCTAAGCCAAGGCACTTCTGCTTTTGCCACTTAACTGTGCCTCATCTTCCTTTTACCAATATTTCAGTGTATGAGTGATGCAAAATTAGCCTCGAAGGCAAGATTATCGTACTGCTTATGCAGCCCTGCAGTAGAATATGGGGGCATCATGGGTCACAGCATGAAGGTTCCATGTGCTGCGACTTCCCCTCCTGCATTGATGGCCAAGGAGTGAGCAGGAGGGACAAAGACTAGGTGGATTCTCCCACCCCACCCAGTGTGCCTGCCAGGAGAGCTGAGGCTGGTGGTGTGGGCCAGAAGATTACCTTCTCCGAGGGTAGAATTAATCAGATGCTCACTATGTCTCTGGTCCGCTCTTGGTGCAGCTCAGCTGCACCCTGCCCCATTCACTGGGCAGATGGTAAAGGTACAGTCTATTCCTGAAGATTTAAACAGCAAAGAAAAACCATAGCTAGCATGGTTTGTTTCGCTCATACATCTTCCAGCAATATGGAGACAACTTTGCTCTGTAGGAGCTGATCTTAAGGATGAGCTTCGTGCTTGCAAGCAAGCCTTTCATTCTGGGAAACGTTGAGTAATTTAACCTCAGTGGACATTTGCTGTATAGAAGGATTTATTTTTGCTCCTCTGCTGCTTTTTTTTAAAGTTCTTTTTAATAGAATAAAACATTATCTTGATTTGAAAGGCCTTCCCTTTGCCAGGAATAGGAAGCAATTCGTTTCCACGGAACAATGGCAGAGCTTAAATCTTGGCCCATATACTTTGTGCTAACATATTCCTGTTTGCTGGAATATAGTTGTTGTTTTTAATGTTTTGGTTGCTTAAATTTTCAGAGGAAAAACACCCACTAACATTATGCTGTTTACCTTGGAACATATTCAGCAATTCAAGTGAACTCACAATAGAAGCAAGGGCAAAGGCAGGATATCAGTGAGTGGCGTCCTCGCATGTGCCCCCTGGGGGTCATAAGGTGACCCTGCAGGTGGCTCCCCCGCTCCTCAATTTCCTCTTGGACTCCTCAATAAACTTCACCCATAGGTTATTTGTGGCCAGAAATGCCCCTCCTTGGGGTCTGGGTTTATTAACAGAAAATAAACTCAAAATAAAATTCCAAACCCCATTTAAAACTCTGGCAAAAGTCCACACAAACAAAAAGTTTCTGTTTCTACTCCCTGGCTTACCTGCCTGGGACCTTTCTTGCTTTGGCAGGCCCCTCCTAGGCCCTACCTGGCTGGAATCTTCTCCGTCTTGCACCTGGGGAGCCTGCCTGCCTTCCCTTGTCTTTAGCTTTCTTTAGCCTTCTGGCTTCCAGGCTCAAACCCTTCCCCATAGGCAAAGGTCTCCTGCTTGCTGCAGCTCTTCTGCAGTCTCTACTCCAGCTTCCTCTGGTTGTTTCTCCCTGAACATCTCTCTCTCGCTCGCTTCCTCCCTCATCCCCGCAGGTTCCTGCTGCTGTTATAGGGGAATCATCTGAGGCCTGCTCAGGTGTGCCTACTTTGTAACTAGGGTTGTTTGGCCCCAGGCCTCTACCTCAAAAAGGGGCAAGCCAGCCTTTTGTACAGGATTAAGTTGAGCATCTTAGAGAGCAGCTACAGAACCTGCCCCTGCTGCTGCTGATACAAATTTGTCAGCTCGCTTCCGCTACCACCTGTGACTCTGACTCGGCTGTCAACTTACATTTCATGTGGAAAGTTGCTTGGTATGATGACTAAGCAGATCTGGAGGGAACCCGCAAAGAAATGGGAAGCCTGGTGATTCAGAAAGGTGGTGTTCACCACAGGCCGATTGGTAGGGTAATACCTGCATCTGTTTTACAATAGGTTGGTTGCCCTGCTGGATGATACTTGGTACGGTACCTTGATGCCAGCACACTCTTTCATCGGTAATATAGCTCTAAACATTTCTGCAAGTCTGGAGAACCCAGATGCAAATGTCTAACATAGTTCTCCACTGGGAAGCCTCACTATCATTATATGTTCTTTGTATTGTGTTAATACTGGGGTTCAGTCCCAGCTGAACTCAGGACTCCATTGTATTAGGCACTGTACATACCTTTCTTTCCCTGAAGAGCTTACCGTCTAAATAGACGAAACTGAAGGGAAGTATAGTGTCCCTGTTCTACAGTTGGAGAACAGAGAAGCTAAGTGACTTGCCCTAAATTCCACAGGAAGTCTGTGTCAGAGAGAGGAACTGAATCTCGTCTCTTAAGTTCCCAGTCCAGTGCCTTAACTTCATGCCCAGCTTTGGTCTCATGACAGTCAGTGTTAAAATCTGTGGAAGCCCCTTTTACTGCAGGAGGGAATAAATATTCTGTATCATCTGACTGGCTGCTTTTATTCCTCTTTTCCCTCATGCTAAACCTGAATGTATTTCATTGAGGTAGGCAGGGTGGACAAAGGGCATGAGAGTTCAGCTGTGTTCATCATATTGGCTGAGGAAAATAAAGAAAGGTTTCATGTAGGGGCAAATATAAATAACAAGATATGGACCTTTGGCATTTTCCTTATACATTATCTGTCTCTTACTCTGTATTTCTTGCATATAGCAAGCTCTTCAGAGCAAGGACGAGGTTTCTCTCGCTGTGTGTGTGTGTGTGTGTGTACACAGCAGCTAGCACTTTGGGACCACAGTCCTGATAGAGGGCTTTGGTCACTATCACAATACTCATTTTTAATATTGTTAATAATGAAATGCTTGATTGAGGAATACAAAATTGCACTGAATCAAGATAGATCTTTCCAGTGGGAAACTGGTTTTCCAGAGGACAAGATGGAGATTTACACAGGAGGAGAAGAGATGCACATCAAAAGGTTTTATGGGGTTTGGTTGCATTTTAATTGTTCTCATGGGTAAAGAGTGACCATCACCATCCTGGGATGTAGCCATTCATGTTCTTTAAACTGGCATTAAGAATGCTGATTGCAGACCTGATAGGATTGTGGTTAGTCTTCTGAGCTGCCATTGCAAAAGGCACCATACTGGGTCTTCTGTGGTAGAGTGGGAAGCATGACTTGGGCTGGGCATTACCCCCTTGTGCCTCTGCAAGCTGGAAGCACCAGACGTGTAGCTCATCCACTCATGCTAGCAAGTGGCCATTAATTTCCGCAAATCACGCTGTTTACTTTTTACAGTTCTCTCTGCCTGGACAGTGAAAATAGACTGGTCAACTTCACTTTTGTTTATATTCCTTTCCAAATTCATTGTTCGGTTTTCATGCACTGGGAACTGGCACAGTGCTGCAGTTTTTGGCTTACAACATTTAAAATGTTTTCCCCCAGAACTCAAGTACAGACTTGGAACTCTTGGTCTCCATTGCGAGAATTTTTGTTTTTAACAAAACCTATATTTCGAGTCAAATATCAGCTGCTAATGGCCCACTGATTCATGAGTATTTCTCTTGTCCCTTTGGGTCCAATTGCTACATCTTTACTCACTATAGATAGTATTTTATTCCACATTTCAATGGAACCACTCATAGTGTAAGGTACTACTCAGTGTGAATTGCTAGGGACCAGATTCTGATACCCCTGTTCATGATGAATAGCACTTTACTCCACTAGTGGCCCCACTGAATTATGCCCAAAGAGTAAAGCTGTTGGAATCTGGCCCTAGCAATGGAAGTTCAGTATTTTTATATTGCAAACAGAGAAGGTTAAGTTGAGAAACACTGTTCTGAAAAGTGTGGGGTAGCCTTGTGTGAAACACCTTATGGCATTGTCACTATGGCAATGGTTAAAAATAGCACTGTTGCAGGAGTGAGGTTTATATAGAATTTAAATGATAGCATCAAAGGATTTCACAGGCTTAAAATCTGGGTAAAAAGTGTCTTGAAACCACAAGATCAGAAAACGTACCAGAGGTGATGGCTAAAAAGCTCCATCACTGAAACTGGTATGGGGACATCAGTTAATCTCCAGGCAAATGATCTGAGAGAGGAAGCTCTGGTATCATGTGGTGATACATTAAAAAAACATGTGACACACTTTGTATCAAACCTCTTCAAAGAGCTCCTTGTTCCTTGGAATCCTTCCTGGATTTCAGCCATTCTCTTGGGTGGGTTTTCCAGTCTTCACTGCAGCAGACATCACATTTCAGTATGAAGACAGAACAAATGTGTTGTGACCATTTCCTTATTTTCCTTGTAGGAATATCTTAGGCATCTGATAAAACAGAGAACTTGACACTTCTTTTCTTTAGTGAGTTTTCAGGAACTAAGGGTACATCTACACTATGGGATTATTCCAGTTTTACAGAAACCGGTTTTGTAAAACAGATTGTTTAAAGTCAAGTGCATGCGGCCACACTAAGCACATTAATTTGGTGGTGTGCGTCCATGTACCGAGGCTAGCGTTGCACTATGGGTAGCTATCCCGTAGCTATCCCATAGTTCCCACAGTCTCCCCAACCCATTGGAATTCTGGGTTGAGATCCCAATGCATGATGGGGCAAAAATAGTGTTGTGGGTGATTCTGGGTAAATGTCGTCACTCATTCCTTCCTCCGTGAAACCAACGGCAGACAGTCATTTCGGGCCCTTTTTCCCTGGATTGCCCTGGCAGACGCCATAGCATGGCAACCATGGAGCCCGTTTTACCTTTTGTCACTGTCACTGTATGTATACTGGATGCTGCTGACAGAGGTGGTATTGCAGTGCTACACAGCAGCATTCATTTGCCTTTGCAAGGTAGCAGAGACTGTTACCATCCCTATTGCACCGTCTGCCACTGTAAATTGGCGATGAGCTGATGGTTATCAGTCATTTTGCACCGTTTGCAATTGGAAATTGGCGATGACAGTTATCAATCCTTTGGTATCGTCTATTGCTGTCATGGGTGCTCCCGGCTGGCCTTGCTGAGGTCGGCCAGGGGTGCATGGACAAAAATGGGAATGACTCCCCGGGTCATTCCCTTCTTTATGTTTTGTCTAAAAATAGTCAGCCCTGCCTAGAATATGGGGCAAGTGTACTAGAGAACCAGAGAGCACAGCCGCACCGGGTCAGAGCCCCAGAGATCCACCAACCCTCCTGGGCTACCGTGACAGTGTCCCCCCCATTTGTGTGATGAAGTAATAGAGAATGCAGAAATAAGAAACACTGAGTTTTTAGAGAGAGAAAATGAGGGGGAGGCAGCCTCCAGCTGCTATGATAGTCCAGGCAGTACAGAATCTTCTTTAGACATGAAAGCGAGGGGTCTGATGGAGCTCAGCCTCCAGCTGCTATGATGAGGACGGTTACCAAGCCTTTTGTATCGTCTACCGGGAATGACCGGGAGTCATTCCCATTTTTACCCAGGCGCCCCCAGCCGACCTCACCGAGGCCAGCCAGGAGCACTCATGGGCTGATGATGATGATGGCTACCAGTCATTTTGCACCATCTGCCACCAGGAAGGGGGTGCTGGTGTTCAGCACTGTAGCACCCTGTCTACCAGCAGCATGCAGTAGACATAGGGTGATATTGAAAAAAGATGAGAAACAGTTTTTTTCCCTTTTCTTTTGTGGGGGAGGGAAGGGGAAGGATGTAAATTGACGACATACACCCTGAAACACCCGGGAAAATGTTTTTGACCCTTCAGGCATTGGTTGCTCAGCCAAGAATGCAAATACTTTTCGGAGACTGCGGGGACTGTGGGATAGCTGGAGTCCTCAGTACCCCCTGCCTCCCTCCATGAGTGTCCATTTGATTCTTTGGCTTTCCGTTACACTTGTCACACAGCACTGTGCTGAGTCCTTGCTGTGGCCTCTGTCTGTCATAGCTTGGAGATTTTTTAAAATGCCTTGTCATTTCGTCTTCTGTAACAGAGCTCTGATAGAACAGATTTTTCTCCCCATACAGCGATCAGATCCAGTATCTTTTGTACGGTCCATGCTGGAGTTCTTTTTGGATTTGGGACTGCATCGCCACCCATGCTGATCAGAGCTCCACACTGGGCAAACAGGAAATGAAATTCAGAAGGTTGCGGGGCTTTTCCTGTCTACCTGGCCAGTGCATCCGACTCCAGATTGCTGTCCAGAGCAGTCACAATGTTGCACTGTGGATAGCTCCCAGAGGACAATACCGTCGAATTGTGGCCACACTAACTCTAATCTGACATGGCAATACCGATTTCAGCGCTATTCCCCTCGTCGGGGAGGAGTACAGAAATCAGTTTAAAGAGCCCTTTATATCGATATAAAGGACTTCGTTGTGTGGACGCGTGCAGGTTTAATTCGGTTTAACGCTCTAAATTCGGTTTAAACGCGTAGTATAGACCAGGCCTAATAGACATAAAGGTAGAGGAGGAAAGAGGAGGAGGCCTCCTCCGTGTCTCTGTGAGCACATGAATAATTTACTGTGGGAAAGCTAAATTGAGTAAGTTAGTTTTGCCGTTAGTTCTGGAAGTGAACAGGCTCTGTGGTCATTCTTATGTCTTACGGGAGTGAGTTCCACACTCTGGGTCCATCCCTTAAGAAATTTTGTTTCCTGCCCCTTCCAGTGAAATATACAGGTATCTATTATGGGGGATCACGGAGGGAGAGATGACTTCTTAGTTACCTGGAGCCAATCCCATGTAGGGCTTTGAATATCTAGGATCTTGAAGTGGACTCTGAATTTAGTAAGCAACTAATAGAGAGTGAGGCATGAGGGTGATTTGTTCGTGGAAATGAGTGTGTTAAGCAGATGAGCTGCTGCATTTTATGCCAGTAAGAGCCTTTCTGTGTATGTAGCTTTGTTCCCAGCAGAACAGAGACTAAATCTCAGTAGCCTTGGACTCCTGATGCCTTTCTCTCAGGATGAGGCAACGCTGCCTCTCCAGCTCCAAAGCCTCTTGCTGCTGGAACTTAACGTTCATTTTTATGTTTTGTTTTGAATGGAAATGCCATCTCTTTGCTGCCCCCTCTGCCTGTGTGAGGCTCTGTGGTAGCATTCCCCTGTTCTCCTTCCACTGTGATTGATGTTACCAGCAAGTCTATGAATTGAAGGGTCACCTCCTGGGGAAAAAAATGTTATTCAGAAAACATTCTACTTGCATAGCATATGTTTTTTGTATATTTAGAACCCCACCTCCAATTTTCTGTTGTTCAGGGCATTTTCATGAGCACAGGAGATTTTGAGTTTCTCTGTTCCTGCAACTCATTGTGCTCCACCTAACCCAAAATCCAGCCATCCAGTATTGCCGGTTCCTTGGAGACTCTTGGCCATGACCTTCTGTTTTTGACTTTGTAATCGTTTGCTGAGGGTGACTGGGGTGTCAGAAGCAGAGAACATTGCTCTCAGATTGAGAATAACTGCACGGTGAGGATGAGCTCTTTAAGAAACCAAGTGAAAAACAAAAAAACAGCTGGCAGGTTAGCAGAATTGTTTCTAAAAGGAGACTCCTGTAGTGTTTTCCATGAGGCCTCGCAGCTTTTTAAGAACTGGCACAAAGGGAGTGATTTATGCACTTGGAGCAAAATCGCTTCCACAGTCACTGCACCTGGGTGAGATCACTCTTACTGTGGATGACACTGTCCCCACCGGAGCAGAAGTCTCACTGACTCTGTCTTCACTGCCCCAAAAGGTATGTTTTTACAGCAAGGTAGCTTATGTGTGTTAGTGATTTTGCTTTGAAATCCTAGTGGAAACAAAGCACAAGTAGTTATTACCTTTATGCCTATGTCCTAATTTAAGCCAATTCAAGGCAAGTTTGCCGTCGTGTGTGTGTGTATATATATCTAATGACCAAACAAAGTACAGCTGAACCCCCACCTAAATAAACACAGAGGCTTTTATTATGCTCTTAGGGCTCTGCCTTGATCCTCTGTTTGTAGCCTGGCAACTGTATGTTCTCCTTTGCTCTTTTGGAATAGCGGCGCGATGGACAGCTGGGGTGCATGGCTGCTACGCTCAGATTCCTGCTGGAGAATTGCTGTTGCACAGTTCTCCTGTATGCAATTGATGACTAATTCTAAGAAGTTCTGTCTTCCAGGTCACAATGACCCTATGTCTCGGCAGGTTTGCAAAGTACTCTTTCAGTTCCTCTTTTATAACTGTAATAAAATGCAACCTCCCCTTGGGTTTCTAAACTAGACCATGTCTCAAGAGAGCTAGATTCCCTAGCATCGAGGAGGTCTCTTTTGGGAAAGCATCGGAGATCTCCTCCAGGGAGATTTCTATGACGTGTAATTGTCACTTGTCCTTCTCACGTGAGCCACTGGATGCGAGAACCCGTGATTTAATCTTGGGCTGTACTTTTTCACAAAGCTCGCTGCTCCTCAGTCAAACTCAGCTTCCTGATGAGGATTTTTGAAGAATTGTACTGAACAGACTTAAGATGTTTCCCAGGATAATGCGTTTCCCTAAACCCCTTTCTCTTTTCTACAGAGGGTTAGAAAGTGTCCTTGTCTGCTTTGATTGAAATTCCCCCTTTACCTCTGGGGACAGGTGAAATCTCTCTTGCTAGTCTCCAGACCAGCTGCCTTTCCAGCTCTGTAGTAGGGAAAGATTCCTTCCCTCATTGCTCTCTGAACGACTCTCTTGAGACGGACAGGCCAATAAGGATATGTCTACCCTGCAATTAAACACCCACAGCTGGCCCTGGTCAGCTGACAGGGGCTTGTGGGGCTCGGGCTACAATTGCGGTATATATGTTTGCATATCATCGAGCCATATCAGCCCAGCAAAGTTGCTCCTGTGTTGTTAGAGATTCAACGCTAATCATATAACACTGGTCTAGAACTTCGATGTTTGGGATTTTGTCTGAAAACTTGATGATACAGAGGAGACACAGCACATGTGAAAATGCTCTAGTTGGTTCAAGTGCCTGCTGTAGAGTGTCCATGTTTTGCAGCCATTGAGAAGAGCTTAACGTGATTGCACAACAGACACTAATCTTGGTGTGAAGTTGAATGCCTCTGACATTCCACAGACAGCGACAATGGGGACCATAAGCAGAACTGGCTTTAGAAATATGCTGTGCGATTTCATCATTAATTGTGGCCTTATTAGATAGCATCATTTTTCTACTGCATTAAGCAGTGTGTCATCAATGGTGCTTTCAGGGGCAGAATACGTTTTCCCCGGAGCAGGCTGGTAGAGCAGTTCAGTATACAGCCCTTCTTGTATAGCCATCTCCAGGAACAATCTAGGCCTTCTTAAAAAAAAAAAAAAAAAACAACCTTGCGCCACAGGACATTTTTACTTGGGGTTTTATTGTCTCATGTCACATGAAGCTCAAATATCTTAGAATAAATGACTCTGTCCAACCTGCTTGCCTGGATCGAAAATGTCTGAGTGTTTGCAGTGTTGTGTGATACCCACATCTGGTAGCATTCGTTGGCATCATGGTCTTGGCACGTTTGTTGTAGCCTGTCACAGTCCTGTCTCCTGATAAAATCAGTCATGTAAATTTGTCTCAGAAGTTTGACAGACAGAATTTGTCTTGGGTAGGGCCTGATCCTGCAAGGTGCTGAGCACTCTCTCCTACTAAAGTTCATGGGAGTTGAAAGGTGCTTGGTATCTTGTAGGAGCAGCAGCTTTAGGGCCCAGTACTGCACCACTGATATCAGTGGGAGTCTTGCAGCTGGTTTCACTGGCTGCAGGACCAGATCCTTCCTAGCCCAGGTAGCCACACAGGTCCAAGGGGACAAGAATAATTTAAATTTTCCTTCTCTTCTTTTTGTATTTTTCTCATCATCATGTGTCTTGAATTCACCACAATAAAATTGCTGTGTCCAGTATAAAATCAGCGTGCAGCATGCCCGCTTAAAGGATTGCAGCAATTACCTTTAACATTCACCAAACCAAATGGAATGAAATGTGCTGCACGTTGCCATATTTATTATCTGTTATCTCTCCTGTAATAATTTCCAGACACTCAACTTGTTTGTCATTTAAATGTCCTTCGTTTTTGAAGAAGTAGCGTTCTTAAAAACTAAAATAAGAGAGAGAAAATACCGGCAGCAAAAACTGTTTAAATCTATTCGACCCCAAGTGGCCAGCGTGTCGTCATTATTCACTGCAGCATATTTGCAGGTGCTTTGTACAGTTCTGTTTTGAAATGAGAATACTAGATTACACTTAAGCGACCCTTGCAAAGGTAAGATGCATCAAGAACAAAGGAATTGCTGAGGGTGACTTACTTAAACCAGCTTAGCTTTAAAAGTAAGACCGACATTGATCTGGAGGATGCATTCTTTGTATAATCCCAAAATTCCCAGGGTCACAACAGGAGTTTTAGGTGCAAAATGAATGCAGAATTAGGACACTGAAATATTGGTTTATCTTGCTATGTCAAGCAGCATTTATATAAGGGAGAAAAAATTTCAGTAGATTCAGTAAAATCTCAGGTTTTATGCTGATCTTGTGCAGTGAGCTGAGGGGTAAAAAACGGAGTTAAGCAATGGAATCATTTCAGAGGTGAATACTGCTCTGAAATCCGATACTTCTCTTTGTGAGAAAGGAAACGGCAATACAGTGCTCTGCAGTAAGGAATAGACTGCTTTTCCGAAGTTCCTTTAAGATGCTTGTGGGTATCACATCAGTATACAGTATCTGTGCTCTCCCTAAGGCCTCTGCAACAACAGCCGCTTTCTGACACAAACATGTTCCTTGAGCCATGCACATCTCTCCTGCTGACGACATTGATGATGCAGGTGCACATGAGAGAGAAGTCAATTTCAAAGCCATTTATGGTGGTGCAGAGCTAGAAACACAGCAAAAAAAAATACATTTGCCAAGGAGGGGGAAACAAAATAGGTAAGTATATGCATTTCTATTTCCAAGCTTCTGCAGGAGATGAGACAGCGTGGGGGCCAGGAGAGAGTTTGGGGGAGGGACTGCTGCACATTTATGGAAACTAAGAGGTAAAAGGAAAAAAAGGGGGTGACAAGTGTGTCCCTTAAATCTCTGGCTTGTATATCTGGGAAATGTAACTGTTTTGCATGCTGCTGGCTGCCACTTGATCTGCCAGTGTTCCCTTAGACGAGGAAATAGTGCTGACGTGGATTCTTCTTAGGAGGCTCTCGTTATCGGTTAGCGAAATATGCAGTATTAGAGAGTGCTTAGTGCTAATTTAGGGAGCTTTCTCAGGTGGTGAGGGGGTCTCATTCCTTTCCCAGCTGAATCTTTAGCCTCCTGAAATGCTTGGCATCTATTTTACAGTCTTGCCATTGGCACAGCATCCTGTTTCCCAGACGACGACTGGATTCCACCTCATAGCGTGGAGTCTGAAGTGTGCAAAGCCAGCATCCCTGCTGCAGAGAAATCCACAGCCTCTATCTGGCTATGCTCCACAGTGGCCTGGATGCAGTCTCCTACTTGGAAAAACTGGTCAAAGTACAGTAATGATCAGGCCATATTGTCCCTTTTTTCTAGTGCGTAAGTCCCTCATTCCCACATCAGGCTGGTAGCTGGTGGATATCGCTGACCAGACTCCACAGACACAGCCAGCGGCTGTATGATATGTTGAAGTGGCATTAGAAAGCTGGGTACCAGTGACACTCTTCAACTTGGTGTCAGCTGTGTCCTGTATCCCAGTCAGTAATGCCTGGTTTCTCTATAGATCGGGCTGTTTGCGTTGTAAGTTCCCTTCCTGGGGAGCAGGCAGACTGTACTGGCAGCCGGAGTTAATGCTCCTCTCTGGTTATAGTCGCCGTGTTTTATGTCTCACATTCACTTCCTGACCTGTGCTGTAACTCCATCATAACTCATTGTGTGGCATTGCTTGAAGACTGTCATTCCCATGCATTGCCTTCAGCCTGCCGACCCTCTCGATGTGAGTGTAATTTATAATTTACATAACTAGCTGATAGTCTGATCTCTCTTTTAGCTACAGTACATAAGTGTCCATGTGTGACTGGCGCAGAGCTTAGAACATGGGCACTGTGTGGCAATAACAGCATTCCCCAATGGTGGGAAGTCCATCATGGAAACACAGGATGTGCCAGACTGGATCAGACCAGTGACCCATCTGGTCCAGTATCCTGTGAGAACCCTAGTGCGGCACCAGATGCTTCACAGGAAGGTTCAAGTACCCTGCAGTAGGCAATAATGGGATCTGCCCCAGGAGGAGATTGCAGAGCCAGAAAGTGGTTGAAACCTCCCCTCTACTGGGGTGAGTAAGACCGTGTCTACACTTGCAGTAGGATGTGGTGTGTACGTAGCTACACACCTCAGTGCAAGGCAGACTGCGTCCATGCTCACTACGAGGTGTAACTAAATGTGGGAGTGAAAGATTCAGGCAGGCTGGAGGCAGCAGGGAAAAGCTGAGGCAGAGACACTACACTGCTATAAAGAGCTGGGCAGTGGTGGGTGTGTAGAGAGCTGTGGAAAGTTCAGGCTTGTAGGGCGCTCTGCTCACCTGCACCATGCCTCACAATCTACATGGTGATTTCTACCCATGCTAGTCGGACACGCAATGCCGCTGCTAGTGTTGATGTACTCTGGGAAGCCAGTGCAGCCCTTAAAGCAGATGGTGGTGGCTTGGCAGGACGGCTGGGAGATGGTCTGATTCTGTGCATCGAGCAACCTCTGTGGGGTGGTTTTCCACAGAGGTCTGGCCATAAGCTTGAAGCTGCCCTTGTCTCCTGAAAACCCCAGGGGAGGGTTGTTGCAGCAGCAACCCCATCCAACTACCCCTGTTGCAAGCTGTCACAGACCCTTGGCTGTTGTCATAGGACTGGTGAATCTGGCCCTCTGTTTTGCATTTAAAAAATATGGGAAAACAGTCAATGTCACTTTTTCTTATGGGGAAAAAGTACATGGAATTTGCAACCCAAGGGTCCAGCTGTTCCTGTGCGAACGGTTATTGCAGCCCTGGGGTTCTCTTTATGTTTCTGCTAGAAACATTCTGCAGTAGCAGTGAAATTCTGCATAGCCAAAGCAACATGAAAAAACAAAGCCTTGTTTGGCACCGTAATATGAAAAATATGGGACAGCAGTTGCTGTGAGCAGAATGAAAACTGATGTTTTGCCAACCTGAAGTGTAAAGCTGGTGCTGGAACTGAGGCCTGAAGAATGGGGGCATTTGCCAAAAGGAAATGGAAGCGGAGATGGAGGGTTTCAGGGAATGCATCAAGGTCAGCCTTGCCAAAAAACATCTCCCCTGTGGACAGGTCTGATTACGATAGTAACCGCATTAATCCGTGCAAAGTGCAGCTGAAGCCACAATTGGCCTTCTGTTAGATCGTTACTGAATAGTGTTTCGAATGCACAGACCGAGGAGGTGTGGCTCAGGATCTGCCAGCTATGTTTCTGTTCCATCACGATAGGGGGGCTGCATATGAGGCTACGAGGGATTTACTGGCCAGAGGGCTTTCCCATACGCGGAGGGGAGAAGGTACAGTACATCCCCCTACACTGGAGTTTTCGAATGTAGCACGCTAAAAATACCCTTCAGTATTGGACAGAGTGGAATCAAATCAGTGCAAATTAAAATAGGTAATGTCAGAGGCCAGTGGTAGAATATGAGTTCAAATCCCAGCAAGGTAGCAGTTTACTTCAGCTTTCCAAGGTCTATAATATTGAGTCCCAAATGGTTTCGAATGTAAGGGCTTTTCATACAAAACCATAGTACAGTACATAAAAAAAGAAAATTCTGCTTGTCCTTGATGGATCTTTAAAGTTCCCATAGGACTCTTTCTCTTGGCCTCTGCCTCTTTGTATTAAATTCCCCTTGTTTCCCATGCTTGCGTACAGGTTGCTTGCTATCTTAGCAGAAGTGGCTACAGGCTGGTGGTGGCCTTTGTGGCTGTAATTTATAAAGCACTTTTTGATCCACGGGGAGAAGGACGCCGTCTGTTTGTAAAATACCAATGTTTGCACAGAGAGCACGTGAGTGGTGATGTGATTCTCTGGCTTTGTGAGAGGACAGGTGTGATCCCAAGGGGGGAAACAGGGAAGCAATCAGGGGCCACTCCCAGGACAGAGCAGAAGTATTAGGTTAGTGTTCTGCGTGTATTCTTATGGTGCACAGGTGGCAGACAGTGGTTCAAGTGGTCACAGCCTACACAAATGTCACTAGAGAGGAACTGGCCCCCCTGGTGTTTTGCTGTTGTACAGGCGAGCTGGTCACTTTCTATGTGCGTTTCCCATGGGTGGTTTTTGGCCATTGCTCCTTCGGTCCCAGAGCTGCCTTGCTTCATCTGAGAGGACAGGACACACCCTTGGCTGAGTAGCTGAAGCCACTGCTGCGTGAAGGAGGAGGGTGGTCGCTCTGTGAGTAGCGAAGTTGTTACTAAGCTTCCCTCAGTGTAACCCTGCCGTGATGCACTTGGACTCAGCTGCCATCCAGGGGCACATGGATTGATGAGCGTGCTACCTGTCTGCCAGCACTCCTTTCCTGTCTCCTTTTCTCGTCTGTAACGGCCTGAACAGCAGTGGAAACCATCTTTGCTCTTTCATTTTTCCAGCACAGGCTCTCAAGGAAAGATGAGCCCTGACGTCAATGGGGAGTGTCTGTTTCATAGTCCAGCTTGTTTATTAGCCACGGCTGAACTCTTTCACCTAATGCTGAACCTGCCTAAACTTCCTGGCTCTGGAAGTTCAGCACAAATTCAGCTGTCCTCGGGTTCTTGTTCTGTTCAATTTGATATAGGTATTTATGCCGCACTCATCACCGTAGTATTCAAGCACAGAGTATTAAGCAACTTGACTAACATATGTCGTGTGTGTGTTGTTGCAGGCATTCCCCAGGGGGAGAACTGTGTGCGGTGGAGCGTTCTGCTTTGGAAGTTTGGGGTTTTTTGTAATAAATATGTGCTTAGCAGAGACTGGAGGAGGGGAAGAGAGAGAGAGCCAGGGGGAGAGTGGGCCATAGTGGAAAACAAATCCAGACAGACTGGGTAGAAAAGGGGGAAGAATGAGGGGAGAGATTCTGAAGGGAAAATGCAGCTGATGCTGTATATATCCCACCTACTTTTGCCATCCTAACTCAGACGTGTGAGGCTTCCCAGCATGGTCTAATGTCGAGAGCACAGACCTAGGAGGGAAGAGCCCTGTGTTCTGTTCCCAGCTCTGCTACTGACTCACTGTGACACCTTGGCCAAGTCACTCCACCTTTCTGCCTTCATTTTTCACCCCTCCCTTTGTCTGTTAAAGCTGTAGATTGTTCAGGGCAGAGACCTTCTTTCAGTGTGTATGTGTCCGTACAGTGCCTGGCACAACAGAGCCCCATTCTAATGTAATGTAATGTAAATAATCAGGACTCGCTTTTTTTTAATCAGGTTTAAAATCAAGATTTTGAAAAATAGGACTCGCCATGAGAGAAAAAAGGATACAATGTTTTATACAAACCCAAACTTGCTTTGCAAACCTCAAGAAATAGTTTGGGAGATTCAGGGAATCCCTGGCTCCAAAAGGTCCCCTCTCTCCCCCAACGCATTTCTTTGGTATTTGGTTATTTGTGGGAATTTAGTCATTATTGCCCAGCCTGCCCCAAGCATGCGTTTCTATGTGGTGTGTGGGAATTGGCATTCTTCAATGCTTAGGGTTGGGCAAAATTTAAATGAAGAAAACTCATCTTTTGGAGCAAAGTGTTAAATGATGCTACTGACGCAAACAGAGCTGCCCCAGAGAGCCATAAGTCATATGTGCTTCATAGGTAGGGCATCCAGACAGTTATGAAAGGGTTACCGCTTCAGTCATGTCAGTATACAAGGCCCTGATTTTGCAAAAGGATATGTACTCATGCACTGTCCCATCGACTGGAATGGGCTTCAGGCAGGCCGATTCCTTTGCAAGATTAAGGCCCAGGACTGGAGCCAGCAAATGCTGTTGATATGAGTTTTGTCTACAAGAAATAGGGGCGGCTCCAGGCCCCAGCACACCAAGTGCGTGCTTGAGGCGGCAGGCAAACCGCTGGAGGCAGCCTGCCTGCAGTGCTTGGGGCAGCAAAATCCCTAGAGCCACCCCTGACCAGAAAACACTCTCCATGGCTTAAGCCAATCTCTAACTCTTGGAGGTCAGGAAGAAAGTTTCACTAGGGTCAGGTTACACCTTTACTATGTATTACAGAATTTCTTGCACCTTCTTTTGAAGCAGCTGGTGTCACCCACTGTCAGACAGGATACTGGACTAGACGCTTAATGCCTGTACATGTGTGTGTGCCTGTGTACACACACACTTGTATATTTAGTTTAAGGGCCAATAGGTGGAACTCAAGAATACGTTCTTGAGTTTAGTAAAACAAATAAAATTTGTGTGTTGTACACTGCAAATTACTTATCTGTACAGCACTTTACACGGAGCTGTTAAGAAGTTGGTCCATTGGTTAATGCAGTGTGACGGTTTCTGTGTTGTGCATTCCACAAACCTGAGTCATTTGCACTTTGGAAATGCAGCCTAAGTTTATAACTATTCCATCTTGCCGTCAGAATAGAACTGTAAGCGTTGCCTGGCTTAGCTCTGGCTTGCAGTGAGCTGAGAAGGAGCTTGCCATTTTCCCATTTGCTGGAACTGCCTTTCTCAGCTGAGCAATAAATCAGTAATTTCTGGCACACACACAGCCCTGGGGAAGCCATGGTGTACTGTTAGTGCGTCTGCAATTAGCTCACCTGCAGTCAAGTAGAGAGAGGGGAAAGATGATCCCAGCTGAAATCCTGTAATGGTTGGAGTCCGAGTGTTAGAATTTAACAGGACACTCCAGGTTGTGGTTTTGTTTTTTTCTTTATTCTTTATTAAGACCACAAAAATGCCTCAGGTCCCTGAGGGAAATTGGCTGTCAAGAACTGAGAATGTTTCCTGGACTGCGACAGGAGTGGGCAAGCGGAATGGGATTTTGGGCACAGTGGAGACCAACATCTTCTCATCATCATCATACCAAGGGTAATGTCTCTATGGGGAATCTAGAGACATCAGAACCCCAGGAAGAGATTATTCCTTTCATTTATGTGCATTTAGACTCGGATCTTACTCCCATTCACATAAGTAAGGGCTATATTCCAGTGAGCAAGGGCTGCAGGATTAGGTTCTCAGGGCATGTAACTTCATTATGTTTTAGGATTTCTTTTTAAAATCGTGTGTGTCCTGGGTTCTCCCATTCTGAACCTTTTGTCCCCAGCTCTCTGTATGTGAGGCAGGGTGCTCTGCTGGTGGTAGAAGAAGAGTGTGAATCAGAAGTCATGGGTTCTAGTCCTGTGTCTGCCACAGGCTCACTGTATGTCACACAGCCTAGGAGAGTATCAGTTTTTCCCACAGTAAAATGGGAATAAGGCTTACTGGGCTCTTGGGGGCAGGCTGCAAGGCTTCACTAATGGAAGTTATTTGAGATCCTTGGATGAAAGGTGCCCTATAAATGCAAAGCGTTATTATTTTTTTCCTTGTGCTTCCCTCCACTTCCACTTCAAGTGTAACAGCTTATTTAAAAAAGCCATTGCAGAAAAATTCTGGAATAGCGTTAGAAAGCTTTGTGGTTCTGGTTGGGCAACAGCCAGCAGGGACACAGTGCAGTCTGCTGGGGCCTGTTTGTTTGTGTTGTCACCTGAGATGCGATTTCTTTCGAGGACATCCCTACTAAATGTATTTGTCTTTTTTTAATGCCTAAATCCTATGGCAACAAGGTCAGTAGAAAAGCCTAGACAGGATAGACCTGAATCTGCCTGCATGAGTGGCAACATAGTGCAACTATTTCCACAAGGCATCTGCTATGGCCTATCTGGGGGTTGGTCCTTGCTCAGGATGAGGATCCATAAACATTCTGCAAAGCTCAGGCCCACTCAGCAAAGCCTCACTGACACAAACAGCTCCATTATCTTTGAAGAGTTACTCATGCCAGTGAAGCTTTGTGGGATCGGATGGTCGTAGGGCATGCCTGCCCTATAGTACCCTCTGCTGAGTTGGTATGACGCTCTAGGTATTCCCTCCCTCAGTTTCTCTTCTCAGGTAGTCAGTAACTCCATTTCAGGCACGCTTGAGATTTGATTCGATGATACCCTTCATAGGGCTTGTTTATTACAAAGCCTTGTACCAAAAAGGGCCATAACAGAAGTCTCAAATAAACAAAATGTGCTTCTGGCTCTCGAGGTTTCTCTGAAGCCTGTCAGCTAGGTTGTTCCAGCTCTCCTGGTTCTGGATAGCAATGTACATCTCCGTCTCTGTCTTCTCCTTATGGCAAGAGCCACAACTCTCCTCTTGGAGCTGGGTGGTACTTTATCTCCTTCAGCTGGCACTGCTTAATTCACAGGCTCAGCAGGTTTGGCAATCTTCTGCTGGTGTCTGCTCCTTGCTGTCTCAGGGCCCTGCAGCAGGCTTCTTGCTTCCCACAGTGTTGGCAGGCATCTGCCCTTCCATGAGGGAGGTGGCAGCATTGATAGCTCATTCTTTACTGTCTGGGGGAGAGGGGAGCCTTGCCCTGCCCTCTCTGTGAGGTTCCAGGCTCTTAAAGACACAGGAACAGGAGTCCTCCTGAATGCTATTTCTTCTTGGGATCCTCTTTCTTCTCTTCCCCCCCCTCCCCCCAATATCTCCTGAGATTTTGTGTATCAGGGCACCCCCAAACTCTTAAAGGGCTGTGCCACATGGCGGGGAGGACAAACTACCTAAATGTGACACTAACATTATCTGGATTACAAGGGGGGGGGGTTGTTAATTAGAGGCACATTTTGTATCCAAACACATGGACATTTTGGATCCTTAAATGGCCCTGTCTCTACTCTTGGTCCTCAGCCACAGCCCCCCTCTCCTCCGCCCAAGTGCTAGTTATCACTTGCTCACGAGTCAGTGCAAGTAAGAGGACAGATGGCTTAGCTTTGGTCGAGTGCTCACTGATGCAAACCAAATTGCTCTGGTAACCAGCTGATGGGTTTCAGACTTTAACTGAGGCTTTCAGTGAGCTGCTCAACAGTAAATAACATTATGCTGACAAAAGCAGCAGCAAAACCATGGACAAAGGTTCGGGGTAGCAGAGTTCAAGCCTCTCGGGGATGCTGTTGTTTTTGATTTCCCACCATCATTCAGAAATCCTTTAACATTATTTAAAGACAGCAGTGCGTCATGTGAGCACATTAAACCCCTTTGTCCTGGAAAGCTGGAGCGGATACAGAGCCCTTTGGATTCTTCACTTGCAGCTGCCACGGCGTGTGTGCAGAGGTAGACTAACCTCGAAGCTTCCTTTTTGATCACTGTCCGGCTGGCATCAGCAGCAATTGTTGTAGGTCTCTCTTGCGTGGTAGGATGTTCAGTTCCCTCTTTCTTCTCGTGTATATGGCTTCACATCTGAATGGAAACCATTTCTGATTCATTTATATCTGCACGGGAGAATTTGACAGCTGCAGCAGGGTTTGCATGGTAAGGTCGTCCCACCGAACAGTATGGTTCTCTGCAGCGGCTCCCCTTCAGACTGCAGCACCCGCCCTTTGTTGTAAGCCACGTTGCTATAAGCCTTCTGAGTGGGGGTGATGAAGGGAAGAAGAGCCGAATGTTGAGGGAGGAGTGGATGCATGGGATGGTCCAGCTGGTAGCTTTCTGTTGGTTTGTCATCCTCTGGTTTCTGCTTTGAATTTAATGTGCTTATTTCCTAGGACAGAAGTGTAAAATGTCAGTGTCGAAAACTCTTTGCTAAGCTTGCTTTGTTTAGGATGCTTTGCTCACTGTGCATAATTAGCCAGAAATTAGTAGTTTAGGGTTATTGGGCTGACTGATCAGCCTAGAAAGATTAGATTTTATTCAGTACTGTAGCCAGGCTAACAAAAAGAAAGTATAGAGAACCATTAAATAAATAAGCAAAATTAAAATCTCTATGGGAGCATCATGTTATGGTTCCTAAAAAAGACTATAATGATAATAATTAAATGATGACAATGTGCTCAGTAATTTAGAAGCCGTAAAGGGCTGCTCCAAAGAGCTTTCAAATCTAAAGGCATTTACTCCCCTCTAAAATCTGAAATATGTTTAGTATCCAGGGTGGGTTTTTTTCCCCCTGTTTCTTTTTACTTTCCAATATCTTCAAAATGCTTTGCAAGCCAGAGTGGCTGCCGTTGTGTTTTTTCATTTGTATAAATTTAATTAAAATGAAAAGTGTATTTAAATCACTGATTTGGAATACTTCATCAGCCTGTGTATATAGCAGTAAGGCCATGACTCATCATTGTGAAGAGCCAAAACGTGGTATGTGAGATGTGTTATCCCTTCTTCATTGTTCTCCCCTTGCATTCTGCTACAGTTGGGGTGGATTGCGCTCTTGTGTTGACCATTAAAGCTGATGCCACAGTGGGGAAAGAAGTGATTAATAAGCAGATAGCTACAGATCATTCACCGATGATTCTGGAAGGACTGCGCTGGTTTAGTGAACGGGCGAAATGCCGATTAACGCATCGGCAAAGCATTTCTGAACGAGAATGCTGGAGAGCTGTGTCTAGATCTCACATTTATGATGCTGATATCTAGCCTACATACCAATGTTAAATTCATAGTCTGCGTTAAGGGAGTGATTTTTCAAAGGGCTTCTATTGCAGCTGTTAAATGTATGGGTCCATTTGTGAGTGTGTGTGCATAACTCTATGCTTTGTGTACAAACTGAGGAACTGTCTATTCATATGGTTTACTCCTACCAGAGGGAAAATGTATCTGGACTTCACTGAACACGTCGGTCACAGGATTAGATTTGTAAGCCGGCATAAATGAAAAAGGAAAATGAGCTATAGCAAAAACTCCTGAGGGGTGGCAATTAGGTTCCAGTTGTCAGCACAGGCTGTGTTCCTTCTGGGCCTGTGAATCAGAATGGAGATTGAGGGTTCTGGGCTAATCAGTATTGGTTTCTAAGGCAGCTGTCGTGATGACATGGGGTGATATTTTTACTCTCATCATCATTTTGTTAGGCTTCTAGAATTCTATCCAATTACTCTTGAAATTTTGGAGGGTGGGGTTTTCCCCAAAGATTACCATATATGAACTCAACACGGTCTAGGCCAGGGGTCAGCAACCTCTGGCACGCAGCTCGCCAGGGTAAGGGATAGAGCAAACGGGCAGGGCTTCGGAGAAGGGCGGGGGCAGGGGTGTTTGGTTTTATGTGATTAGAAAATTGGCAACCCTCTCTGAAACCAAAGCAAAAATGTGGCTGCCGTAACCCATTTCTTCCATGGAATTATGAACCCGCAAATTTATACACATGGAAGTTGTTTTTCCCCCTTGAAAGAGCTTGAACCCTGCATTTTTCTTTAAAAAAAAACCCCCAAAAAACCGAAGAAGTTTTACAATAAAGATTTAGGGAAGCCACTGTTTTCTTGCAGTTTCCTTATCATGACAGTCTCACAATGGTATCTATTTGTTTTTTTATATTTTCTTGCAGAAGAAGATTTACAAGTACAAGAAAGTGCTTAGTAACCCAAGCCGTTGGGAGGTTGTTTTGAAGGAGATTAGGACACTGGTGGACATGGCGCTAAACTCTCCACTACAAGATGATTCTATCCATCAAGCACCACTGGAGATTGTCTCAAAGCTGCTCTCAGAGGTAAGACCATGAGGATGTTCCCATCTTGTTGCTTTCTCTTAGGAAAAAAACAAGCACTTAACAACCTGCCCCTACCCCAAAGTTGTAACTCAAAGTTCAAAATTCTGCCCTTGAATATGCACCGTGATTCCTTTTGATTTCAGTGGCCCACTCCCTAGGTGTTCCTAGTCGATAACTCATTCATTATGGATCTGATCCATAGCCCATTGAAGTTAATGGCAAAACTCTTATTGACTTCATTGGGTTCTTAGTTGGGCTCTATTTGTATGTAATAGACTAGATCATTCTCACAATAGATCAGTGGGATGTGAACACTGATAAGTCTAATAAGCAGTTTTTTTCTTATTGCAATTTCAAATGGAGATATCAGAGGTTTTAGCCTTCCCCATCTCTGTGTCAAATAGATGGTCCACTTCTGTGCAGGTTTGATATCATTTGTCCCCATTTTTATTTTGTAGCATTTGGTGCTGTTTTTAATCTGTTACTCGCTTTGAAATGGGTTTCCTTACCCTTAGTACCTATTCTCTGGTTGTTTCAGTTCTGGTACAAAAATGAAATGTGATGTATGTCAGAATTTTGTATCTATTGAGTAAAGGGGGTGAAGGGCAGGCTGCATTTTTGTGTAGATCTGTGATGAGAAGAAAAAGAGCTGCTTTTGCTTTGGCGCACTAAGGTTGCGGCACTATTTTAACCTTGTGGAACACAGAGAACATAGGGAAATACACCTCTACCCCAATATAACACGAATTCGAACATAATGTGGTAAAGCAGCGCTCAGGGGAGCGGGGCTGCACGCTCCAGCGGATCAAAGCAAGTTCGATATAACGCAGTATGATTTTTTTGGCTCCCGAGGACAGCGTTATATTGGGGTAGAGGTGTACTGTATTAGAGTAAATTGATGCAGCTTAGTTGACTTCAGAGTTGCTGCACGCTGGGCTTTGGAATGGAGCCCGGAGCTGGAGCACAGAGCAGCTCTGGAGCAGTGGAGCTGCAGGTTTTTGCCTGGAGCTGGAGCAGAGTCAGAGCACAGCTACAAAGCCCCGCACAGTTTGTGCTGGTGGAAAACTTGCTCCATGTTAGTAGGCAGGAATTACAGGCAAACTGCTGCAGTTAGTCCTCCAACCATGGCAGAGAGCATCAAGGAAAACCTTTTATTAACTCAAGTCTGTGGAATTGAAAGCTTGAAATTTAGAAAGCATTTTTTAAGAAATACCTCCCACTAGTTCAGTGTTTCCATTAATTTGTATCTCAGGGAGCATCAACATTTAGTTGAAGCTGCATGGCTGTAAATCCAAGGGTCATGATCCTGTAGGTGCTGAGCATCCTCTTGTGAGAAATAGAAATGAGCTTGGCCCCGATAGTAAGTGATTGATAATGTGCATTAAATGAATGGTTTTAATAGAGCCTGATTTTATTCCTGTTAGTGATTGCAGAATTGGACCTTTGTCCTTGTTCATTTGTATCGGCTGAGGTGTGTGCATTGACCATGTCAGTTTCAAAATAAAGTTAGCTCCTTGATTTCTTCTGTTTAACCTTTTCAGAACACCAACTTAACCACTCAAGACCATGAGAGCATTATTGTGGTGAGTATCCTTATGTCAAGTTTTGTGGGTCACTCTGTGTTTCTGATTGTTTCATTTTGCCCTGGTTTTGGCTTCTATAATACCTGCTCCTGCTCCATTGACATCAGTGGCAGCTTTACCATTGACTTCAGCAGGTGCAGGGTCACACCCATTGAACCCATTCACTTTTTCACATTTCTATTGTCCTCTTTTTCCTGTTTGGTATAAATAACAATAAAAGATCCCTGATTAATGTGTATAAAACTCTGTAGAACTTTTAGGATGAATTATCTCCCCACATGGTTGCACACAGCAAATGTTAACATCTGCACCTGCCAAATCTGGCCCCTCGCAGCCTGTCGGTGCCATGGTTTTCTCAGGGAGCTAGTGTTCTGTTGTGCTTTTGTGCACACTCAGGGGCTAGAATGTGGAAGGTGTGTGAGCATGTGTTTTGCCCTTGCAAGTGTGGGAATGTGTGTCTGCTTTTACCCATGTACATAAGGGGATCTGAAAATGCTCTGTTCCATTTTCTCTGATTTACCTACAGTGCATTTATTTGGATATATAAATAATTGAAGCAAAAGGTAGCCCTCCTCCCCATGCAACCAAATATAAAATCTTAACAAATCCAACAATTGATCAGAGGTGAAAATTGCTTCCCAAACATTGTAATTTAGTTTCAGTTGCTGGCAATTTCCAGATTTTTTTTAGTAATCAAATCTAGTCCTTCACTACCACCTGATCATATCATGTCTCCATGAATCCTCCTGCAAAACAACATGACATAAAATGTAGCCACCGTTAGGTGTGAATTGCACTTAACTCCTGCTCAGGACTCCACTTTGGCTGGTATTAGTCATTATGATAAGTTTCTAAAGTGGCAGTCAGTTTGCTCAGAAGTCAGCTATAGATTTCATTTTACTTCAGTGCTAAGGTTAATTTAGACTTCCTGTTGCCAGTCAGTGATGATTGTTGTTTGAAAATCTTAGTATTTAAAAAAACAAATAAAAAACCCCAACTATTCTGGCCTTTATCCAATTCTGAAGATTGTCCCTCAGTCATTAACGGAAATACAATTTCTGGGTTTTCTAAGCCTCTGGCAAATATAGCAGCAGCCTTGCATTATTCTTATTATTTATTTACTTAGTAGTAGTGGTAGTTATAAATATTTGTGGCCTCAGTGATTTACCTGTATAGATAAAGCTATGTGCCTTGCCCTAGATTTAGCTAACAGCCTGATTCTCGTTCCAAATTGCCAGAGAGTAACAAACCAATTCTCTGCCTGGTCTAGTTCCATCTCTTTTGGGGTGGAGTTGGGGGTCTGTGTGGAATGCATGTGAATTTAGTTCTGGCGAAAGGTAACAGATGGGCAGCCCTGCAGAGCAAAGCTCTCTTTATCCACAGGACAAGCATAGGTTGAGCAGGCTTCCCCCACACTGTCCTTGTTCCAGAGAGACACTTACTGGGGAATCTCCATGGTCCAGTCAGCTCTCAGCCTCTCTGAGACTGCCGATTCTGGTTGTCTCTTTGTGAAGTGGACATCTGTGCACTAGTTACTGGACAGAGATGACAAAGCTTATTTGATGCAAGCCACCAAACAGCAATTCCATCTTCAACTACTATGATCTGATAACCTCTATGTCAACAGGCAGGCATAAAACCCTCACCATGATTTTTCAATACAGTTTATCAGAGGGATGGAGGAGGATGGATGCTATAGCAAATTATTATAAAGATAAATTCAGGCAGAGTCCTTAATGTAGTTAACTGTTGAATATGTAGCAAGGATATTATAGTCCAGCTGAATATTACAGCAAGAGTGCACCACTTCTATAGTACTGAAGTAAGAATATATTGCTATAGGACCATGACCAGTGAAGAAATAAACAGCTGTAGAGAGGGGAATTGCACAACAGCCAGCTTTAGCTGCTTCAGTGTTTATGTAAAATCTAAGCAGCACTTTGCAGATGTGCCTGGTTTTCATTCCAGAAGTTCATGTTAATCTTCTCCTATGGCTGAGTGGGTGTTTGTGATTCATGGTGATTTTGATGGGCTAATTTGAACTGAACTCTTGTGGGAAGGGGAAAAAAAACAACAAATAAAACCAAACAGGCGGCATTAGCAAAACCCTGAAATGCCATCCAGGTAGAATGCCTGTCGTTCTGAAGTTTAATACACAAATGTCTAGCTGCTTTGTTAAAGAGTTTTACTTTTTAAATTGGTACCGGGAATCCCTTACTCCAAGATTGAAAGACCCTGAAGGCATCATCATGTACGGAGAATGCATTGTTCTAGTAATGCTTTCTAATTTACAAAGGAGACAGCAGCAACATAATTTCATTACACACACAGTGGCAGGTATGACTTGTAATATATTTACAGTACATAACCATATCAGGTTGCCTAGCGATGGAGAAAGAAAGGTTGACCTGAACTTTTGGAAAGTTAGACTCATGTTTTTTTATAGTGTCCATGAAAACAGTAGTGTCATTGTGATGATCTTGGTAAAATTAAAGGAAATCAGTCATTCCCTGCAAGAGTCGTCTGTTTTGTACTGGGTGGTAACATCTGAGCATAAGCTCATTATAAAAGACATAATGTGTGTGTGTTTAAGTATATTTTAGAATCCTTTAAATAAAGTGGCAGTGCCACTTTAATCGTGGGTCAGATTCATTCCTAGTGTAATACCTCTGAAATCAGCGAGTCCCATTCTGCTCTCTTTCACGCTGGTGTAAAATATGGAGTAACCTATTGTCTTCAGCGGTGTTACTTTTGTATTTACACTGGCGAAACTGACAGCAAAATTTGACCAGTGGGCTTATAACAAGGATGAATATAGGCCCATAATTTAAAAATAAAACAAACCTTAGTTTCCTTATTAACACTTGGGAAAAACAAACCACATTTCTATTAGTGGTAGATTTTGTTCCAAAAAACAAAACAAAACCCCCCTAAAATCCTAAATATGTAACTTAATCCTGAGAACATCCAGTTAAACTTAGAGAGACAAGGTGGATAAGGCAGTATGTTTCATTGTAATGTTATCTATAATGTCGATACTTACCATGTTGTGTTTTATTGTAAAAGATATATTACCTCACCCATCTTCTCTCTCTAATATCCTGGGACCGACACTGCTACAACAACACTGCATTAGGCTAAATTTACAGTCACCTTCTTATCCAGGTCTTTGTTTTAAAGAGTTTTAAAATATACTCACTCCTCACATTCTTTTATTAGGGCTGGCCTGTGTGATGAAGTCAAATTGAATGAAGTATGCTAACTTTTTATTTTCAAGGCAATTGCACCTTTGCTGGAAAACAATCACCCTCCACCTGACCTCTGTGAATTCTTCTGCAAGGTACTAAGAACAAATTCATTGTCTGAAGTCTCATTGATGTTTTTTGTTTTTCTTAATCTCTTGAACTGATTCCCCCAGTTGGTTTCTGTCTTTGATTGACGGCCAGCGAGATCCCTGTTCTTAATGGGCCAGACTATAAAATAGTATTAAACATCAGGAATATAGTCCTCAAACACTGACACACAGCAGTGTCTCATTGTATGTCCCATTGCTAGCGTAAGTGCCACTGGAACCAGCGGGTTCTGATGGATCATGATGTGGGGCATACACTACACTGTCCTCTTCCTGCAAGCTTGTGTGTGTGTGTGTGTGTTACTAGCGTTCTGGACTTTAGATCCAAAGGTCTTTGAATTTGAAAAAGCTGCTATAACTTTAATTTTCCTCTCTAAACTGATTGACATTTCAATTTAAAGTCTTTTTGCTAACAGTTGGATATATGCTTTCCATCAGGTCCCCTTGATTACTGGGTAATTCACTTGTAAGGAAAGACTGTCAGATTGGTGGATTCAGAAACTTATCAAAGTCATTCACACATTGTTATTAACCACCTGTAGGGCCAGTGCCTGCCCCCTAGGGCACGTGCATCTAAAATCCCAAATTGGCTCCTGGTGACTAAGGGCAAGTCTATACTTAAAATGCTGCATTAGTGCAGTAGTGTTTTAATGAAGACATGTAAGCCAATGGGAGACAGCTCTCCTGCTGGCTTAGTTAATCCACCTCCCTGAGAGGTGGTAGGTATGTCCGTGGGAGAAGCTCCCCTGCCAACATAATGCTTACTGCACAGGGGAGTTAGGTTAGTATAACCATATCGCTTAGGGGTGTGTGGATTTTTCATACCCTGAGCAACATAGTTACATTATAGTGGTATAGGTCTGTAGAGTAGAGCAGACCTAAATATATTATTGATGAATGTTGTTGTCTCAGGTTTCAGATAGTGATTTGGTAAAGGCTAGGTCTCCTCCAAGCTCCATATGTGTTTATGGTTTCTCACTGCAGCACTGCAGAGAACGCCCTCGGTCCATGGTTGTCATAGAAGTGTTCACACCGGTGGTACAAAGAATCCTCAAGCACAACATGGTAAATATCGATGTTGTATGTATTTGGTTGGTTAGGAGAGCTGTCACTGTGACCTCTTTTGTCTGAACTGGCTGTCTGTCTTGTCTAAAATGTGCCCATCGCCATGATGCCTGGTCATTATATGTGTGTACACTTATGCAGTGTAGCCATGCACTACATCTAAGGTGCTTACCTTTGGGCACTCAGACTGAGATTCTCAAAGCATCTAAGCTAGATGGACACTAAACGCACGTAGGTACTTTGGAAAAGGCTTCCCTCAAGTCTGAAAATGTTGACCTCTCATTTTTATTGGTATGTACTTATGATGAGGCATGTCAATTAATACCAGGAAGTGCAGCCATCTCGGGTGGAGCCCAATAGCTGGTTATCACTTCTCAGCAACACTAAGGACTGCCTGTCTTGTTCTGGAACAAGAAGGTGCTTTTATTGCTCTTTGAAGGGTAGTGGTGCTGCTAGTACAGTTTCTAATTTGCATAAGTAGATTTTATTGCACAAAGCTGCAGTTTGCTATGAACCCTGGAATGGGTTTCATGCTTTTATAACTGCACAAAGGGTTTGTTTTCATTGTTATAATTATAGACGACATCCACAGCATTTCTGGATCACAACATACATCCCAAGTAAAACATTTCATGTTTCTTATTTATACAACTGTGTTTCTTGAACTCCTAGAGTTTTCAGAACTAACAAACCCCGAATGACCAGCAGGCTGTATTCTTGGTTCTGTGCCCGCTCTCTCCAGACATGTCATTTTTGAATATGCCGTAACCTTCAATAAAATATTCCATACATGTTATTCTTGGATTCCAGACCATTAAAAATACCACCACCACCACCAAAAATAAATAAATAAATAAAATCCAGTGCTCTTGTGGGGTCTCAAATAAAATCTGAACGCACAGTGTGCTGCTTGTATTTGGTTAGCTTAAGAGAATTGCTCCTATTTACCATACTTCGCATTTGCAGATTGGAAATCAACATACCTTTTTACCACTGTGTGTAATTGAAGAATTTACAGTGTTAAATATTAATGGGAGTGGATATGGGCACTCTACTGCTCTCTGGGGAATTATACTCTGAATAGTCTCTTTAGAGTACGTGTGTGTATATAAAAACGTGGTCTTGGGGAAGAGAAGCAAAGAGCCCAGTGTTAATTTCATAGCATTAGCAGGCCACTTAGAAATCCGGCGAATACTGGTCTGGGAGTCAGGAAACCTGGACTCTGTTACTGGTTCTGTTGTCCTTGACAAGTTGCTTCAAGATCTGTGCCTCAGTTTCCCCCTGTACAATTATACTCATCTTCTTTTGTAAAGCATTTTGAAATCTATATGTGAAAAGGACTACATAAGAGCTGGTGTTATTGGCCCCATCATTTTGTGTCTGCCTGTGATTGAAAGGCAGTGGGCCTGATCCTGTTATATGCTGAGTACTGGGCACCCTCAGCACCTATTGACTTCCAGGAGATGCTCAGCTCTTTGCCAGAGCTCGGCAAAGAGCTGAGCATCTCCTGGATGTTTGCATGTAAGCATTTTTTGGTTTGTTTTTTGGTTTGCTTTGCCTTTTTTCCTAAGTTAACATGGACGTTAGGCTAAATGAATCCATTAAGCTGGCCTAATGTACTTGAACAGAGAAATCTGTGAATAGCTCCTAGTTGAGCGCTCTGGTTTTGGTGGGTTTATAGCAATGTTAGAGAGTATGTTGAATAATTTATATTTTATGTACATAAGACAACTCATTTTATCAAGGGGTTGTGGTGGCATCACTGGAAGATGAGCTGACTTGTTTTTACTAATGTGACTGGAGCCAGAGAATGGAATTCCAGACATACTGTGATATACGGTGAACCTGGTGGTGGTTTGCAAAGGTTTCCAAATCAGCATGTCTTTGGGCATGCTTTTCCCCTCCAGATTGCATCAGACCATACCTTTCAAAGCATTTCCCTTTGGACCAGTTTATAAAACGGAGGGCTGGAATTTTAAAGATTGAATGTGATTATTTGCTTGAAAACTCCTGACAATTACACGCTCAACTGACTATTTGCATGGTCAGCTATTGCAACTGGTGTAATTAACCACTGGAACAGTTTACCTAGGACATTCTCCAGCATTCAGTATTTAGCTCAAGAGTGGATGTCTTCCTAAAAGATATACTGTGGCTCCAAGAAATTGCACTTGAGTATGCAAAAAGAGGGCCATGCATGTGCAAATTGGAACTTATGTATAAATGCTACATTTTTACATGGAAGGTGATCTTTTGCATGTGCACCTATATTTCAAAGGTATATCTTGGGTGACAGAATTTGAAAATATGGCATCATTTTTGTTATTAATCTAAATGTATGGTCAATGAACAGCGGTACCTGCCGTTCTCTTGAAGATGCCAGCATAGTGATGAAATGAATTCAAATGTCCGTGGGCTGATCTCTGTTGAAAACACACAGTTTTAACATACATTGCAGGCATGTTTCAGCGGCTTCACTGAGTGTCTCCTTTTTGGACAGGATTTTGGGAAGTGCCCTCGGTTGAGGCTGTTTACTCAGGAGTATATTCTGGCTTTGAATGAACTGAATGCCGGTATGGAGGTGGTGAAGAAGTTCATTCATAGGTTAGTTACAGTTAATTCTATGGGGTATTCTCCAACCCTGTGAACATGTTCCTCTTTGTGGCTGAGATGAAAGACAGGAAAAAAATATAATTTTCCTTGTGGGTAACCATGGAGTGGGCAATGTTTGTTGAAACACTGTCAGTACTAGCAAGCACCAGGAAACACTGGAGGTTCATCAGCACAAATTTGCCTGCTGAGGGCCTGATGCTATGCCAGTTGAAGTCCATGGGAAGTCTCCTACTCATTTCAATGGGCTTCGGATCAGGCCCTTAAGTGAGAACTCTTATCTAGTGCCCGGCTATTCATGAACCTTCACCGTGGTTTTTCATCATCTGGGCTACAACAGTGCTGCAGTAAATAAACTCAAGAGCAGCTTGATCCGATCGTATTCAGTAGGAATTTCTGGGGTTAAATCAATCTCCCTGAACTTCCCTGAATCTCTGTTCCCTGTTCTGGGACCCCTCTCTGCCTAAAAATGTTGTCACCCAGGGACACCTTCATTACAGTAATGTCACCTTTTGGTTACTTCCTCCCACCACCATAGTTTCTATTTTATTTTTCAGCATGCACGGTCCCACTGGACAATGCCCCCATCCCAGGGTCCTGCCGAATCTTGTAGCTGTCTGCTTAGCAGCCATTTATTCTTGTTATGAGGAATTTATCAACAGGTCAGTATGACTTTTCCAGACTATATTCTGCTCATTTACAAACACTGGTATGTGGGGAGGGGCGGGTGGGGGAGTGTATGTATGTATATAAACAGAATCAGGTGTTGTTTTTGTTCCCACATATCTTGTGAGAAACTGAGCATGTCCTGTGAGTGCTGAGTACCCTTGATTCCCATGGCTAGTCCCCCTCAATGTAATCCGCTCACTGCGAGATAGATAATGCAGATGTGAGGTTTCTCACAAGTTCCCAGCGTAGAAAGGGAGTGTGCAGGCTGCAACATCTTTCAGGATGGTGAAGCTCAACACCTTATAGTGCTCATTTTCCTTAGCACCTTCTGTCCATCACCTTGTAGGAGAGACCTGCAGTTGTGACTAGGTCCTGTAGAGATGCACAAGGTAAGAGGCTTCCCAGGCATCCACACAAAGATCCCTTCCAGTCTGGGGCTGTGTGTTCATGACACTGGGACAGCTCACGACCTGAACGATGAGCTAGTTGAAGTGTAGACTTCAATTCCTTAACTCCGATGCACAGTGAATGTCTCCCCCACACAGTGAGCTATACTAACAACCAGGAGACGGATGATTTCTAAAGAGGTGTCGATATCTGAGAGGCGGCTGCCTGTAAATTGTAGTGTAAATTTAGGTCCGTACCTGGGTTGGTTTCCAACCACAGTCTGTTGTCATGAGACATTTAACCGGTCGGATTCCAGTGCTACCACAAGATTGATGTTAAAATGGGTTTGGTGTCTAGCTACTGACGTGCTTTTACATTTTTCAGTCAACATCAAGGGCTCTTTCTGTTTTTGTTTCCTACTCATTTATGCTTATCTGATTTTCTCCATGTGTGCTGGCTGTCTAGTAGCCAGCAAAATTTCCTAACTAGAGGAGTGCAGACCAGAGTCTGGACATGTACTATATTTAGTTGCACACTTGTACATGAATTTCACGTCAGCTTCGTGTAACTTGGGTGGGAGTGTGGCATTCCCCGCACCTTAATGTTGAGCTGGCACAGCAGTCAGACTGATGGAAAGTACAAATCCTCGCAGTATAAGGGCCTGTGGAATGGTCCTTCTGGGGCTTTAATAGTTTTCATCGAGTTTTGTAATCCAAATAAAAAGGAGAATCGTAATCAAATGGGCTGGGGTAAAATACGGCGGGCAGTAGCAACAGAACTTGGCTTCTCAGCCCCACTGTCTTCCCCATCTTATGTCTGTTATGTTTGGCTACTAATGCTATAAGTTTCTCTTTAAAATGCAGTAGAGACAATTCTCCAAGCCTGAAGGAAATTCGGAACGGCTGCCAGCAGCAATGTGACCGAAAGCCTAACTTACCCCTCCGGCTTCTCCACACGAGTCCCGACCTGGTCTCTCAAGAGGCCAACTTGAGTGAATCTCGCCTCAAATCGGTCATTGTCACATCGAATGAGATCCACGTGGAAGTGGAGCGTAACAACACAGCTAACCAGAAGATGACGGCGAACGTCGGCAACGATAGTGAGCCCAATCTGATTGATTGCCTGATGGTCAGCCCCACCTGTAGCACCATGAGCATCGAGCTGAGTGCCCAGGCAGACAGGATCCTCGGCTGCTACGTGGAAATACTCAAAATGCTGTGAGTGACTTTTTACAGCCTTTTGTACATCGTTTTCTTAACAGTTAGGGAGCTTTTCCCAAAGGTCTGTCAACTCCAACATCTGTGTGCAGCCGGCAGGATAAGACAGGGTTGTAAATTTAACGCTAGCACTGAAGTCCAGTGTCTGAAAGAGGCATCTAGTGCTGCCAATAAATTCTAAAAATAGTATTTGGAGGATGAAAATGGAAAGCTTATTTGTACATTGAGACAAGACATTGTTGCTGGCAGCTATTGGTCATTTATTACCCACAAAACATTCCCATTTCACCCCTCTGGACCACTTAGGATTATTGAACACAGATTCCAGGGGGTGGAACTAGCTCTTCTCTTACTAGCTTTCAGAGACACAGTTCTGCCTTAGGCCAAGACCCTGTGTTGTGATAAGCACCACAGCTCCCATTGACTTCAGTGGGAGTTGAGTGAGCTCAAGTGTCCCTCAGGAGGAACTCACCTCTTCACAGGATTGATCCTTTAACGTTTTGCAACTCAGTCTGCCTGGATTTTATAGGTGGTTCAGACTTCCCTCCCTCGCAAGCTACTCTGTTTATTAGGTGGTCCATGTGGTACAATGAAACCCAGATAAATAAATGACTGCTCAAGAAACCGTTACAGAATGGTTGTGATAAAGATGAATTACAACTGAATTCCACACACTTGGGGATATTTTGACATAGTCTCTGAGACATGAAGTTGCCTAATCAGGCTAGTCTTTTGGTTAGGTTTCACTGGAGCAAGTATACTTTCAAGAGGGATTGATATAGAAAGGATTTTCAGAACTGATTTTTGGGGTAGAAATTAGATTATCAACTGGGCGCATAAGTAAAATCAAGGGATAACATGAGATGTATGGTAGAGTAGAAAAATTAGAGTGGAACATGTATTCAAACAGTGAGGGTGTGTGACCCAAAGGGATTGCATGTCAGGATTCCTGGGTTTTACACTCAATTCTACTTCTGAGTTACAGCTTAAGTCATAGATTCCAAGGCCAGAAGGGACCACTGTGATCACTAGCCTAAACCTCTCGTATAGCACAAGCCAGCGAACCTCCCAAAAATAATTCCTAGAGCAGATCTTTTAGAAAAACATCCGCTCTTGGTTTTAAAATTGGACTGATAGAGAATTCACCATGACCCATGGTAAATTATTCCAGTGGTTAATTACCTTCACTGTTTAAAATTTACACTTTATTTCCAGTCTGAATTTGTCATTGAGGAGACGATTATCAAATATTTGTTCCCCCTATAGATACTTATAGAAAATAATCAGGTCACCCATTACCTTCTCTTTGTTAGACTCAAAGGAGCTCAGTCTATTTAGTTTATGACTGTAAGGCATGTTTTCTAACCCTTTAATCATTCTCGTGGCTCTTCTCTATTACTGGTGGCTAACATTCATCCTTCTTGAATTGTGGACACCAGAACTGGACACTATTCCAGCAGCTGTTGCATCAGAGTCAAATGCAGAGGTAAAATAACCCCTCTACTCCTACTCGAGATTCCCCTGTTCATTCATCCAAGGATTACATTAGCCCTTTTGGCCATAGTGTTGTACTGGGAGCTCATGTTCAGCTGATTGACCCCTAAATCTTTTTCAGTCACTGCTTTCCCCGGTAGAGTCCCGCATCCTGGAAGTATGGCCTACATTCTTTGTTTCCAGATTGTTTAGCCATATTAAAAGGCATATTGTTTGCTTGTGCCCACCTTACCAAGTGATCCAGATCACTCTGCATCAGTGACCTGTCCTCATCATTATGTACCAATTCCCTATTTTTTATGTCATCTGCAGACTTTATCAGTGATGATTTTATGTTTTGTTCCAGGCCATTAAATGGCATGGGGCCAAGAACTGATCCCTGTAGGGCCCCACTAGAAATGCACCCAATCAGTGATGATTCCCCATTTACAATTACATTTTTGGACTTATCAGTGAGCCAGCTTTTAATCCATTTAATGTGTGTGCCATGTTAATTTTATATTATTCTAGTTTTTTAATCAAAATGTTGTGGGGTTCCAAGTCAAGTGTAAGTATATTACATCAACACTATTATCTTTATCAACCAAACCTGTAAGCTCTTTTTAAAAAAAAAAAAATAAAGTACCAGGGTTCATCTGATGATTATTTTTTTTCATAAACTCATGTTGATTGGCATTAATTATATTACTGTCCTTTAATTTGTTGTTAATTGAATCCCATATCAGCTGATCCATTATTTTCCCCTGGGATCAAAGTCAGATTGACAGGCCTATAACAGCGCAAGTCATCCTGTTTACCCTTTTTAAATATTGCTACAATATTAGCTTTCTTTCAGTCTTCTGGAACTTTCCCAGTGTTCCTATACTTATTGAAATTCAACATTAATGATCCAGAAAGCTCCATAGCCAGGTCATTTAAAACCCTTTGATGCAAGTTATCTGGACCTGATGATTTTAAAATATCTAACTTTAGTAGCTGCTGTTTAGCATCCTCCTGAGATGCTAGTGGAATGGGAAGAATATTAGCGTATATGACATGACTGTCATCTGTGTTTTCACAAATACAGAACAGAAATATTTATTGAACAGTTCTGCCTTTTCTGCATTATTATTGATAATTCTACATTTCCCTCTAATGAGCAATACCGCTCATTGTTAGAACATTTTTTTTTTTTGCTCCAAATATACTTTAAAAGCTCTTCCTTACTGTCATTATTTTTTAGCTGCTTTCATTTCCTCTCTAACCAGGTCTTTTCTTTTTTAAATCAGTACAGCCTCCTTGTTGGTTTGTGCGGTTTTTGGATGTCTAGCAAAGTGGTCCTAAACAATACCCAATTATCATTCACATTTTTCTGATTAAACTCTTGCTCCCAGCTGATCTTGCTCATAACTATTTTCAGCTTTGCGAATTTGGCCCTTTTAAAGCACCAAGTATATATATATTACTGGTCTGGACTTTATTCTGTTGACACATTATAAATGTGACCAAGTCACGATCACTTGTACCTAAGCTATTATCAATTTCTAGTTCTGTGATCATTTTCTCTTTATCTGTCAAGAAATGGTCTAGTATAGTATTACCCGGTATTGGCTGCAACACTTTTTGAGTTAGGAAATTGTCATATATAATATTTAAAAATATTTTTCAGTGCTGGCAGCATGAGACCTCTAGCGTGTGTCACTCAAATTGAAATCCCTCATGATTACACAGCCTTTTTCCCCCTGCACATTATAAATAGGTGTGTAAAGAGGTGTCATCCTGTTCCCTAGTATGATTTGATGGTCTGTAGCAGACGTTAACTAATATCCCGTCTTGTGCTTTATCTGTTAGCACATTGATGCGTAACATTCAGGTTCGTTTTCTTCTGTGTTGTCAGTGACTCGGAAACAAGTAATGCCATTGCTGACATAGAGTGCCACTCCACCTCCCCTTTTGCCCACTCGGTCCTTCCTAAATAGGTTATAACCATTTGATTTTTAACATGTCAATCATGCAGAACAGCCCTCCAAGTTTCAGTAATACCAATTGGATCATATTCATGCTCATAAATAAATAAATGAAAGTGGTGCTGGAAAACCCACTAAAGTTTCCACATTTTTAATATTTTAAACATATAGGTGTTGTAAGGGGTAAATAACTGATATTTGAGATGTTTGGGTTACAAGGCATTGTGGATGAAATCCCGACTCTGCCAAAGTCAATGGGAGTTTTGTCACTGACGTCAGCGAGGCCAGAGTTTCACCAAATACGTGGGCAAGATTTTAATATGTACTCCCTGGAATTAAATAAATCAAAATGTGATGACTGAGGACTTCCTAAAAACAAAAGCCTGCAGAGGCCCACGTTTTCAGAATTATAAAAATGAGCGAGTAAGTTTTGTGTATGCCGTTACCACATTTGCAGGTATACTTGCAGACATTGCACACTTTGATTATATGCAGACAGATCCTGAAAATGTGGGCTATGCATTTTATTGGCAGGGCAAGTTAAATCCAAGATGGAGCTGTCATCATTCTTTTTAGCAGAAAGCTGCTGTGGTACAAAGTTTTGAGTAGGTTCCTCTTTGACTAGACTCCTCTTTCCTTCCCTTTAGAAATGTTAGTGTTAGATCAACACAGCATTGACTTTGGTTTACCTGGTATCTTGAGAGCCGTGTGTGCGTAGGTAATGCATCAGACATACCTCATATTCATCTCAGTCCTCTTGACTCTTGATATTTTCCATAAACACCATGAAGTCCCAGTCCCAACGCTATCTTGGGCACTACTCATTTTTCTCATTAAGCATCGATGGTTTATTGTTTTTGTTTCATCATGCAGCTGACACACATTTTATAAACTCATTCACTAATGGGCCTGTTCTTCCTTGCGTCCTACCTCCAGCTCTCAGGTTACCCATATGATGCATCTGCATCGCTTTCAAGCCTTGTACAAAGACCCATGATTTCATTGCATACTGTACATTAATATACAATTGGTGACATGATCCACAGGTATTTTCAACAAACTCATCAACTGAAACAGTGGGGATGGGGAGCAATTACTGCTGGTGGGGGGAGGAGGGGGTGCGCTCGCATGTGTGCTGCTGAATTGGCCACCCTGGAGACCGTAGTCCACAAAATGGGTACAGCACATGACCAATGGGTACAGGAAAACCGGTGCTAGTTTCCTCTGCCTGCCTTGCTAGTATGTCCTGACCCTGACTAAAAAGGCACCGCTTTTAATATAGTTCCAATGCCCTTCTATTGCCATTCAAGCCCTCCTCTCTGCTGAGACTACTAACAAAGTTGCTTATTAATGTCCTTCTGTCATTCTGGGTGTTTTTTCAAACCCATCCTGAACTAGGAAGTTCTACATGCAATAGCATTTCATTATTTATTTAATTACTATATAATTAACTTAGGGCGTCAGGGAGTAATCTATTTAGGCTAATTATTCAAAGTCTCACAGATAAGAATCCTTAACAATATCTTCAGTAGAGGACATTTCCTGTTCTTCTGTTTCCTGGCAACTTGGCACTGTTGAATCAAAGAACCTTTGAGCCATTAAAATGTAAAGTTATTCAGTAATCTCTAGAACAGGGGTAGGCAACCTATGGCACATGTGCCGAAGGTGGCACGTGAGCTGATTTTCAGTGGCACATTCACTACTCGGGTCCTGGCCACCAGTCCAGGGGGCTCTGCATTTTAATTTAATTTTAGATGACGCTTCTTAAACATTTTAAAAACCTTATTTACTTTACATACAGCAATAGTTTAATTATATATTATAGACTTATAGAAAGAGACCTTCTATAAACGTTAAAATGTATTACTGGCACACGAAACCTTAGAGTGAATAAATGAAGACTCGGCCCACCACTTCTGAAAGGTTGCTGACCTCTGCTCTAGAATAACTCAGACTTTTGCAACACAGAAGCTTGAGCACCTGTTTGACAAAATTCATCTCTAACCCAAGTTCAGTTTTGTCATCCACATTGGGATGACTGTGATAGAACCAGGAATGTTTGATGATCCAAATATATATAACTTTGTTTTTTGTTGTTTTTTTTTAAAATCCACCAGAGTAACGAAACACCATCATCATCATCATACAAAAGAAAAACCTATACTAATTGTTTGACAGGTATTGGCAGCTGAGCAATAGTTAGGGCAGATTTTAAAGAAGTTGCATTCTCACCTGGAATACAATATTCTTTTTGTCCCCATAGTGATGGATCAAACCCAGTGTCAAGTAGACTCCCACAGATCCTGGACCCTGATGATATTGTCAGTACCAGCCAACCCACCTCCCCCTTTTTTGAAAGACATATAGTCTTAATTTTTTACTTTGAATCTACGGTAAATTGGTAGAAAATTTACAGTTGAGAATATTCAATTAGAGCATCCGAGAGCTGCCTCCATTGTCCAGTGCCTGGTTTAAGTGACGATGATTCCCGTACACTGAAGAGTTTCCCGTACAGTAAAAAGCTTTCTTCCACATGGAGCAAATTTCCAGCGTAATGTCAGCAAGGTCATCTCCCAGTTGCAAAATTGTAAGGAGGGAAACATCTGCTGACAGATTTGGCTGTATCTCCACTTCAGCTGGCTGATTAAGCTCACATATTGAGGTCTGTACATCCACAGCAGAGGAAAGGCTGCCTGCAACCTAACTCACTGGGGCACCAGTTGCAGGCTTCACATGTATGCAGGGGTCTCTGGGATTGCTTACTCCTCAGATTACGTGGGAGTTCTCCTACCTTTAGGGTATATAAGCAATTTTATGTTATGAAAAAAAAGAAGTGTTCCCCAGTTCATGTCTGGAGACATCTACTGTTGTCAACCAGGCTAATATATAAGTTAAAAGACCTGCTAAACCAGCTGCGAGAGCAGAAGCCTGTAGGAGAGGCAGCAGCCACGATGCTTGTAAATTTTCCCATGACCCTCTTTCCTCTTTATTATTTGTTGCCACTGCTGTCCACAGTGTGCTAGGTGCTTTTGAAACTTAAGAGCCCTAAATATCTTTCGACTTGGGCTGTGCATGTAGGTAAGTACAGGACAGAGTTAAGTCCAGTGGCAGAGATGCCTGGAGAAACTTACACTGCTGCTATTTGAGCTTTGTATGTGATGGGAACATTAGAGGACTTCGCTCTCCAGAGCTGTCGATCCAGCTGCACTACATTTGCCTTTAAAACAATAATGCGGAGCATAAGAGACTTCCGGCTCCTTTTTCAGACAATGGCAGCAGCAATTTCCCACTGACCCAAGTGAGTGCCCAGTAAAAATGATTTCAGCCCTGAAGTGCTGGTCCAAATCTCGATCCACACTGCCTCTAACTCCAGGTTCTCTCATTGCACACATCCACTGCAGCTTCCCCAGCCTCCTCTGCATTCCCCAATAGGTCGGTCAGCACCATACCCTGAATATCCCAAGCAGATTCTCCAATGTCATGTTTATCAGGGTTGCCCTGGGCTGCTAATATGTTTTGAATTGTTTGCACTGCATATGACATGTGGGCAGGTTTTCATTTTGGTGAAAGGCGATACCGGGAAAGGAAAATGTATTATGTCTGCAGGCAGATGATTGTGATGGCCCTAAGGCAAAGGCAGTTTAGGCAGAGATTTAATTACTATTGGTGGCTAACATTCTGGACTGACAGCGAGACGGTTTTCTGGGTACGTTAACATTGTTTGCAATGGCAAGTGGTCACTCTGACAGCCTTCACGTTTTTATCACCCTGATACCCAGTCTGCCCCTAGCTTTCCACGGACTCTACAGATAGCTGCACGCTCAGTAACACACAATCCTGACATTCATTTTTGCATGATTTGGGATTTTAAGCTGAAATCCTGAATAATGGCTGCACTGGGGCTTCTTTCTCGCAGAGGCCCTCCATGGGATTAAAGGGTTGTGATTAGTAAATCGGAGCTTTCAGTTCAGCAGCCATTGAACAGCTACATGGGAAATTTTGTCATAGGCACTCTTCGTTATGCCTGCTGTGTCTTTGTGCACTAACCCTCCCCTGCTGTAGCCTCTTTGTCTGACTCATTGCAGTGGTGGTTAACATTCAACCAGAGATACTCCAACTCCCTTCCTTTTTCCTGTTTTAAACACCCCTGACTTGCCCAACCGGGCTTTAGAGCTTTACAGGGACCAAAAGAAAAAAATCAGCCTTGTGAGTGCAGTAACCTGAGGTGATCTGTAGAGAGTGAGAATGTGTTTGAAGAGTGAGTTGGTGTGAGGAGAATGAGACACTCCTGGAGGCTTCTAATAAATTTTAGTTTTTTTCTTATTTTTCTGCAGTTATTATTTCATGATTCCATAGTCATGATTTGGCTGATACAACCAATTCGCAAGAGTGACTAGAAAAGGAGATTAGATACATAACAAGAGGTTACCTGTATTCCACGTTCAGATTACACTTCTGTGTCCAAATTTTAAATAGTTCACTTAAGGTAGTTTGCTTTTTTTCCTAGTGTTTAAAATGGAATCTGGTTTATTACTAATGTTCCTCATAGACCTTCCTCCACTAATGACACGTGCTGCTTGACGTAGATAATATCCCAGCTTTAACAGAGAGAGTCACAGATTTCTGCATGACTTTGTCTGCAATGTCTCATTCTCTCTTCCCCTTTAATAAGCTGCTTTTTTCGTCCTCCCAATTTCCTTTGAAGATCAGCCAAAAAAATTGATTAGTGCATATTATTAATAATCACAACTCTCCAGATTGCACAAGAAAGGATTTTCACAGTTGTAAAACTTAACCTGAGATGTCACAGCGACTTCATGTATTAAACCTCAAAGTAGGTTTACGCTTTTAAGCTTATGTTGGGAAAGATCTTTAGGTGCTTAACTCAAATGTGTATCGAAGAAGCCTTGAATTTCTTAGCCCAGTCTTTTGGCACTGGTTGTCTCCTGGTTTAAAGGATCACTTTTCTGATTGGTTGCACTACATCTAAACATCAACAGTGTATGTATAGTAGAACCTCTGCTGCTGCCTGATTGTGTATTTCTGGTTCCCAATGAGGTGTGCGGTTGACCGGTCATTTTGTTACTCTTAGGTTCTACAGTATTTAATCTCAAGTTATTGGGAGCAAGTCGTTAAGTCCAGTGACAATTTTCAAAATGTAGCTGCAGATTGAGTATGAATTGCAAACGGTGAATAAACGGTGCCCAGTAGGTCTTGTACAGAGGTCTAGTGGTTAGAGCACAGGACTTCCAAGATTAATTCCTGGCTCTGCTACTGCCTGGATGTATTTTGCTTAACCTTTTTGTGCCTAAGTTTACTCATCTGTAGAACAAGGATAATATCTCGCAGGCCTGTTGTGAGGTTTAATTAATATTTGTTAAAGGGCCTGGAGATTCTCTAATGAAAGGGTCTGTGTCGGTGCAGAGTGTTATTCTTGCATTATCACCAGTGATGCTTCCAAGGAGGCCCTTCCCCAGCTGCTATTGCAATGGAAGGTATTCACTCCTACATGGAGATGATGGAAAACCAAACCTGCTCCTCTAAATAATTCATTCTTTGGGACCTGCTCCCCTGAAGCACATAATGGAGCTGCCTCAGTGCCATTCTTGCCTAGTGTCTGTAAAACTGGCAGTGCTGAGAGCTGTGCTCACAGTCCACAAAAGTGCTGTGTGTTTTAAGGAAGAAACTGTGAATGAAAGCCCAAAGAGCACTGTAGCTGCAGTGGGCTTGATTCTGGTCTCACGCTGGTTGTACACCGGTGTAACTTCCCTGACTTCAGTAGTTGCTCCTGATTTACACCAGCATGACAGAGGGCAAGATCAGGCCTGATGCCTTTTAGAATCACTGGCAGAGACTTGAGGCTTTCTGTTGCAGAGCACCACACCTTGACATGAGATTTGCTTTGTGCCTAAAGTACTGAAGATAACAAGAGGGCAATAAACAAGTTGGATTTATTAACGGACATAGCCAAGATTCTCAACTGTTGTTTGTTTGAAGTCCTGGAGAAAACTGAGTCATGCTGCCACCTTACACCAATTTCTTTAACTGTTTCTTGACAAGGGCGTTTGGGGAGGAGGGAGGGAGAAATCTCTAAATCATGTCCCTAAACTCTATGTTGGCCACAATATTTGAGACCCTTTGCCTGCTAGGAGGAGCTCCTCAGAATGTAAATGTGCTAGCTGATTATATGATCATGAAAAAGCAGGCTGTTCTCTGGAGTACCAGAACCAAAAATGCATGCCTTTCATTATCATGTGTCCTCACTGAGTTACACATGTCATATGACGGAAATGTGTCTGAAGTGGGAATCAAACCCAGGTATTCTACATGGTAGGGTGAAAGAGAGACCACTAGCTCACAGGGCTCTTGGCTCACTCATATGTGTTTTCTATGCCTTCAGATTCCCAAGGGGTTGTGGTGTTTTGTTGCTCTAAAGAACTGGAAGCCATAGCAGAAAAGAGTGCCAGGTTTTCCAGTGAGCTGGAGTCAATACGCTTAGCTATATTTATTTTGCCTCCATTGTTAATTTGATCATTTTGAATTTCATCAGCTTCTTACATTGTTGTTGTTAATCCTATATTCATGCATGCAGATTTTCTTTGCATCATTGATGTTTAGTGGACTGGATTTTACACTGCGTATCTGAAAGGTTGTGGAAAATCTGTTTTATATGTGACGGGTTGACTTGGCTCCACTAGGGAAGGCTGCTAGGCCCTGTGGACCCAGCTCTTGTCTATATTTTCTTCTTTCTGGGACAGAACCTCTTCTGTTTTTAATAACTGCTGGGTGGATTCCTGTGTTTATTGCCTGTTAACGGAGTGTGATCTTAGTGCTCTCAGTACACGATGAACATCCGAGAACATTACGCTTTGTTCATCTCTAAAGAGACGACATAATCTTGTACCAAGTGTGAAATGAAGCTGGAGTCCCTACTCTCCTAGCTTTTAAAACCAGTCTAAAAGGCAGCAGTGCTAGGAAGAGCTAAAATCTCTCCTACGCTGTCTTTTTTAGATCTTCCACAGTGTTTGTCTCATATTAAGAGCTTAGCTTGGGATCAACCTATGTTTCGGCCAGGAGCTCCTGGACTTCTAACCAATAATAAGTGGGAGTGTTAGTATTTAGGACAGAGAACCTGGGCACAGGACTCTTGGGTTCTAGTCCCAGTTCTGCCACAGACTTGTCAAATCATTTACCTTCTCTTTGCTTCATTTGACTCATCTGTAAATGGTTATACAATGGTTGTAGTAATACTCTTTGCACAGCATGTTGTGTGGCCTAATTAACTAATTGTTGTTTGAAATCCTTTGATGAAAGAGTGTGAAGTATTATTCATCCAAAACATACCTTCCCTGCTTCTCCCTATTGACCCATCCATTTGAGTAGTTCCCACCTAGTGGGCAGATTGAGGGAATTGATTTTCCAGCGAAGGACACTTGCGCTTGAAGCCGATCATTCCCTCTAGCCCTGTTCACGTGAACATCCTCTTTTTGGAAGGCACCTCAGATAAGGTCAACTATGTCTACAGACATTGAAGATGAAAATAAAATGAATCAAGTAGCAGGATACATCCTACTAATGTTTTACAGAGGGGAGATATTTCCACTTATGAATTCTTCCCCTTTTGTTGTGTGAGATCATCTTAAATAGATCTCTTGTCCTCTACCCTCTTTTGCTAACTCTTCCCTCTCTCCAGACACACATACAACACTGCTGAAGTATTTTCAAGACAAAATGTATCTGTGCAAAAACTAATGTCTTTGCAAAATGACAATGCTGTCTTTTCCCTTTCATGATCTAAATCATCCCTTGGTCTTTGTCTGATTTGAATGGCATCTTTCCCATGTGCCGAGTGTTTTAATTTCTTTTTCTTTGGGCATACTTTCCTCTCTGGAGCAGAGAGTTTACCCTGTTGTTCCATTGATTGCATACCATTTTGTCGTATAATGGAGCGGCTGCCTCAAGGAGACGGAAGGAAAAACGGTCTAATGAGTTGTGAGTGCGCACCAAGTGAAGTTCACAGAAATCTCAAATTAACTCTATGTAATTCCTTTATGAACCAGGCCATAAAATCGCACTTTTTACTTGTAGGGCAAATGTGAAGGCAGCTTTGTAATCTGGCTCCTCCCACACCCTCCACCATTAAAAAAAAAAAAAAAAAAGTCTGATGAAAGTTCACAGTGGAGATGTAAATAATAACAGCTTGGTGACTGCAATTCAAAGTTAGATGAAAATATTACCTAGCAATTAAATGCTAGAAGGTCTCGTAAACAACTGACGTCTTTACGGTGACATGGAGGAGGACTCTGGAGGTCAAGTCTCAGCATTTCATTGTAAATATGTGATTTATTGTGCCATGCTGGAGAACATGCTGAAAATGAAAAGGAAAAATGTCACCCTAGATCATTAGAGTGCTTCAGTAAATCAGAGAAGTTGCTGCTGCTTACAGTAAATGACTTGTGACTCATTGAACCAACTGCTGACAGTCTGTGTTAAAACATCTTGGTGCTAATAACCATATTCCTCTCCTAGGTCGGACTATGATGACTGGAGACCAGCTCTGGCCAGCTTGCTTCAACCTATCCCATTTCCCAAGGAGTAAGTTCACAGCACCAGATTGTTTGTTGAGATGCCTGTTGGTGTGGTTGTTTTATGATACAATCTCTACAGTCTGTTAAACCTTGTTGCACTGGAGAACTTGTGCCATGTGGCCGCAGAAAAAGAGAAGCATGAATTTTTCCTGGCCCTGTGTCCCTCTCCCCTTTTTTCCAAGACAATCATGGAGAGAAATGAGCAATTTGATACACTGGAGGGGGGGAGTTGTAATGGGGGAGAAGGAAGCGCATGACTTACTATCCAAGCACATTTCATCCATGTGATCAGGCCTTAAATTGTCTGTATTATGGTGTTTTGATAGAAAGAAGAAGCTGCTCTGCCACCTAAGGAGCAGCCAACTTCCCTCGGAAACCTATTAATGAGCACTAGTGTTTATAAAATGTAAATCTCCAAGGGTGAACATTACAGCCTATAATTGTACAATTTGCTAGCTTATCATGTCCCCCAGTGACCCAATGCCTTGAAGTAGCAAGGTCCAACTCCTCTGCATCATGCTACCTGGGCTATAGGATGGCTTGGGAAATATGAAACAGTGGCATCATTTCCCTGAGTCAGTCTTTTTGGGGTTTCCTGGGGGGAAGTATAACTCAGTACCATGGTGCAGTGCACTTTACAAAATGACCAACAATTGCTTTAATGATGTACGACACTGATTAGTTGTGACCAGGCCTTGCAGTGCAATTGAAGAACACACCTGGGTCTTCAAGGGAGCCAAAATTCTGTTTACAAATCTAAGTTCAGTGGCCAAATCGTGAAGTCCTTTAGTCTTTCTGCTGACGTGAACCTCCATTTAAGTTTAATGGGAATTTTGTCTAAATAAAGACTGGGTAAAAACGACTGGATTTTGTCCCTGTGCTATTAGTTTTTTGTAACTGTTAAATGAAACGGGTTTTCTATCTCAGTCTATGTCTGCAATATTGTCTCTTTTATGTCATGTGGGCTGCAGTTGTTTTGCATGTTTAGGGAATGTGTTGGTAAGAATTGCAAAAATAAATAAATAAATCAAATTCTCAGACCTTCCTGTTTTTAATTGCAGGGCTCTTGCACATGAAAAATTCACAAAGTAAGTGTTTGTTTCTTTAAAATGCCTTTCTGCGATACCATAAACAAGTCAGCACTAGCAAGAGTGGGTCGATTGGCGTCTTGTCTCCAATATTTTTGTCTGTGATGGTCTGAGCGTTATGTTCTGTTAGTAATAAAGTTATGTGGTATACTTTGTAATTTACTGCCGCAGCAAAAGTCCATGGACTAAAGACATTTGATACTGATAGAATTTACAAAACAGTTTGTCACTGTGCATCACTGAAAGCTTTCCAAGCCTCGTTTAAATAGGCACTATCACTTTTAGACCACCTATTTCTTGTGAACGCTGTTCCATTTATTTCTCTCTAAACTGCAAATATATAAATTTAAAGTGTAAGCCACAAGAAATGTGACGCCTGTGTGAATTCTGCAACCAATCAACTGTTGGCTTTCATCCTTTTTTTTTTTAGGGAGCTGAAATATGTGATTCAGAGATTTGCGGAAGACCCAAGACAAGAAGTGAGTCTCTTTTTCCAGTTTAAGCAGAGTAATAATCAAAGGGATTGTGAGTGCACTTGTCAAACATTCCTGCATGAAGCAGTACAAGTGCCAGAGCACTGTGTAGTTCTCAGTCTGCTGCCCTTGATTCACCTAGATTGCCGAAATGCATTCAGGATATAGGCTGCAGTATTATGAATGGCTTCTTGCCTTGTATATAAACATGTCCTCCATCCTCTGTGGCAGAAATTAGTTGATGATGTCATTGCTTTGCAGTAAAGTGCAACCAGCAAGAATTACTCTCCTATTTGCTGTATGCTCCCTCAGGGCTCTTCCTCGTCTGTTGAAAACAGGGGAGCAGCAAGCTCTGGATCCTGTGATTTACAAAACACCAAGTTTTTGTTTAGCTGCATTTCAGTTTCGTTGGGTGCCAGTGACTTTGTTCTCATGAGCAAAGGAGGGTATTCCTGGAATCAGTGCATAGCTCTTGCATCATGAAGGCTGACTGCTTCACAGCCACATATGTAACTTGTTTAACATAGTCAGCTGCAGCTGATTCAGACAGGGCCTCTCCTCACCATTAATCTTCTATATCAGCATGCAGTGAAAAAGAGCTACCACAGAACTACAGGCCAGGAGCAAGCTGAACCTGAATTGTCGTCCGTGCTGAGAATTTTTGGCAGTCAGGGTTTTTTTAGACTCTGAGTCAAACTCGCCACTCTGGGGTAACTCCATTGACTTCTGTAGGATTACACCACTGATGAACTTGGCCCAAGATTATTATGTACCCAAATGCAAGCTAATTAGCTTCACCTGCCCCTCACCGAAAACCTGAAATAAAGCTATGCCCATTAAAAATGAGAAAGTCACAAGTGGGACTGCTTGCTGTAAGGCATCAGAGTCCAAGAAGCGGGAGGACTCCTCTTAAAGACCATGGAGCTAGATATAATAGAAGCTACAATGGCAGTGGCATGTGCAGAGCCTCATTTGGACTAATGAGTGTCAGTTGTTTGGGCCAGTTCTTCTGCCCAGTTTCTGCCTTTTCTGTCTCTGCTGCAGTCTCTTTCCTGGCTTTCACCCCTTGCACCTAGTGAGGTTTCACAGCAGCAGGAAGAATAATAAAATTTCATTAGTCGAATGAGCAAGCCACAATCTGCCACTGTTGGTGTTCTGCTCACACCAGAAACGAAGACACACGTGATGAAGGGAGCTCAGGCATTTAAGCCTTTTGTTTTCTAGTGGAGCTGCTCTAGATTAATGCTGTTTTGAGCTCTGTGTGAAGGAAATGAAAAGAGCTGTGCAGCCAGCATTGATAGAGTTCCACTCCTTGTTCAAGTGTTGATTCTGTTGAGTGATGCAAAAATCATGAATTGCCTGCAGCTCTGTAAATAATAATATTAACACCAAAAGAGGAATCCCCCTTGCTTTGTGGAGTGGCTGCTCTGCAGACACTAGGTGACTTGCTGGACGTGCTGAGAATATTGCCAGTAACCCTAACCTTCCAAGTGCCTTTGCTTTGTCTGGCAGGTCCACTCGTGTTTGCTGAGTGTGCGGGCTGGCAAAGATGGCTGGTTCCAGCTATACAGTCCTGGGGGAGTGGCCTGTGATGACGACGGAGAACTATTTGCCAGTATGGTACGTGTCTGCAATAACGTGAGTTTAGTCATTTCTTTGTAGTCTTTAGCCAGTATGTAGCTGGTGATAAGTAGCTTTATTTGCTTTGTCCCTGTCTTGCGAAATTATTACACTGTGAACCATCAATGTTTAACCAATAAATCCAAACCTTCATATAACCAGTTGTAATCCATTGTTCTCACTTACAATGGCAGTTTGGCTTGTATGTTAACAAGAAAGCCATACGTGTAGTGTTTATAGATCATTAAATAAGCTCCCTCAGCACAGCCTTAAAACAAACAGAAGCGGGTGTTTTTTAAAAGGAAGTTAGGAGCTCCATTTTCAGAAGTGGATGCTGTCTCACACAGTGCAGGAGTGGCATCCACACGTTTGCACATGCAGACTGAGCATTTGTATGGCAGAGACGGGCACTAGCACAATGACAGACAGACGGATGTGTTTGCACATGCAAATAACTGAATTTGCATTCTCATTTTTGAAAATTTGGCCCATTTATTTTATTGGTATCACCCCCACCCCCAAAAGTCCCCTTAGGTGGTGATCACCATTAATGATCTGATTGTCAGTAAAATACAGTCACCTGAAGGGATTTTGTTCATAACATCCACCTCTTCAGTCTGAGGATTGTAGGTTACTGTGGATTTTCAACAAAACCGAAACATTGGAACCAATGGAACACACACATTTTAACATTTCTGTCTAGTGTCTCCTCTCCATCTGCATGTTTTCATATTCTGTTTTCTTCTCGGGGATGTAATTGGAGAACATCAGCATTGCTCTGCCAGTTATTGTTACTGTTAGAAATCATGGCAATGGACACAGGAGATCCGAGTTCATTTCCTGGCTCTGCCACAGACTTCCCAGTGAGCCGTTTACATCCCTCTGTGCCCAATGTGTAAGGTGAAGTGGGAAGATAGTCCTTCCCCGTTTCCTGTTGTGAGGAGACCTAGGTTAATGTTTGTGAGGCGCTCGGATCCGACCGTGATCTGTCACTAAGTTCCATAGGCATTTTTGAAAAGGATCCTCTTGGGTGATGTAAGTACCTACATGCCCAGCTGTTCAGTCACTGAAACTCAAGCTCATCAGCGAATTGTGAACCGGATCCTGGTCACAGCTTAGCTTTTTCTCTTCTGCGTTCTGTCCTTGCCAGTCCTAATCCCAGTCTTTGTTAAAACTGAATCATTGCTCTTGAGGGAGCTGTGTGACTGCATGGCATTGACTAGCCCAAGGTAGCATGAGAAAGCATGATGCTCCTAGCCCATAGCGCTATGGCATAGTCTGCGCTCTTTACAAGGATATTGATAAATATTTAAAGAGCTATAAATGACTAACTGTAAAGCTTGAAAAAAAAATCCTGTTCTGACTTGAACCTTAGCATTTTAGTATTTTTTTTTCCTGATCTTAAAAAAAAAATATTAATAGGGACATTTGCCTGAAAATGAGACCCTTTTGGCTCAGAGAGCACCTCGCTTACAGACAGCAGCAGCAAATCAACACTTAGGAAACAATGATCCTTTGTTAATGGAAAGTCCTCACTGACAATAAAATGAGGCATGAAAAAAGATACAATAGTATATGATCTACTCTGTGTGCAGAATGGCTTCTGCTGTAGAATAATTGTCAGTGTTTTCCATGAGGTTTCAGATGTTCTCTAGCAGAGTCCAATATCGCGGTAGCGCTGAGGAACTTCATGAGGCCCGGGGCAAAACTTATAATATGAATCTCCTCTAAGGCCATGAGCTTCTGTGGCCATACCCTATATGGAGTCTGTATAGAAATCATACCTCAAACCCCATTTGTCCTCATCTGTTGCATAGTATTCTTTGCACGCACACACAAATCCAGATTTTCCTTCAGTCTTATGCAATGTATGTGGCCACTGTCGAAATGGTCTATCTCCAGTGGAATAGCCATGCTGTTAGCTCCAGAGAGATGCAGCTCTCACTGCATGTTGTGCCCAGTGTCAGCCTGGCCCAGGAGAAGCTGTAAAGGGTCTCTCACTGTTCTGCGAGGAAGCCAATGCATGATTTCTGAATAGCATTCTGTGGGCAGTGCCATGGTGAGCGAGAAGTCCAGGACTCTCCCATTCTCCATTCCAGATGCCTTGGAATTAGAATAAGGTCTTTCTCATTCTCTTCTATGAGCGGAGTCCAGATTCTTGACTGAATTTTGCAAGTGATTTTGCATTTCTGGCATAAAACTATCTCTGCGTATGTTGTGATGTCACGGCTCCGGGATTGGCCGTAGAATATGGAGTCTGTGAGCTGGAGGAATGACTCAGCAGAGAAGAATGAAGAGGGGCTCAGTGAAGTCTTATGTTCAAGGGGGGAAAATGTGTAGAAGAGAAAGCAAAACAGTGTCTCATGAATGGGAAAGGAAATGGAAGTTTCCCAGCTTCTGGCTCAGCTCACTCCTGTGACCTCTGTGGAGGAACCCTGCCTTCCCAAGGGATTCCTCTCACACATGCACACCCCAGTTTTCCAAGCAGCCACTCTGATAGGCTAACCTCTTGTTCCAGGGAACAGGTGGTGGTGCCCCTTGTCAGAAAGACTTATTCACCTCGCTCAGAGGCTCTCATCCAACTAGGTCAGCAGCACGAACCAAAAGCCATCAGCAGCGATCCAGTGGCCTCTATGAAATGGGTTGATTGCCAATACCACCCCAGGACTTCACCCGGCTTCCTTGTTGGCCATCCCAGAAGAGAAACTGAGCTACAAATGAGCATGAAAGCTGCATTTGGGCTACTCTGCTGTCCCTCCAGATCAGGGCTCTATGGGGAAGACTGCATTGCCTCTGCCCACCTGTCCTTGGGTAATTGGAGTACTTTTCCTGTACTGTCAGTTCAGCTCCTTCATTAACCCTATATTCACTAAGGGCCAGAATCTGCTCCCACGACTCATGCTGGGTAGCACCTTTCTCAGTGAACTAATCCCATTGAAATCAATGAGCAATCAAGGGATCATTCAGGAATGCAAAGATAGCCACCTTTGCAATGAAGCTATTGAAATATCGCAAGCTCTTTGTCACAGTACTGACTGCTACGATTTCCCTTGCGGTAGATGGAATGTGACTCTTTGACTGTTTTAGGGACATCCACGTTACTTCTCTAATCTCTGCCTCTCTCCTCTTCTGAACAGGTTCATATTTTAATGGGGTCTTGTTATAAGACCAAAAAATTCCTGCTTTCGCTGGCTGAAAACAAACTTGGACCCTGCATGCTCCTGGCTCTGAGAGGCAACCAGACCATGGTGGAGGTAATTCCTAGAGTAACCACTAAGATATATTTTGTGGGCAATAAATCATATCAGAATCCTTAACTGCCTCTTCTAAAACAAGCCCTGCTGGGATTATAGAAGCATTAGGCCAACTTTAAAACTATTGTGTAATAGTGAGGGAAGTTCTGTTCTTTTGATTATGTGGTTGCCGTGAAGTATTGTTTTGCCACAGTTATGAGCATAAGATACATGAAAAGTGGCTGTAGATACGTTCGGATGGATGTTCACTGTAGTCAGTCAGAGGTTTCATGATGATGTGTGCTTTTGAATCAAGAAACGACAGTGATTGCAGTGGCTGCGTAGAATAGGACAGACAAAGGCAGAGGGGTTGTGAGGGCTAGGGAACCAGCACAGCCAATTCTTGAGGAGGCTGATGTCTAGTTCAGCAGTGTATGGAAGGGGGAGATATGTAGTGCAGGACAGGACGGAAGCTTTTAAAGACATTCAGATACCCTGCATAACTTTTATACATCAAACTCCATCTGTAGGCTCCATCAAATGTTAAGAAACCTGTATTTCTCGTAGCTAATCATATATTTTATGGGGTCACACTTTCAGAAAGAGTATTTTAAACTGCACCTGCAAAATTAGCATCCATGTAAAAAGTGCATTGGAAATTGTCATTTGTTTTCACCAATGTGCACTTTTAGTGCATGGAGTGGCATATTGCTCTTGCACTAATAGGTGTGCCATGTCATTTTTGTGAGTGCCTTTTAGAGGAGGCTCCTTTGGAAATGTGGCTTTATGTTTTGGTTCAGAGGGAAATATGATTAAATAGGGAGAAGGAGTTTTAGTTCTTCACTAGCTTATTTCATTTACTTCAGGTAATTTTAATAGTATCTATATTAAGAAGAGGCTGTGTTGCTTAGTGGGTAGAGCGCTGACTGGGACTCAACAGACCTGCTCTGCCAGTGCCCTACTAGGTGCCCTTGGGCAAGTCACTTCACTGCTCTATGCCTCAGTTTCCCCATTTCTAATATGGGACATAATGATACTGACCTATCCGTAAAAGCACTTTGAGAGCAATTGGTGAAAAATGCTCTAGAAGAGCCTTTAGGTATTGTTATCATTTATTATTAATTCCTTCAATAGTGGGGGATTTGCTGACTGAAGTTGAATACTAAGTTGCCTGAGTTCTTCTGGTGCTTGAATTTTACATTTTAAAATAGATTTTGGTAAAAAGAGGAAATCAGTCAAAAATGATCAGGAGAGAAAAGCTACGTGTTTTAATTGCCGTGTAATATTGAATGACTGAAGAGGACAGATGTAGAGGGTAGGGTGGATAGGTCAAGTGTTCAGAGACCAAAAGCCATTCTTTACCATCAATAAATTAGGATTTGTAGATTTTAAGGCCAACAGGGGTCATTAAGATCACCTAGGCTGACCTCCTGCATAATAATGCAGACTGTAGAACTTCACCCTGTAGTTCGTGTCTATCCCAGGATACTCACCACAATCAAGATATTCATCAGAAATGAATGGCAAAGCTCCCAGTGAGTGATCTTTTTTTCTTCTTCTGCTAGATTCTGTGTTTGATGCTGGAATATAACATCATCGACAACAATGACACGCAGCTCCAGATCATCTCTACCCTGGAAAGCACGGACGTGGGAAAGAGAATGTATGAACAGCTGTGCGATAGGCAGAGGGAATTAAAAGAACTGGTATGTTGCCCTGCATATGATATTGCCACAGTACATAGCAGCCTGGACACTCCAGAAATGGAGGTACAAAGGAAAGACAACCAGAGTGTGAAGTTCCCTGGAGCAGCAGAGTGGGAACTGTAATCAGAGGATTTCACTGTACATGTATCCCTAGTGTGATATTTCTCTGTGAGTTTGAGCACATATTATGCTCCTGTATGAGATTCAATAACCTGTCTCCAATCAGCGTAAAGAACAATGGTGGCATCGGACTGTACGTCATATTGTCACATCCTGCTACCGTATTACACACAGGTGGCATTTGGGTTGCAGCACAGCCTGGCATTTTGAAGTGCTTTGTTCAGTTCCCAGGTGATGGACCTGAGGCCTAAATCAAATGGTCTGATGAGTTCAAGCAGCATTAAAGCTTGTAAACAAGTTCCTTGTGTTGAGTTTCTTGGTTTTAAACACGAGAATTACAAATTCTAAATGAATTTTGTCCATTTGGCAGTGATTCCTCTTGGTCCTTCCAAACATCCTATCTCTTTTTACACACTCTCCGTGTGTGTGTGTGTCTCTCTCTCCACTCTGTCCAAAGAAAGAACGTGCACAGATTGACAATGATTTACTAAAATACAATGAATGCTCTGACCAGCAGCAGAATCCTACCCTGTTCCTACATCTTATCCCCGCTTCACAGGGTTATTTCATCAATGAGGCTAACCTCATATTGCCAGGTTGAACCCAGGCAGAGCATTGCACCAAAAAGCATCAAGTGCTCGAGCATAGAACTCGATTCAGCAGCAACAAACTTATCTTTGTTGCATTGCTGCTGCATACTTTGAGAACAAATTCATCCACCTAGAGGAACAAGGCAGGCTGGTGGGTGAACTGGCAAGAAGCTTAGGAACTGAGGCAGGGCATGTTCTGACTAAAAACTTGCTGTACTCTGGTTGAGATCTGAAATGTGGACAATGGCCTGTGTAACCTAAGTATGTTCTCTGTTACAGCAAAGGAAAGGTGGTCCCACACGGTTAACACTGCCATCCAAATCCACAGTAAGTTAGTCTTGTTAATAGAAAAAATAGGCTCTGTCTTTCCTTTTTTAGACATACTGATGTACCGTTGTCACAGGGTGCACAGGGAGAGATGGGCCCCAGTTGTTTTGCCAGTCTAAAGGGCAGCCATTCCATTGAGGATTCCACAAGTAAGGAGAAACTTGAGCTTTTAGGTCTGTGCAGCAGTTTTTAGTACCACTACAAGTGCAGCTCAGATGGTCAGAGTTGTATCCATGCGTAGATTTGGAATTTACAGTAGAATCTGGTGTGTGGATTTGAGGGCAGGATTTTACAGAAAACTTAAGCAAACTTCAGAAAGTCTGATTCTGGACTTTACATTTGAAAGTTTGAAACAGACAATCACCGTTACAGTTGGCTACAATGACGTGCACCTTGATTAATGCCAGTGAAGCAGTTAATTGAGCGGAGCAGAATTGGGGCCTAGAACTTGAAATGGAATAGACTTTGGATCTGGGTAAATAACATGTCTTGTGGGTAATCTGCCAATGAATCCCGCAGCTTCCATAATAACACTTGCAAAGAGGATTTTGTTGTAATGTTAGACTCAGCTGGGTTCATTTTCCAAGGGGTTATGAGGCAGTGCTGCCACAAGTATTCAGCTCTTTGCCAAACGAGCAGCCATACAGAGTAGTTCTGGTTTATCGCTATAAACATGTGGCCCAATTGTGCAACACTTGCTGGCCAGCATATCAGTCAGGTTACCGCAGACAGTTGCAGTCTGAGTATTCTCCTGTTTATCACACTGATATTTGCTTTCAGGATGCGGACCTGGCCCGGTTATTAAGTTCAGGATCCTTTGGAAATTTGGAAAACCTCAGCCTGGCCTTCACCAATGTAACGAGTGCCTGTGCTGAGCACCTCATCAAACTGCCTTCGCTCAAGCAGCTGAACCTGTGGTCAACTCAGGTATGTGTTTTGCAGACAGAAGGACTGAGACGGAAGCAGTGCTGACTAATTCTGAAATTGCAGGTTATGTCATTGTGAGAAGAATGTGAGTTCTGATGCGTGAAGAGGCCTCTTTACAATGCATTTGCCTTCCTGCTATTTTTATATGCTGGTTTATGACTTAGTCAACCATGTTTTCCTTATTTTAGAAGGCATATTGTCATCTCGGGGTAAGAACTGCAATGCAAAACTCTGCAAATATTTTCAGACATTGAAATGAATTTCTTTGGTCACATCACACCTTTTTAGTGATTGCTGCTTATCAACACTCGAGTGCTCTAGTCTTGACTTTGTGAAACAAAATTTTAGATCATAGATGTCAGTGTGTTTTTCTTGAAAATGCTACTGCTTTCATTCAGTTAGGGAAGAGAGACAATTCCATGTTATTTATCTGAACAATCTCAACACAGTCTGTAGATAATGTTCAAGCTACTTGTAGTGAATCATCCATGAATTGTGATGAACCCAACATTTAAAAAACAAAAACAGAAGAGGGGGCAAAGTCACATAATGAATAAATGTGAGGAAACTGCAATCAGCTGATGGTGATTTTGTTAACAGAAAGAGGCCAAATTGATTAATTTACCCTACATTTAACAAGAAAGGTATTTAAGATTTTATTTTTCTTTACATTCCATGCTGGTTTTTGGTCTCCAAGGTCCAATAATGAATAGATTTTGTCCCTCATGGTAGAGCTCACCAGAAATAGTGCACTGATTCCCAATTTGACTGTGAAAAATTTGTGAATCTTTCTCCTCAATATTTCACATGAACGTTTTTGCCATTTTGGTCTACTGAGTTTTGCAAACAACAAATGTCCCTTTTTGGTGCAAAACTGGACAAAATATCTCACCAGTATGTTCAGACTTTTGATATGTGAATTCTGGAGATGCCTCTTGCTCAAAATGAGTTCATTTTTGTTGGACAAGGAGTCTGATCTCTTGCACACAAAAAAATGCACAAATTTTGGGGTGAAATAATCCTCTGGTTTTTTGTTTTTTAAGTTGAAATGTGAGATTCCCAGTTTGGAGCCATTTTGCCTTTGATTTTGAATATTTTGTGCAGCAACATAGAATTTGGAAATAGCAGAGATCAGAGTCAATAAGACCATTGCCCTACCAATACTATGTTGTTCCTGGCACCAAAGTAGCCAGCTAATGCTAATTGGTGTGTGAGACTGCTATATGCCTATTTCACATAGACTGAATGGGAACTCTAATATAAGGGGCACATTTTCAAAGGATTCAATCCAGCGAAGGAATGGCCTTGTAGATTGTAACTCAGGAGATCTGTTTTCAAATTGTAAAACTACCAGAAAGTTGTTTATGGCATTGAGCAAGTGTCTTAATTTCTCTGTTCCCCATCTGTGAAATGTGGATAATACTTCCTTCACCCTTCTCTCTTGTTATCCGAGATTGTAATAATCTTTGGGAGGTGGGGGGGTGTTGAAGTCTCCTATGCAGACCACACCCTGAATATTCCACATACCCAGCCAAGTTACTTGCAGAACAATATTCTACCGGTTTTTAATGGAGTTTGCTTGTGCCCTGCAGTTTGGAGATGCAGGTTTGCGGCTTCTCTCTGAACACCTCACCATGCTGCAAGTGCTCAACTTGTGTGAGACCCCCGTCACGGATGCTGGGCTGCTGGCACTGAGCTGTAAGTCACCCAAATACACTCGAGGGGGAATTCATGTGTGCCAAAGACGAGGATTTGTGTGCTGTGCAATGATTAGAGAGGGCAGTGGGTGTCCAGGTTTGGCTTTCCATTGGCACAAGTAGCAAAAACGGGGATCTGAATCTCCCCAGCCTGCAGGAATAGGTGCTGGATTTGGTGTCCCTCATGGGACCCTCCCCTCCGATAGTAATTCACCTCTACCTTATGCTCAGATCCACTGGTCTTGCCATTGCCCAGTTTTGAAGTTACATATTTTATTCTTAATAACTGGGCCTATATAAACCACTCTTTGTATATGCATTGCCCTGTAGATAAACCGGAATTATTAAATGGTTAGAGATAAGCCAGCCCATAAATATCTCTCTGTATGTTTTCTTTTTTTTAGCCATGAAAAGCCTGTGTAGCTTAAATATGAACAGCACCAAACTTTCAGCCGACACCTATGAAGATCTCAAGGTATTTAGTTTTTGAGATCCATTTGTAAAAGTCAACCAGTAGTCTGTGAATACTGACAGCATCAGCATCAAAATACTAAGATCTTGGATAGCCTAGGCCAGTATAATGTGTATCAAGGAAGTGATGTCCTGAGTCTTCTGCTGGTGTTGGGATTGGTGGCGGCATCTTTATATATTTTTGTCCTCATCATTGGTGATTGGTGGGGCAGCCTTTGGGGAAACCTTGTATTTCACCTATTTGAAAAAAGAGATGTTCTGTAGTCATGGAGAAACGGACAATCTGGAAACTCCAGAAGAAGAGGTGGGCATTGCCTAAATTCAGATGTCTGTGCAGAGCATCTAAACATAGTGTAACAAACCCAGGAAGGTTTAAGTCAGGAAAAGCACATGATGCAGTGTAAACTGTGGGGTTTTTGTGGAAAAGCGACTGCAGAAATAGCATTGGGAGGTTTTGTGTTTGTCTCGCAGTGACACCCACATCTAGTCTGCTGAACGTACAAGTAAAAAGCTGGGAATATGAAACTCAAGCTGAATTCTTTCTGGTTCATGTGCCATCAGAAATGAAATGTTCCTATTGCAGAATTTTTAATCGGGTCTATTAATGATGCACAAGCTAGAATAGATTCTAGTTCCCTCTTCCAGAGCTGCGTGTGCCCTCTGATGCTACCAGGATTAAAAGGAGTATCAATTTAATTAGGAGATCTGACTCAGAATGCATACAGAGAATTAGACTGTTTGGGCAAAACGGTGCCATTTTTACATAGATGTTTATAAAGGCAGAACTCCTTTTTAAACAGAGCCCACTCGTGCACTGCCTCACAGACCAAGATTTGCCATGTTCAGAGTTTATCCACTTCATAGACAGGGTGACGTAATGCTCTGGAGTGGAGCAGGGGTAGGGAAGCAGCCATGAGTGGATTCAGACAAGGGCTGTGTGAAGCGCGATGGTTCTGGTTCTCATGACTTCACACGGACTTTTTCTTCTTTTCGGTTTTGAGTGAGTCACATCTCTGGAGATTTGTAAACCCCGACACTCAAAATGGAACACCTCATTCCCTCGAGTTTTGTATCAAAATCTTAGCTTGTCCCAGGTTCATTCAAAAAGGTCACAAACCTGGGCTGAGCTTTGAATTCGAGACAAGTCCTGGAACCAGCTGTATTTAAAAACTGCTTTGAGGGTTCATTGCAAATGTACCTCCTAGTTCTTGCTTTGGAGACACAATTCACGTATAGACCCGGTCACAGGGCTATTATCATATGGATTTTTCAGGGCTAACTTTTCCAAACCTTAATGTGCATGTGCATCATAATTGTGCATGTAAAAAATTACATGCCACCGAACACGTGATTTGTACATGCAGTTAACACATTTGCACTTGCATCAAGTACTTGCTTGAGCAAATTGTCATTTACTTGTCATGTACACACATGGTCATGGTCACCGACTGTTGGGCCCTGAAAGAAACAACACCCTCCTGAAACATGGTCTGTTAAAATAAATGAGTTAAAAGAATTTCTGGTCCCACGCCAGCCCCTGAGCTCTCCTGACAGTTTCTGTGGCTTTACAGTCACATGTTCCTGTTTTGGTTCTGCGCTGCCCTGACACTGCATGGCAAGACCCACACACGCAAGTGATACTATGGGGCAAACAGCAAACCGGCGTGATGTGTTGCCAGTTGCACAAAATGAAGCAAGCTGAAATAACAGAGACACACATCATTTTTCCTTCTGATCCCTTTTACTTCCATTCATCTGAGGGGACACTTGTAAAAGTAGTAGGGGAAAAAATCCAGACAGATGGTGACTTTTCAGAGAGAGAGACCGGCTTTCCCTTAGGCACTTGATTTTGTATTTGTCGGGAATTCTGATTTCCAAGTGAGTATATTTTTGATTAAAAACCTTTCCTCCCCACCCCATGCATCTTTGGGAGGATTCAGTCCCAAAGCCCTTATAGCAATGATGACATTTCCTGTACACCCCCCTCTGCCAGGAACACACTTGCGTGCACACAGATGACCACAAACGTACTAGACAGGTTGAACCAGACAATAACCAAACACCCACAACTGAAGTCATTGCCTAACTGAAAAATTATTTGCTTGCAGTGTCTGTAATCTTCTGACTAGCTCTTATCAAAATATATGTGCACATAAACCTTAATGCAGAGGTAATAATCACTCCTAGAAACTTCAACAACCCTGAAAGGCGCTAGTCTAATTGTTTGTTTGTGGAGAATTCTACAGTTGCAGTAAGAGACCATAGAAATGCAGCTGATTAATACCACAACACAAAGAGCCTGAGTCTGAACTCACCTGCATCCATAGAAATTGGGAGTAGCCCCAGGGAAGTTGATGGAACTACAGTTGAAGTGAGATCAGAATTAGACTAAAGGTCATTAACGATGTTTGGGATCTTTATAATAAATTGTAGGGGGGGATAGGGGAGTGAAATTAGGATCCGACAGACCGAGGGAGAAGTGTGTGATGCTGCGTATTTTATTCTGCGACTACAGTACTGTCAGCTGATCGCTTTTACAAATGTCATTTTAAGGTTTTACATACAGCAGGTTGTGTTAATCAGTTATAGCCAGAACTAAAGACCAGGGTCTGGTCCTTATCTTGCATCTGTGTAATCCCTCTGGCTTCAGTAGAGTTACTCCTAATTTATATTGGTGTAACTGAGACCAGAACCAGGTCTCATATGTCTTTAAACTGGGTTTCTCGTTGTTTCTTGAATAAGGCCTCAATCCATCAAGCAGTTACACATGTGCTTAACTTTACAGGTAATAGGGCTCCTCGTGCATAAATTATGCACATGCTGAAGTGTTCACAGGATCAGGGCCTTTCTGGGGTGACTATTTGGTTTCACTCATTGCATCAACCCTCATATTGTTCTAACAATGCAAACTTGTGAGAACCTGCAATCTTATCAGTAATTCGTATTTTTTTTTCCTCCCCTTTCAAACCAGGCTAAATTGCCCAACCTGAAAGAAGTGGATGTGCGCTACACCGAAGCCTGGTGAACTCTCTCTCTCTCCCTCTAGCTTCTGACAAGAAGAAAAAGATTTTAAAAACAAAACCAGAAAATAAAACAACTTTTGGCTAATACCTGTAGAGCAATGAGTTCTGGGACTTCACTTCTAGCAGTTGTGGTTGTGAGATAGAGGAGTCGCTGTGTGTGGGGGAGGGTGAACTGAGCATGCCCAGACCCTGCCTAATTCTTTCAGCTTTGTAATTTCAAAATCAACATAATTTTAAATTGGAAAAAAAAAACGACTTTGTAGCAGCAAGAGGATTCTAAAGAGTGGGAAAAACTCCATCTTTTGTGGATTTTATTTGCCTTTGTGTTTTATGCTGTGTGGAGGAAAAAAACAGAATACATCAATTTCTCATGGTTTTAATTGGGTTCCCTCAGCTGGAGTTCATCCATTAGAAACTCCTCCTCCTTCATTGTGTGTGTTCCAGGAAGGCAACCTGTAAAACATCCAGAAGATAAAAAAAAAAAAAAACCACATGATTTGCACCTCTCCCTGTGTCCTTGCAATTGTTATGCAAAGTAATTTTGTTGTACATAAGATTTACATAATGCACCTATTTAAGAAAATGGTTCACAAATAACAGGTCTGGGACCTGTCTTTTATTTATGAATTGTTAATCCTTTTACTTTTTTTTTTTTTTTTTTTCCATATAGTACTGTATTAACTAGTTTGCTGTCTTGGTTTTTTTTAAAGCCCTCCTTGAGGAATTGCCTGTTAGTAATGCATACCATACTATAATCTCACTCTGTGTCAGAACACTCGCCCCACTGCATTTCTGATTTAAAAATGCCTCTAACATCATGCAGTCAGAAGGGAAAATATATATATCTCAAAAGAGGGGGTGAAGGGAGAGGCACGGGTATTAATAAAAGACATAAATTTCATTCCTGAAAGACTAAAATCTTTCTCTGAGCCTTTTCAAGCCATATCAGGGTTAGGGGTTTGGGTGGGGGCAGGGAAACGTGTCAGTCATTTTACCAATGAGATATTTACAAAACTTGGTAAATTTCACAAGTCACCTCTGTCATTTTCTGTTTACGTCCAATATTTCAAAGAAAAGTTTTCCTGGAATTTCGTGCATAAGCTTTTTCTTTCCCCCTTTCCTTTCATCATGCACGCCTTGTTTTGCATGTTCCTCTTGGGAGAGTGAGAAATAACATTGTCGCTGATCTAATAGCTCTGCTCTGTCTGTACATGTGACCACTACTTTCCAGATCTCTCTCCCTCCGTCCCCCGCCCCCTCCCAATTGCTTAAAAAATGATAAACAAAAATTGTGGTTTCTTTTATAAATATGCTGTTGACTTTTTTTCATAATGAGCCTTTGTTGTACAGAGCAGCTTGGTTTTTTTTTTTTTAATTTTTTTCTTTCAGTTTAGCACTGTTATTTTATTCTTGAGCACCTCAAGATTTAACATACAGCCAATGTAATTTTTTTATATATAAATATAGATAAATATATATATATATATATCTTCAATGGAAGCCAGGCTTTTGTTGCGGGGCTGGTTTGTTTGGGGGGCTTTTTATTTTATGGGTTTGTTTTTTTACTTTGTTGCTAGATAGATTACCCCTGCCCAAATATTCTTACCAAAAAAAAAAGAGAGAGAGAGGACAATTGGTTCAAGTCTTAACCCACTTAGTATGCCAGGTATTTTTTTTTTCTCCCTCAAATCCCAAATCTGTATAAGAACACAGCACGGGAAGAAAAGAATAAAAGAAATAATTGAAAAAATATGCCAACATTTTTCCTTAGCACTGTTGCTTTTACCAATGGTTTACTACTGTTCTGTAGCTGTGTACAAAGAGATGTGAAATAATTTCAGGCAAAAATAAACTGTAAGTGAATATCTTTTAGCTGCATGCTTTGTGCTTTTTCTTTTTTTTTTGACTAAAGCTCTCACACGGGCTGGTGGCAGGGGAATATCTCTGATACTTCCAGGAGACGAAGAATGGCTTTGTGTTGAGGCACTGGACTGGGTCTTAGCAGATCTGAATTCAGTGCCCTACTCCACCAGATTTCTTTGCCCCAGCTCCTGCTCTGGTAGAAGAACACCTGCTTCGTCTATATATAAATTGTGAGCTTTTTGAGGTGGGGCAGTTTCTTATTCTGTGTATGTACAGCGCCTAAGACGGTGGAGATTCACTCTCACTTTGGGCTTCAGCACTTCTGCAATACAAACAATAACAATAATAAGGTGATTGGCATCAATAGAAGAGCCTAAGTAGATAGAACATAACCAGCAAGTCAAACTTTAAGGTTAGAGCACTGTGCTGGGACTCAGAAGGTGGGAGCTTCTGTTCCCAGCTCTGCCACTGGTTTGCCAGGCAACCTTGGGCAAATCACTTCACCAGCCACTTGCCTCAATTTCCTCATCTGTAAAATGGGGATAATGATACTGCCCTCTTTTGTAAAGCGCTTTGAGCTCTACTGATGAAAAGTGCTAGATAAGAGCTATGTGGTGGTGGTATAGTTGTGTTGGTCCCAGGATATTATATTACTTGGGCCAATAAAAGATATTACCTCATCCTCCTGGTCTCTCTATGTAAGAGCTAGGCATTATTATAAGAATTGGAGGCTGCACTTACATTGCTTTGTTTTATTACTGGTCTTTGTATGGATTAGTCCTTGTGAAAGCTGACTGACAGCTCTGGAGGCTGGGTGCAACCTGGGAAGTAGCAGTGCCTGCTTTCCTCACCACCTCCAGCCTTAACCGGGGGGTGGGGGAGCTGTAAAGTTGAGAGGATAGTTAAGTCTCCACGCCGGTTCAATCCTTGGCACCTCCAGTAGAACTCATTATCTGCTGAACCATGCCTAATACACACAAATCTGGGGGCTGCTATCACAGGAGCAGCTGTATGGGTGGATTTTTGAGATGTGGCACCACGCTGAGAGTGCCAAATTCAGGTCACACAGGGCACCAGACAGCTTTTGGATGGAAACAACTTTCAGCTATTGCCAACCTTGGTTGGCTTTGAATTGGTGACTTGTGGGTGACAGGCTCACATACGAGTTCCCTAAGCCAACCATCCAGTTGCTAACCCAGGTCTTCTCTACACACACCTGGCAAATAGCTCCTGTGAGGCACTCAGAGAAGGGAGCCCTGGAAACACTGCGGCATTTCCAGCTCCAGAGTGCTGCTGATAAATTGGAGATAAGCTTCAGGAAAGCATCCAAATGGACACCCTGATCCTGTGGAGATTTGCCCATCGTGCCAGATAACCCACCACACAGTGTGCAGGCAGCATGCGAGCAAAGCATCCAGTCATGGTCTCACAAAGGCAGTGCCACATCTAGACAACTATCAAACCCGCCTTGCCTCTGGTGAAGCCGACTTCCCTGCATCCTCACTCTCACCCCGGCTAGCGCTTCCAGGTTCCTTCAGAGTCACTTACTGCTCAGACAGGCCGTAAGAGTCCCATGTGCAAAGCTCCCTTATTCCACAGCTCAGACTGTACACAACTAAAGAAGAGTGTTTGAGAATTGTCCCTCCCAACAGGGGAAGCACAGGCTGGACAACGATGTACCGAAATGGAGAAATCAGACTTTCTCCTCTTCCCACTGAATAAATGGGAGCTTTGCCCTGGGCTCTGTGGGCTCCACGTGACCCAAGAGTGGCAACCCCTCCATCCCCAAGCGCCATGAAAAGAACTTGCGGGAGGGTGGGGGTGGTTGTTTGCAGATGGGAAAAGACTCATGCAGCTGTGGATGGGGAGGGGCTGCTTGTTTGCAGCTGGGAGGAGAGGCTGGTCCGTGCACTTCCAGTGGGGAGGTGGTGTCTACGAGGCTGGCTCTACCCAGATGTCGTGTGCTGGCAAGCCCTCGGCTGGGGTGGGGGCTCATGGGGGGACCCTGCTGGGCGAATCGGTGAAGCAACATTTCAGAAAAGTTTCCCAAAGCCCTTTCATCTCAAGGCAGCTGAAAGAGCAAACCCAGGACGAGCAAAGCCAAGCTGTTGTGCGATGCATTTTATAGTCCTCACTAGAGATCTACTGGATCTGGTCTCTCAGTGAAAGAAAGCCGCACAGTCTAGCTGCTGAGCACCGGACGGGAGCCAGGAACCCTGGTGTTCTGATCCATGCTCTGACAAAGCCTTCCTGGGTGGCCTTGGGGCAGGCATCTCCCATCGCTGTCCCCACGGACTGTGCCAAAATTAGACCCCACATTTCCTTCTGAGCCACCGTTCTAGCTCTGAAATCACTAGTAGGTGAGTATGCTGAGGGTGAGTGTAATCCTCCAAGTACCTTCCCCCTCACACAGACGCCCCTGCCTTCGCCTTTCCGTCTCCTGGGAGAGCCCCCACACCAGACAGTGCGTGTCCTACTTACTCATGGGCTGGGCTGGGCTGGGCTGGCTTCACCGAGTCTCTCTTGGCTCCTTTACCCCGAGTCCCCAGAACCATCCTGCTGATGTAGACTCGCTTCCTTCCTGAAGGAGTGGGTGGACCTAACAGCTCAGCATGGCGGGGCGGGGAGGGGTCCAACGGGCTAGGCAGTATCAGTCACTCCAGCCTCACTGCAGACAAGAGCCTAACCTGACTTTCCTTCTGGCTGCCTTGGACAACTTCCTAGCACAGTGAACCATAGCAGCTGCTCCCTAGTCCCAGTAGAAGTAGCCTGTCCCCAGCGGCCATGGGAATTAGCTACAGTAGTTTCATAAGAGAGAAAAGCAGCTGCATTTTCCCTCTGAAAGCTGGACTATGGGTGGTTGGCAGGTTCTGGGCCCTGTTATTTTCATAGGATTTCACTAACTGCTCCCCACACTTCTTTCCTTGGTAGGCTAGAGGAGAGCCCCAAGCTGGTGGCCTTACCCATCCTGCTTCTTCAACACAGTGCTGATGTGCAAAGCAGAATCTTACACGAGCAGCTGAATAAAGCGTTTGCTTTTCTAAAGGATGCAAAGCACTGCTGGGCATGGCCACTTGTCTCACAAAGCGCCCGGGAGAAGGTGGCTTGGATTACAAACCATGCACTTCACGTGCTGTGAGAAGACCATTTGCTTATTAACAGCTCCAGCTTTTGCTGATTTAGAAAGGCGGCACATGCACCCAGATTTCAGCAGCCTGAACTCCCTCACCGGTATTTTGAGAAGATGAAAATGTGGCCATCACATGTTGGAGCCTAAGGACTCAGGACGGTCAAAGCGGTGTACTGCAATCTAGAAGACCTGGGGGTCAACCTTTACTAGGCTGGTAATTTTCACTGGTAGACAGAACAAAAGGCTGGAAATCCTGAGACCTGGGTTTTATATTCCAGGATATGTGTGTGAGAGAGAGAGAGACACTTTGAGCAAGTCACATCTCTATGTACCTCAGTTTCCCCATCTGAAGAATAAATGATTCTCCCCCTGACCTTTTCTTCATAAAACACTTTCAGACCAGTAATTGCTCATTCATGATTATTCATCTCTTTCCCCCAGGCTAGCAAGTCAAAACAAAAACCGAAAGAAGCTAGAATGACAAATCTGTAATTAAACAGAAGAGTATCTGTGGTCTCACTAACTTTTCAGTAGTCATGTCTGTGCAAGTTGCCTTTGGCATCCACCAGTGATAACACCAAAGAAACTATCTTAGAACTTTCCAGGGATCACACCAGGTTAGTTATTGTCAGATCTGGCAAAAAGTGGGAGGGTTGTGCAAATGGACTAATCAGCACTGACATCGTGCACAGCAATTACTGATGAGATTTCTGGCAGGTGTTAGCACTGCATTCTGCCTCCTTAAAATTCCCTCTGCAGTTTCAGTTGGATATGGTTGTGACATGATTCATAGTCTTTATAGAAATATGCTTATGATTTGTATATGACGTAACTAAGATATATTTTTTTGCAAGATGGCTCATGTAAGATATCATTGGAAAATTATAATTTACCGAATGTGATTATCCAATTTGTATACATGTATCATTTCTGTATCTGGAGTTAGGAATATTGACTATGTAACACAGGCTTCCTGCCTTATGTAAATTCAATTTCAGGCCGGGGACGGGTGAGTAAGGCAAACAGGACTCTTCTCCATTGCCTTTCTGTCCAAGAAGAAAGACAGCTGAAAGTACCTGAAGAGACAAAGGAACTGAGCGGCGGGAAAGGCTGAGTCCAGACTAAGACAGGAGTCTAGTCTGTAAAGAGAGAGAACTGGAACTCTGAGCTACAGAAACTCTGCAGCTTGCCCAAAACAACACTGAGCGTGAGCAATTACATTTTGTAACCTGTTTCTTGAATGTGTTACGCTTTGTTTGTGTGGTTTGTTTTATTTGCTCAGTAATCTGATTTGTTCTGTTTGCCATCCCTTATAATCACTTAGAACTGATCTTTAACAGTTAATAAACTTATTTCTTGTTTATAACATAATCCTGTTTGTGCAGTTCATCTCTTGGGGGGCAACAAGCTGTGCATATCTCTCCGCTGTGAGGGAGAGGGCTATTGTTCTGAGCTTGTGCTGTGCAGATCTTTCTATACAGCACAAGACAATATAATTTTGGGTTTATTCCCCAGAAGGGAAGTGCAGGTGAGTGCTGGGTGAATCCTCTAACGCACAACTAACTTTGGTCTGTGTCTGGGTGTGGCCTTGTGTGTGTGTATATATGTGTGCACACATGCGCGCTATACAAGGCTTCAGAGCTTGGCACAGCTAGGATAAGGTGAGGAAACCCAGGCTGGTGGAATGAGTGGAACCACTGGGACCCCAGCACATCGGGTGGCATCCCGGATGGGGGGGGTGGTTCCAACCCTTCACAAGGGTCCCTTTCTTCCCTCCCCCGTTGTGTGCTGAGGGGTGCGAGCTGTCCGAAAGCCGTCACGTTTCCTGTCAGAGGGAACTATGGAAGCATGCAGGGTTCGAGTCCAGAGCTTTGTCCAAGCTACAGAATCAGAGTGTTCACTGGAACTGGTGGGATAGCTCTGGGATACGTTGCACCAGTGCAGTGCATCCTCAGTAGGCATCCTGCTGCAGGTGCACTTACCCTATGGCCACTCAACAGAAGGGCTGTGGTGTACTGCCGTCTGGGTACCTATTCCATAGTTCCCAGTACAGCTACTTCAAGCACTGGAGTGCAGGAACTGATGGATGGTATTTTGGAAGCCTAGGGAATGACGGGAAATGGAGTCAAACTCCCATACGTCCCCGACAGCCATTTTCACAACGTATTTCCCATCTGCAGGAGAAGCTGGAAAACCAGCACTCAAGCCTGGCTCAGCCAGACAAATTTGTGTTCAAAGGCCTGAAAACTCAGCACCAGTGAGTCAGCTCAGGCAGAGTATGCGAGGAGCCAGCGAAGCGCCATTCCTCAGCTTTGAGCTGCAAGCCAGAGAGTGATTTCAACCTAGCTTCACTTCCCTGGCTAACAGTCTCCAAGAACTACCTGTCCTGGACCCCTACTGGGCAGTGCGCCAATTTTGGGTCAGGACCACAGCAGCTGAGAACAGTTGTTCTTTGAGTGATAGTCTCTATTGTATTCCACTGAGGGTCATGCACCAGGCTCCCGGAGTCGTTCTCAAGACTTACCCCAATCTCCTTTGGTCCCTGAGCTCCGTGCCTGCCCGTGGGCTGGAGAAGATGGAGCTATACAAGCTGGGTGTCACCAACACACCGAAAACACTTTAACCCACAGCTCCCCCATAACCCTCCTGGCAGACTCTCATACACCTTTGACGGAAGGGATGACAGGAAAGATGCCTGCAGCATCCCGTCTGAGAGCCGGTTCCGGTGCTTGCTCTCCAATGGAAAATAGAGACCTGCTATGCTTTTGGTCAGATGTACAGAGCGTGGGCACGCCATCTCCTGGCCAATCCCTCTGGAGTTCCTGCTGCACTGAGGCTGGAGTAGGAGTCATCTGTTGTCATCTCCGCAGGCCTCAGCAACACAAAACAGAGGGCAAAAGGTGTTTTCAGTGTCTCTGCCACTTTGCTGCATTCTAGTTCACCAAGTGCCTGGGGTTTGCTTCTGGGTGAAAGTTCCGTTAGAAACGTAGCAGTTGTGTAAGCTCTCGGCAGGGGCGGGGGTTCCTTATAATAAAAAGGGAGCTGCGTGTGCAACTGATGGGAAATGGAGCCCGGAGTATCGTTCATCACCAATGGGCATTGCCTAGAGCTGTGCATGATTCTGTCTTTGGGCCTGGGCTGCCATTCCCCAGGTTCCCAAGAGCTGGGAATTCTGTGGCAGCATCACATTCAACCCCAAGGGGAAGAGACTGCCTTGAGATACGCTAGAGTAATTCTTCTGGGCAAGTAGGGAGTGACGTGAAATGGGAGGCCTGCCTGAGTTCTTGGCTGGGATTTGGGACCCTGAGAATGGGGGTACAGAAGAAATAAAATACCCACCACCTCCTTCCTAAAATCCCCTTCAGAAATCAGGCAAAGATTTACCCTTAATTTCTTAGGGGTGCAGAAGCGACAGCTTGGCTCTTTGCTTGTGCCAGGTGAGGGTTGGTGATGAGCAGCACATTAGCCGGGTCATTCCAGCAGCCACCTACCCAGGTGGCACCTTAAAAAGTTTTAAATAAGAGCATGAAGGACTCAGTGTTCTCAGCTGCCTGGTGATCGCTCGTGAGGCAGGAGCCCTCTCCTGAAGGTTAGCACAGAGCCTTGGAGTGCAGCAGCCCTGGTCCAACCTTTTGGCTCTGTTTCCTAGGTTTTTACATTGAACATAGACGGGTTGTTTGAACCACAGCTAAATGTAATATATTAGAGTGCTCTCCACTCCCCAGCAGCATTCTATGCCCCAGCTAGCAGCATTCTATGCCCCAGCTTCCAGCATAAAAAGGTCCAGGCAAGGCATCTTCTGAATGCCTCATCCCACTGCAATGCTCAGATCTAACTCCTCTGTCTCTTCGTAGCATGGAAGTCTTTCATGCTGAATATGGCACCAGTAATGGGTGCAGCTCAGATAGCACTGATGTTTGGATGCTCATACAAATTATATGGATTTCTTGGGTTTGGAAAAAAGGCCTTGCGTTTGCAGGCTGTCTTTTGGTCCAGCTAAGACTGAAAAACAAGGATGAACAAAAGCAAACCCTAATTTTCCAAAGATTTAATCTGGGTTTTGGACTAAGGACCATCAGTGAAGGTAAGTGGGGTTTTATTCTGTCTTGAAAGACAGTATCAGAACAAGAGATCAACTCTAGTGGTTTGCAGGGTATTCAGTTACTGCATATCCAGTTAACATGTCCTGTTCTCACTTGCAGGTTTCTTAAAAGCAGTCAGTTAACCAGTCTTTCTTGTTTTTATTTGGGGTGTATGTGACTGTATGAAACACAGGCAGATGCTATATATAGATATATGATTTATTAAATGTTTCCCAACACCGCAGGTCAGAGAAACTGCACTTTCTTCATTCCTGAGTATCCTTACTTTCTTTACATTTATAAACAGTTCAACCACAGTATTGCCATTATTTTTATGTGAAAGACAACTTTGACCACTCATAGCCTTTGTAAAGCCAACCAGATGTCCTTGTTGGAACCCATCATTCAACTGTTGTTGCTCTGAATCTTGAGTTTGTAATGATTTTTTGCCAACTAAATATAGTACATGCATAAAAATATTTGCTTTACTGCCATCTATAACATCCATTTTTTCCAACCACTCTGCTTTCTATTGGCTAGGGAATATCTTGGGTAAATATTTGAGAGGAACCACTTCGATTAATAACATGTCTCAGAATATACTTTATGTCAATAGTATTGGCTATACAGGCATTTTTCCTGTCAGGATGGCACATAGTGCTTATTTTTAGAAATCATACATATGTTTTTAAAATACTAGCTGGAAACTAATATTGTAATAGGCTCCAAATACATATACACACATCTTACAGTGCTCATTTAATCTTCAAGGAACATTACCAGTATAACATTTATAATATACAAATATATCTATATCCATGTTACTAATAACACCTTCATGGATTAAAACAAAGAATTGTTAAACTTTCATTTACTGTCCATTATTTATGTTGCTGTTTATTTGGCACCTTTCACCCAGTTTGAACAGTGAAACTAAACTAGTCTGTTTCACTTTCTGTTGATGTAGTAAACAGATTCTTGTTAATTTCACTTTCCAGTTGGCATACATGAGCACAGTGTTAAACACAGCAGGAGGAAGTTGAAGACTAGGATTCACACAGGAGTTAAGAAAGTTAAATCCCAGGCTAGACTCGCCTCTCTTTGCAAAGCTCCCATTGCCATTTTCAATAACATCAGTAATATGTGAAAATGCTTCTGTGAGGTTGTGTAAATCCCTTTCTCCAACAAAAAAACCTAAACATAGGGCCTAAAACTTATTGCCAGTTTTCCTTCAGGTAAAGTGTTTTCAGCATGTTTATGTGCTCCAACTTGTTTTTTGGGTGTACTTAAAATGGGGAAATAATGAGTTAGGTATATGCTTGGCAAATTTTATTAATGACAATGAGATTAGTGATGCTACTGATTTTCTTTGTCAGGGGCTTTGAGTTCTACTGATGAAAAGTACCGTATTAGAGGTGAGGTGTTACTGTTGTTTGGTCAGTAAAATACTATGTTGTGAACCTGAAGGGATGGTGCATTTATCAAAAGAGCCTTTTGAATTTCAAAGGGAGCATAATAATAAAACAAAAGACGCGAGTTTCACGTGATCATTGTTTTATTCACAAGAGGCAGCTGCACCACTATTGTGCTTCCGTGTAGATACTTGCTAGGGTGATGAAAGAGGACGCAGTTAATCCACTGCCCAACGAGACGATAGCTACGTAGATGGAATTATTCTTCCATCCACCTAGCACTGTCTACTCTACACCATGGGTCAGGTCGGCTTAACTACCTCACTCAGGGGTGAGTTTTTCACGCCCCAGAGCTATGTAGCTGGGACAACTTAACTTTTGAGTGAACATCTGGCCTTATTCCCGTATGGAAGGGGAATAAGCTATGCTGATGTAAGGCACCTTTATACTGGTACAACTGTGCCCACACTGGGGGGTTGTTTCAGTTCAAGTTCATCGGTTAAAAAAAACCCATGCCCTAACCAGCGCAGTTATACCACTACACGAACTGCGTACAGAGAAGGCCTAGAAAGTCAATAAATTCAAAGCTAAGGTGCTGCCTTAACACTGCTCCCTCACATTAACCAGGTAGCCGATTCATTAACCCAGCAGCTGCTTCAAAGTGGAGATAGTCAAAAATATGTTGGTTGGCTGGGCCTCGGCATCCAGTAAAATGGCTGAGATTTGTTATACTGTCTCTGATGCAGTAGAGCCAGACTTCTGGCCCTTGCCAAGGGCTAACAATAATAGCAAAAGGAGGCTCAGGCAGGTTAAGGGACTTGCCTAAGGTCACCCTGCATGAAATTCAGCCCTATAACGAGGGCTGGCAAAAGGCCTATGTATCTTAAGTCCTCATTAAGCTTTTGAAATGGCACAGAAATGATGCGTATTATTTTTATTAAATGTTGTTTGTATTGCATAGCACCTACAGACCCGTCATGGACAGGATCCCTATACCCACTGTATAAACACAGGAAACAAAAAAGTCCTGACATCCAAGAGCTTATGGCTCTCGTACGGGCCCTCTGCCTAGGGGGGAATTTCACCCACAAGAAGTCATGGCAGCACCAGTAATAGAATCCCGGGGTCCAGCCTAAGGCTAAGCACTGCAGCTTACATCCTCTCTTATCCAGTGTTTGGGTAGTGAAAAGGCAATGTTTACAAGGCCCAGTTTTCACTCAGGCTCAGCTGTAGTGCAGCAGAGCATTGGTGACACATAGTTTTCAGCGTGCCCTTGGCATAAGAAACCCACTCATTTTTTTCTCTTAGAAAATGAGCCACTTCTAGCTGAACACACGATTCCTTGCATCACCTTCCTGGAGAGCACAGCAGCAATAAAATAATCTCGTGTCCTCTTTTTCAATCCGCAAGGCAGGCTGGCGATGCCAGGGGTCTTTTGACTAATCCAACTTAAACACAGCAACAAACGGCCGCTTCCCTTCTCAGCTAGCTAAAAATGGGCCAGGCCTCATTTGAGGATAGATTTAGTCTTAAAAAATAATAAAGTGCCATTAAAAACATGGCAGCTGGGTTAGCTGAAGTAAAGGAAAACATAGTGTGGGCCAGGGGGTCCCAACGGCAATTACAAAGCAGAGACCAAATGCTCTCATTCTGACTCGCTCTGACTGATTGAGTTCGACAGTTCCAATCCCTGAGATACTGGGTTTAATCCTGACCCCAACTCTGGCCCTTTTCCATTGCTCTAGTGGTGCAAAGGAGCTTCAAGGCAACTGGATTTCCCCTTCCATGTTGGGGGGTTCCCAGCAGATGGAGTCTAGTGTAGCCAGCTCAAACGGCATCCCCCTGCTGTGCCCAGCCTAAGTGGCCTGCCAGGTGTGTTCCTGGAGATAGATGGGGCTGTAGCCAAAGTACATGGCACTGCAGCAATTCCTGACTGGTAAAAAGCCCTTAAATTGGGCTTTAGCCAGCCAGGAATAGTCAGGCTCAGGTTCAGAGAGGTACAAAGGCCTCCCCACCTTGCAGCTGTACCCAGCAGATCTGAGGGTTGGAGCCACAAGGATTATACTTATTCATACAGCCCCCCCCTAACAGAAGCACTGTCAGCATCTTGATACCATGGTGACAGAGAGGCCCTTGTTCATTTCCTAGGAAGTAGAGGAAAACCAACCCCTCTGTAATGGGGTGGACTAGGTTGGCTGCTGAGATGAGGTTTTCCCATACTTGAAAAGCACATTCTGAATAGATTCTCAAGCTTGCTGAAAGGCAACAGGGCCTGATGCAGTGACAGGGGAAGCAAGCATTGCACAGTGAAAGATTTTTATACTGATCGCCCATTACCTCGGGCAACAGAGAAAATGTAGGGCTGGAAGGGATCTCAAGAGATGCCCATTCTCCCCCATGATGCAGCAGGATTAAATACCTGACAGGAGTTGAATCTAACAACTAAAACCACCTTGCCCTTGCCTGCATTTAATGATGGCTCACATGAGCCGCCTTAAAGCAATGCAGCTCTCTGCATGGATCCTCCTGTGGAAGGTGCACTAGCAGTCCCAAGGATTGTTGTTATATTCCCTGCTTGGGTTTCTGCTTCCCTTGGCATTGTACAGGTCAACCTTTGGAACTACAGCTGCCCTTGGGGATTCTGGCCCTGGTTCAGTCAGTTCTACTCAGTTCAGGTTTCTCTACCTCTTTCCAGATGTGGTGTCCTGCTCCAGTCCACAAGGGTATAATTAAGTACATTGCCCTCTCCCACAAAATACTAGCTGCTTTGGCTTATCAAGGTGCTCCAAGGCTGGCAGGCAGGGATGATGCAGTGCAGAGCTTCTGAGCTGCAAATGTTCAGCCTGCGTCATTTATGCAAATTAAATTATTCATAGTTATCAAATATTCAGATTAGGGAATTGTCAATTGCATAGATTCTCCCATTTTTCACGTTTTCTACCTTAAGAGGTATCCCTAGATTAACGTTAAGCTCCCTGTAGAGTAATCGAGCATTGACAGTTCTACCTTAAAATAACACTCGACAATGCGTGTTTTGCATTTCTCTGTAGCTAAATCTGCAAGCACTCACTTGAAAAACACTGCTCTTTGCAGAGAAGTCGGATGTGAGACACACTGCCCCATTCACCGCTTTCATATCGGGCCTGCCTTAACCAGGAAGAGTCAAATAATTGTTCAGAAAAACAGTCTCTGACAATTTATCAGGATGTTGGCAGCAGGAAGTAATTTATACTCTTAGTACAGGAAGGTGCTATAGTATTTTAGTTTACAAGATAAAAAGGAGAAGGATGTCAATAGTGAGTCTATGGTATCCAATGTTAGAGGTATTGGTTCTGCTTTTGACCCCCTGTCACACCTATAATCAGCTGTCCACAGAATGATGGGCATGGTTCAGTGCTGGTATCATGCTGGTTGATTCCTTCCCTGCCCTAGTTGTGACAATATGCCCATGCACACAATTTGTCTGACATCAGCTGGGTTTATTTGTGACATGAAGTCTGCTTATTGGTACGGTAGGACAGCAGGGACTGGCACCTCTCCCTCCATGATGTTTCATGGTTGAGGGGAGAGAAGGGGGAATGAGAACATGTGAGACTTTGCAGAAGGCTCTCTGCTCCTTGCAGGATTGGGCCGTTTGTCTGGGAAACTGCTTGGGAACTAATGATTTCTAGCCAAGAAGGAACAGTCTGGCCTGGCCTGTGCACATAAAATGATCTTTATAGAGAGAGCGTGTAGTGTGAATAGTGAGGAGGGGGTATAGTGAGCTAAGTTTGATTTGTTAAGCAGATTTTCAGGGGGGAAGCTGCTTGAATAGGAAGCCAGCACATATAGCACTCCCTGCCAGCAGAACAAGCAACAACTGCTGGGCTGGCCCTGGGGGGCCAGGATGGAGAGAGAGCCCAGTTAGGGAGCTTACCCCCTCATATCCCCCACCCCGACCCCAGGGAGTACTGTCTGTATTTCTCTTCTCAGTGAAGTGTTTCCTCATCAGCTGAGCCAGTGCCCAAAAGCCCCAAACTCTGTGTGTCATGATACACTGGCTGATGAACCTCATTATGCTGCCCCTTCCAAATTCTCTCTATTTTTGAAGGCACAAAAAAAGAAAGGAAAAAAAAAGTCACACTTGAGGTTACCGCTGCGCTCTCAGCCACAAAGCCCATGACATCAGTGTTGTCATGGTGACCAAATCTTCACTTAGGTATCCTGAGTGCTGTTCGCTTACTGGCTACCAAGGAAACCACTGTAAGTGACAATGCAAGTATCACACTCTAGCACACATCACGGCTTTGTTACTGACGTGGCCTCTGGCAGCACCGCTAGATCTGAAGGCCTTTCCCTCTAATTCCATGCTGCAGGAGCTGATGCTCCTGGGAGGTAATGCAAGTTCTCAGCGCCTGTGGCAGCTGGGGCAACTGGCATGTTTGCACAGTGAATGGAAGCGACTTAACGGAGCTACTGGATTCTTTGATCTCCCATGAGTTATTGTCCGGACATTTCCTACACTTTACTCTGAAGGTGACAATCAACGTGTGCATTAACATGAGTGCGCTGCCTCTTCGGCTGTATGAAACTAGGCAGCTTGGTTAATGCCAACTTCCTCATTAGTGTTTGTTTCACTTCTTGTGATTCACATCTCTGGAGTTTTGCTTTGTGTTCCTGTGAACCAGCAAACTCATAAGAAAACTCAGACAAAGGGGTGGAGTTTGACTGGTTACTGAACAAAGTTTCTTGATAGTCTAGAGCAAAACTGGGTCAAATTAAGTCCAGGTGGTTCATGGAATCTGGACATGTATGTTACAGTTCAGGTCCCCATTTATCTCAGAGGATAAATGCCTCTTAAGACAATAGAATGGAGATCATGGTAAGGGATCTCATTGCATGTACGATTCGTTGCATGCACCTTCCTTAAAGCCTTGTCCATGTATGAAGAGAAAAATGTACTCACAGAAAGGGGACAGGCCTCACCCATTCTGCATTGTCTGCTCTTCTCATGCCCACCCCACAGAAACCCCTCTGTGTAGCCTTCATGGAGTTTCTGCTTCTTTGAGATGGAAGTGGATGGTTGGCAGGCAGGATTGGGAGAGGTAGAGAAACCATTTAGGCTCTTCTTCCACAACTTTTGGTGGAACACAATACCAGTTAACTCAGCCTGGAAATGTCTTGAGTCAAGATGTTTCTGTCTTGATTAAGGGGAATTCCAGTCCCAGCCACATTAGGGGGCAGCCTCTGGAAGTATAGGTGCATCAATAGGAGGTGACTCCAATCAGTTGCCTCTTCTTTCTTGCAATCCCCACCTAGATCTTCAGGGCTGTGTGGGACAGATAGGTGAAACTCCCAGCTTCTTTGATAGGGGGAGCAACCTCCGCCAGCACCCAGAAGAGAAGAATTCAGAGGAAATTCAATGAATTGAGTTAATGTGTCCTTTCCCGAAAATGACTCGTTTCTGCCAGAAACAAGAGAATGATCTGAGTTCTGTAGAGCTCAGTACATAATTGTTTCTTCCATGTGGCAATGATCCCTTTCATATCTTGTCTGTTTATCAAGATCTTTGCAACTTTCCTCTGACACACTGGGGCTAGCATTTCTGGAACATGGAGAAGTAACGTTCCCTGCATTTCTAAACAGGGAGAGTTCCACTGATAGCATCGATATCTGCTGGATACTTCCCTTCACTAGGAGAAGGAGAACAGTGAATAGCAGAGCTAACTGAAAAACTGGAACTTTTTTGGTGAAAAAATTAAAAAGATTGTACCTTTTTTCATCAACAATTTCAATTTTTTTCAACCAGCTGTAGTCAATGACTGACTGTGGGCTTGTCTACATGATCGGTTAGCACACAGTGAGCTGCGGTGTTGAATCTACTAGCCATGTGAACTCTGCCACCATACACTAAGAGTTCCATCATGCACTTTGACAGCCTCCTGTTTTACAGAGCACTACGGAACTTTGATTGCACTGGAGCAAGGTTCCCACAGCCGCTTAGTGTGTGACAGGCCTCCCCCTGGCTTACTGTGGACTAAACCTCAGTGTGGACAAGCCCTACACTTTTAAGCATTTTTACGTCCTGAGAAATCTCACTATGACCGGTTCCAATCTGATGAGACATCAACACTTACTGGATCGTGGAACCAAGTCATAGGGGTCCAGGTAACTGACTTTTATAACAAGCTCTCTGCCACCGTTTTCAGTGTTGCTGCTGCTATTATGATTACTATTGTTTTATTTATTGTATTATTTATTTTACATCTTGGACGTTTTGCGGTCTGCCAGAAAAAACAGAACTAAAGTGCTAAGTTCCAAAGTTCTCGTGATTCATCCTTTCCACTGACTCAAATGGGCTATGAATCAGGGCCTGTATGAATGCAAAACCCCTAAACGTTAACTGTCCCTTTCTTATTTTATGCCTAAGTCCTAGTTCTGGGTGATGGGTGAATATTATAGATGGCTAATTACTATCTAATTCATATTAATGTTGTGACACCCTTTTGGGAGGACTGATCTGATCTCAAACGGGTCATATTTCTGATCTGTTTTCTTTAGGAGTGAGAAAGTACCAACAAATGCTCTTTAGCTCAGGATGACTGTGAAGAGTGATTAATTAGGAAATTAACATGTTCATGTCTCCATTATATCTATGTAAAACATGTGGCCCAAATCCTGTAGAACTTAACTCCCATTGACTTCTGTCACCCACGGGTCATTGCATTCCTTAATAGGTCCATTGATTTCCATGGAGCTACTTGAGTGAGTAAAGTATTTGACCCAGAGTGTTTTCAGCTCATATGAGTTTTGTCCAACTCTTCTTTGGTTTAGTTGGCGCAGGTTTGGGATTTGAATGAACTCAAAATGATAGATTTTCCTGGCTAAGGGTCAAAACCACATACAACAAATAAATCCTTCACTGATACACGCACAGCTCTGTGTCCAGGTTTGCAGAAAACAAAACTCAGGTCCACTCCCTTCTAAGAGACTGCCTGATCCAAAGCCCATAGAAATTAATGGAAAAGGCACCTGTTGACTTAATGGGTTTTGAATGAGGTCCAGATCACTCAGTGAACAATCTTATTTCTTGGTGAATTTTGACGAGCACCTTCGAAGTTTCAGTGATTTTATAATGGCAAATACATTGTATCTCTTAAAATGTGACTGGAACAGAACCGCACACATCTGGATAGAAAAAACTGTGTTTGTCTCTCTACACAATTGGTCAGATCTTCAGCTTTTATTTTAAAAGGCACGATTTTGGCTCTTGAGCTGTTGCTGGAGAGAAAAGAACTCTTCCGTCTTAAAAAGAAACATCTGTTGGGAATGTGAGCTACTGCCTGATCGAGGACTTAAGGATCTGCAATTAATCAACCTCTTCAGGCATGTCACCAAGAAGAATTCAAATGAGATGGACCAATTATGAAAAAGAAAAAGCAAAAAGCCAAAAAAAAAAAAGCCAGGAAATATGTAAGTGCAGCCAAACTCCTTATGCTGGACTCCAAAATATGAGGGATATCATCTGTGGACTCACTGCTATGTTTTCAGTTGGATGAATGGAGAAGACAGAAGGTCACCTTGGACTATTTTTCAAAGTTGGGAACAGACCCAGTTTATTCAGTGGCAAATGATGTCTCTAGGCCCAGAGACGTGTATAAGCACAGACACATGGCTATTCCACCTGAACTCTGTGCCAGTGAAAACTATTTGCCAGATTTTCTGTGTGTGTGTGAATATATGAATGTAAGTAGCCACACTGCAGTTTCTGGATGAAATTATATTGCTTCCCAGTTTAATTATGCAGTGAGTGAAACAGAGGACACTTTCTGGCAGTTGTTAACTTGCTGGAGAAACTGAAGGCCCCTTTCTGAGTGCCGAGCTTGACACTTTGAAGAGGCCCAGTTTTTAGTAAGTGTTGAGGACCCAACCTCTGACAGTCAAGAATCTTTAAAGTATCCCAAGTTGGGCAAATTTAATGGTCATTTTTGAAAGTGTAGATCGTTATCCATTAACTGCAAAGAAATAGCTGACTCGGGGTCACTACTGTTACTATATAGACTGTTCAAATGGAAACTATGAATGGACGCACTGATGTAAATTCTTTCCATTTACTGATAAGTTAACATTTGGACAATAACATGAATAAGGGGCCCTTGTGCCAGCACTGGTCTTTTCCAGGCAGTATAATAGGAAACCATTCTAGAGGTATCGATGAGAAGCAGATATTTACTCCTGTTAGAGGTGAATACTGAGATTTTTGGTCTCAAGAGCTGAATTTTTGTCATGATGAACTGAATCAGGGCTGCTTGTGGTTAAAGTCAATGAGAGACTCATCTAGGCCATCTCTCTGCCAATGTCTTTCTCTTTGCAGCCTGAGATAGGCCAATGTGATAGTGCGAAGCTTTGGAGAAAATGAGGAGGGAAAATGGTGACCTCCATTGGGACAGGTGTACTAAGAAAAACGGGGGTGACAGGGATGGAGTGAAGGACAGTGTAGGAATGGTTCATTCCTAGATTTTTTTAAGTCCAGAAAGAACAATTATGATGATCCAGTCTGACCTCCTATATAATAATAATTGGAGATATACCTATCTCTTAAAACTGGAGGGGACCTTGAAGGGTCATCAAGACCAGCCCCCTGCCTTCACTAGCAGGACCAAGTACTGATTTTTGCCCCAGATCCCTAAGTGGCCCCTTCAAGGATTGAACTCACAACCCTGGGTTTAGCAGGCTAATGTTCAAACCACTGAGCTGTCCCTTCCCTCTCAACACAAACCACAGAATTTCTCCCAGTAATTCCTGCATCAAGCCAATAAGTGATATTTGCTAATGGGAGAAAGGCATGGAGGTGGGGAGGTCAACACCATCACAAACAAAGAAAACCAATTCTAGGCTTGTTCTATTGCTCTGGGAGTTTGGAATGGAACATTCCATGCTCACATTTATTTATTGCAGTTTTGAAAGTGCAAACCACAGGTGACCAGGGCAAAACCAAAATGAACCCAAATATCAGCATGCAATGGAAATCATGTTCATAGTTTGCTTCGGATCATCCATTATTTTTTGTTAAGGAAGACGCCTCATTATTGTAACATTAATCTTCTATTATCAGAGGGGTAGCTGTGTTAGTCTGGATCTGAAACGTCTGTTAGTCTATAAGGTGCCACAGGATTCTCTGCTGCTTTTATTAATCTTCTATATACATTTGGCAGAAATCAAAATACTGCCTTTGTCTGTAGATAGATCTCCTTGTATAGCTCTGACTGTATCCAGCCATTTCCTCATAAACAGCAGCAGGGAAATTGTGCAAGAAGAACTCCTGCCCACTGTATAAGTCCTAAACATTACATTGCCAACATGATTATTGATCAAGGGGAAACTGTCCAGGTTTGTAAGACTTCAGGAGGGGAGCACTGATGTCTTTCTGTGACTGTGTGTCACTGTAGCTGTTTTTGTCCATGGATATTCCACAGCATATAATGTAAGCAAAAGCAGGCATCCATAAGGGACCCTGGCAGAAGCTCCCTTCTGAGTGATTCATACTGACGCTTCTGGGAATATGGGATCCCTTCAGCCTACTGCACTTCTCACCTCTGAGTAACGCTACCCCAGGAGAGTAAATAAAGTAACTGCGCACTGATCTCAGCAGCGACGAGTTCTCTTCCCAAAGGAAGGTGTCCGAAGGAGAAAATGAAGCATTGTCTGTTGGCAGTGTGTGTCGCAGCTGACTGTGTCAGCAATTTCCTAACTAGGGCAAAATGCTCCTCTCTGACCTGCATACATGCCACAAGCCTCATTGCATCCCATGGCATCTGCAGTGCCATACAGTGATGCACATTAGGTTTATAATAAGCCAGGAAGTGCTAGGAGGATTTCAGGAGGGAGTGGGAGCAATGGATTAGTAACAGATTAGGGTTAAAACATGGAGACATTTGTTGCAATCTGGGATTGTCTCTGTTGTCGTGTTAGTTCTGCAGTTTGCTTTTGTGAATTCATCCTTAAGGTAAGACATCTAGTTAGCTCAGCTCAGTCCCAATCAGGTAAGACCGACCACTCCTGCAGAAGAATGTTTATGGGATTAATGTCTTTAGCACTACACCAGTGTTTCTCAAACTGGGGTCACTGCTTGTGTAGGGAAAGCCTGTGCCGTCCACAGGTCTGGCCAATCGTGGCTCCACTGGCCATGGTTCACTGCTCCAGGACAATGGGAGCTGCTGGAAGCAGCGCAGGCCAAGGGACTTACTGGCCGCTGCTTCCAGCAGCCCCCAATGGCCTGCAGTGGTGAACTGTGGCCAGTGGGAGCTGCGATCGGTCAGCCCTGCGGAGGGGGCAGGTAAATAAACCAGCCTTGCCTGCCAGGGGCTTTCCCTACACAAGCGGCAACCCCCAGTTTGAGAAACACTGCACTACACAGAGGAAAATTTTGGACAGATTTGGAATAGGATCTCAACTAATTTTGCATCCACCACCAATTGTAGGTGTAAAATTTCAGATTAAATTAACTGTGAGTGCAAATGATAGCATTTAGACATCTAATTAGTTCATTGTGCTTGCAAATCCAGTAGATAGATGCCTATAGGTCTGTATTTTGGTGAAGCAACTCAGCAAAAAGCCCCACCACATCAGTCAGTCATGACTCTTTTCTTAGAGTTGATTTTACTATAATCAGGCACATGACAACAGTTAACAAAGCATCAGAAAGATGATAAAATGTTCCTTAACTTGGGATCTCTCTCCCAGAACCTTGGGTTCCCAGCCTGGCCTTCTCCTCGGCAGTCACTGCTGTTGGTCTGTTACAGTCTGCTTTTACAAAATGTTACCTTCTGTGTATTTCTCTAACTGTAGATGATGTGTGACATCACAAGCCTGGTGACCCACCACACGAGACGCTTGCCAGTGGGAAGTGGCAAGATGAGGTAACTGTCTCTTCATCTTATGATCAGAGTACACAAAAAAGTGAGTCACCAGTGGGGTGACCAGACAGCAAGTGTGAAAAATCGGGACGGGGGTAGCGGGTAATAGGTGTCTATATAAGACAAAGCCCCAAATATCGGGACTATCCCTATAAAATCAGGACATCTGGTCACCCTAATCACCAACATAGCTGAGGGGTCCTTGTTGCTTCCAGACTGAGATACCACTCTCAGGACTTTCATTTAGTCTGACTTCCCATAATGCGAGATCTCATGAATATTCTTTAATTATCTGGGCAAGTGAGCCCTGCTATAATTCTGGTGCTGGTGGTTTCACTAGGTGCTACTCGTGATGGCACCAGGTGGCTTCTTACTCTTGTTCATGAATATGAAGGCTGCCATTTTCCTAGGTGCCAAAGGAATTGAGGCACCTAATTCCCATTGCAAGTCACTCTCTTTGGCTCCTAACCCTCTTGGATTCCATTGAAAATCCAAGCCCAAGGGATTAACTTCATTGCAAATCCTAAGGGGGACCCATACCCAGAATGGCCCAGCTGAGCTCACGTTACACCACTTCTTGTATTGGTGCAATGTTTTGTTTCATAAGAACACTTCATTTGAGTGCAAGTCCTGTTTTTTCCTTCATCTTTGTCATCATGAAGTATCTGGATTGCCTCATCTACTTCTGTGTGCATGCTACAGTGCTCCGGTTTCTTCTGTAATCCGTGTTTCTATTGGCATCAGATTCCATTTCAGCCTCTGAGTACGACCCCGCCCCACGCACACCAAAGTCTCCTAATACGTGTGAGAGAAGAATGTCCTCATAAGCCAGAGGCATCTGTTTGTGAATGGTCCTGGAGTAAGTTACTTGAGTTATGGTGAGGAGTTAACTCTCAGTGAACAAAATCATTCATTACCCTGAGGAATAAGGGCTGGATCAAGCTCCCTCCAAACTCAGTGGAAAGAGTCTCACTGACTTCTGTAGGAGCTGGATCAAGCCCTTGAAGAGGAGCAGGCAGAGCCAGAAGTTCGTGCATCCGATTTCTGCATGCACTGTCTGCTTGTGCAAGCCAACACGTATGTGGCATTTTGCTGCTCTAACATATGCTTTGCTCTGTATAGCCCTGTACGGTCCCTGGACAGCAGAGAATAGTCATAGTGCAGAGCAGTCTGGTCAGGCCCTGACATGCCTCTTTGCTGGGGCTGTAGAGCCTTTACAATGACTCTACACTGGCCAGGGAGGCCCCTCACACATGAAGTATTTCCAGAGAGTCTTTTCTACCTCCTTTAAGGCCCCTTTACTCTGCCTGAATGACCTTAGTGTAGCTGAGAATCCGGCCCAATATTTCTGCACCCTGCTAAGCATAAGTCAGAAGACAACCAGGGAAAAATAACTGGGCAGGTAAATGACTTGGTTGACAAGTTGCCTTCAGTAGCATTACACTAGGGGTGAATTTGTCCCTGTTTGCTTCAGCAGAGTTGCCTTTGGTTGTCTTCTGCACCAGCACCCTTCTCCTCACTGCTGTTTCACTATCCTGATGGCAAAGATGGCAAAGTCCTATGTGTGTTTCTAGGTTTGTTTGTTTGTTTAAATCTGCCTACGACATAGCCCACATCCTCTTTCATCAACTGTTTCTACAAATGCTGTAATCAGCCGTGTACTTGAGCAATGTCTGGAATTGGACAAAAAGTCATGTGATTTGGAGGAATTGCTCCCCACTGGCCGCCTTCAAGTCTTGATGTGATTAGTTCTACTCTCCCCAGCAGGAAGACTCAAAGCTAGCAACTCTGTGTTGTGGACCCCAAGTAAAAATCTTTACAGAAAAGGGAATCAGACATGGTATTTGATTGCATTAAAAAAAAAAAAAAAAAGCGCCTGGAGAATGTGTTTGATGAAACTCTTGGAGATGGCATTTAGATATTGCGTGAAGGTGATGATCAATGCCTTAGAAATACCTATGAGAGAGCAACTGGAAGGACACCCCTAAAAAAATCCATCCTAAATGTTTACGAGTCAGATCAGTGAGTAAGAAGTGTGGTGTTCTTTCCCCTTTGGAAAGGGTCTACACAGAGTATGTGTATAAATTCCTACTGTCAGGGTGAAATTCAACCTAGTCTAGTCCAGTATAGTACAATAGAAGATATGAAATGTCCTATGCCTCACCAAAGCTTTGTGTTAAGGGTACAGAGGACCTTATGTAGGCCCTTGACATTGGGTTGAATTTGAATTTCCCCTACCCAAATTAATGAGTCTGAAGACAGGATTCTCAAAGGAAAAGGAATTTCCATGGGATTTAGGCAGTTAGTGTGCTTGGGTTTACTTGAAAGTCCCACCTAAGAGTGTGGGGCCTAAGTGAAGAATAGGAGATCACTGTTTTTTTCTCTCAAGTCCCTTACATAGAAGAAACAGGGCAGGCTGAAACCATCATCCTGCTGTTAAGTTGTTACTACTGCATAGGGAAGCAGGAGCCAGAGCCACAGTAATGCTCTTACTGTGAATCTGGCCTGTAGCAGTCTCCAAGTACCTTTCCGTAGTTGCTTATTGGCTAGCACAGGCACCGGCTTCCAACTTTCCCTGGGCGTGCTCAACCCCCATTCAGCCCCAGGCCCTGCCCCCACTCTACCTCTCCCCCCAAGTCCCCACCCCACCCCATCTCTTCCCACACCGCCTCTTCCTGCCCACTTCCACCCCCCTTCCCCAAATGTGCTTGTCCCTGCTCCTCTCTCCCCTGTATGCTGCGAAACAGCTGCTCATGGTGTGTGGGAGGTGCTGGGAGGGAGGAGGAAGGAGTTGACTGGCAGAGCTGCTGGGGGGAGGTGCTGGGGGGGACGGGGAGAACTTGGCTGCTGGTGGATGCTAAGCGTGGAGTCAGTGCCTATGTTGGTTAGTAAACTTATCACTATGCATGGATCACTATACGTAGACCACTCCCTGTATTATCATACAGATCATAGATCAGCCACAGCACTCAGGCAAAAGCCTGATGAAAGAGACAGGCCTGCGTCATTCCCTAACAGTGAATAGATGTGGGTGTCTTGGAGCAGGGAGAAAAGAGAACACTAAAGGCCTTGGCTCTGCTGAGAAGAGCATGGGCCAGATCCTCAGTTGCTATAGATTTGGCCTTCAGCCTGCATGCATTCATATTGAGGGATTGTCAGCAAGTTTGCTCAGGAAGGTAGAGAGGGACCTTGTCTCTCTTTCTCTCTGTCAGGTGATTAGGACCCAAACCTCTGACAGCTTTCATAGATCATAGGCTGAACCCAGAAGCGATTATGAAGTCAGTGCACGCTTTGGAGAAATAGTATTGACGTCATTGGATGATATCGGTGGTTTTCTCTAAGCATGTGTGCAGCCATGCTTTAGAATACTATATATAGCAATAGAGAGTTGCAACACAAGTTCTTAAATTGTGATCAGTAAATGCCTATGAAATACTTGATGATGTTACGATGCTGTGATTGTGACAGGTCAGCTCTGTTCACTGACTGGAGATCAGCTGCAGAGCTTCCTGATCAAAGGGAAGTTGTATGTTTCATTGGCAGTTCACCTAACAGGTGCAAACTGTATTCCTTAGGATGCTACAGTGTGCTCCGTTCATTTACTCTGACTGCATAGTGTTCATCAACTTCCACATGTGGCGGTGTGTGGGAGTGCTGCATGACACCTTAATTCGCGCTAGACAGGAATGTTGCCAAAGCATATATTAAGACTTCTGCAGTGTAGCAATGAAACTCAGTGATTCCTTGGGACGCTTTGTGGAGTGAGGCATTATTGCACATAAATAAAGCGTTCAGAATCGGACCCCAGGAGAACAGGGGAAATAAGCCTCAATGGACTCTATGGCTAAAAGCGTCTCCATCTGTGTTTCTATTTCTTGTTGATAATTTTGGATGATTTTGATGCTGACTCATTTGTGAATTGGGTGACGTGTCTTGTGTCGCTGGGAAGTGGGATCCCATCAAGAAACAATGCTGGGTTTTTTTTGTTTTGTTGGTTTTTTTTAGTTCCAGGTGGAAAAAGAACTGTGGCATCAGCAAGTGTGACAATAAACACCGACCCTTAAACAATTCACTTAAATAAGTGGAAAAGAGTGACTGAAAGGCACTGCTAATAATATGAACAATGGAGACCTAAAATAATACTAAGTGGTATTTTGTAGCATACATGTTGTGTTGCAAACATTAAGGCCATTGGGGAAGTCAGTGCCTCCTCAGTGTGTATAATGCAATACATTTGCATTCTTTCTTGTACGCACATGCACTCAGTCATTTGGGGTCACAGCATGATATTGCAGCTGCTTTTAGGTGATGGACGGGGCGGCTTACACAATAATATTAAAACAATACATTCAGCAGTTTGCTGTGGCAGATTAGAAAACACTTCTGCTTGAGTTGATAAACTGATTTGAAAGATTATACTTAGATCTGAAAACGGCTGCTTTTCCATTCAATATGTATTTAATCATGTATCTGAAATGGGGTATTGCCCAGGGATCTCTACCACGGGGCAGTAATTTTTTCCATTTGGTTCATCAGACGTGATAATTATCGCTGCAGTCACTGTCTGACACTTTTCACTTACAGGCCCTGAATTAACTGTTGCCTAACCTGTGAGTGCAGGCAGGATGGAATAAATAGGTCACACAAAGATAGCAGGTATTACTGATGCTGGAAATGAGTTTCTGCATCATCTCTGTTCAGCAGTCCTTGTCGGGGAAGAAAAAACAATCTTTTCCTTCAGAAATCTATTAGAATTTCCTCTTCCCAAATGGTACGTTTTCAGAGAGTGGCAGCTGCAGCTCCCTTTCCCTGATAGACTAGGGCAGTGGTTTTCAAACTGCGGGTCATGACCCAGTACTGGGTTGCGGAATGTAAGGCACTGGGTCGCGGCATCTCTGGTCAGCACTGCCGACTAGGCCATTTAAAAGTCCCATCAGTGGTGCTGCTTGGCTAATACAGGTTAGTTCCTACCTGTTCTGACACCGCACTGCACCCTGGAAGTGGCCAGCAGCAGGTTTGGCTCCTAGGTAGGGGGGGCACGGGGCTCCATGCACTGCCCCTGCCCCTAGCACCAGTTCCATGCTCCCATTGGCTGGGAACCAGCCAATGGGAGCTGATGGGGGGTGCCTGCAGGAGAGAGCCGCACAGAGCCACTTGTGTGCCTCTGCCTTGGAGTCGGACCTGCTGCCGGCCACTTCCGGGGCACAGTGCAGTTCGCAATGCCAGGACAGGCAGGAAGCCTGCCTTAGTACCCCAAATGTGCTGCTGCTGGGAGCTGCCTGAGGTAAGCCCATGCCCCAATCCCATGCCCCAACCCCCCACCCCACCCCTGAGCTCCTCCAAACCCAGAGCCCCCTCCTGCACCCCTGGCTCCACCCCAGACCCTGCACCCCCAACCCACAGCCCTGATCACCTCCCGCACTCCAGCCCCCTGCCCCACCCTGGAGCCCTCCCAAACCTGGAGTCCCTTCCTGCACCCCAAACCCCTCATCCCCATCCCTGCCCTGCAGCCCTCACCCCTGCTCCCCAACCCTCTGCCCCAGCTCTGTTAGGTCACAGGCATCAACAATTTTCTAAGTTTGAAAACCACTGGACTAGAGTAGTGCATTTGCTTGTTAAATTGATCTGCCGCAGAAAGTGAAACATCCCTTTTCATTTCCCATTTCATTTCAATGTCCTGTTTCAATTTCATGTCCATCTCTCTTTTAATGGAGAACTAATGGCACGTCCCATTGGCTTTCATCCAGACTCAGGACTGGGACCTCACTGTTTACAGGGAAAGGTGAGCACTCTATCAGCATGGTTAGGGAAAGGCTGAATAGGGAAATGAAAAGAGAAACTTTGCGCTCCTGTGGCCCATTTTTATCATCATTCCCTAGGTGAGCCACAAAAGGATATTGTTGTCCAGGAAATGGGCCCAGAATCACTTCTGCATGTTCCCTTCTAGTGGGATACACCAGAGTCAGGGCCAGATTAAGGTTATGAGGGACCTAAGGCTAATGGGAAGGAAGGGCCCCAGTATGAATTATATACTGCAAAAAAAAATAATGAAGTAATCAAACATTTCTCTACACACACATTTACATATTATTTATTTATGTAAAACTAACAAGATTATTCTGCTTGCGCGACACTCAATTCTTCAAACAGATACCTCTGAGTAAGAGGTAGCACGAGGGATGCTACGCTGTCCTTCTCTTAGGCTTCCTTCCTCCGAGGTCTTCCTTCCTCTGTGAGTTTGAACGTTGTAACATTCCCCATCCTGCTCACTTCATTCAGCCTTGTGCTTCTACCCTCAGCTCTCCACATGGCACAGTGCAAAGCCAAGCCCTGCAGGTGTTTCCCCCCCCAAGCTATGGACTCTACACCACACACCCTATCACTCTGCCTGCAGTCTGGGAGGCAGCCAGCTTTTATAATGTAAAAGAAAACCTCTCAGGTGTAAAATCCACTGAAGTAGAGGAAGTAGTAGTGGGAAAATGACATTGGGTGGCATTGTATTTTAGGCCGTCTTGCTCTGAAAGCTGCCTCCCAGTGTTAGGCTGGCTGAGGACAATGAAATACAGTTTTCACATTGAACCCAAATATTATCTGTGGGATGATACCCAGTGTTGGGGGAAAGAAGACCACCTCTGTACTTTGATCAGACAGCCTGAGGCACCTTTATTGAGTATACACCTGTGCACAAGTGGAGGTCAGCGTTCTCCCATGCAAGGGATGGGCTGGCCTGCGTTTTCATTCCCTTCTCAAATCACACACATTCCATGTTTACCCAACATTTTCCAGTTTGAGTTGGGGCAGAAAAATGAGGACTAACTTCAGATTTATTTATCTTTAAGTTTTTGGAATGAAACTCAAAAGAAATCAAAAGTGAGGTACTTTTATGACGGACTGAACTGCTAGAGAACCAGCAAATGGACAGAACTTGCCTTTAGCCTATTCAGCTGGTCTATCTATCATAGCCTGCGAAGACATGGATTTAGAATCCTTGAGGCAGAGGAGAGGGAAAAACCTACAACATTGTGTATTGAGCTTCCTCCAGTGCTTTTGCAACCCCTTAAAAGTACAAAGCTGCGTTGGCCTGTGGAGCTAGGCTGAGCATAAGGAAAGAACTTGGTTGCCTGTGCATCCCAGTACAGAGAAAACATCAAAGAAAAAAATTGGATTTCTTTGATTTTTGGTATTGAACACAGTGCAACATCAATCTGAAGCCCCTTGATGGAAGGTTCTGTAAAAGTTAAAGTACTGATATCCAGAATGGGATGTTTTGTTCTGTTTTTCCTACAAATGTGTGGGAGTTCGTTCCTTATACATGGGAGGGGCAATAGCTCTGGCTGGAGTTGGATAGAGTGTGGGCAGGTGCTATGCAAGTTTCCTACCCTGCCGCTCTGGTACTGCCTCTCCCCCTCACCACCCCCTTGTCCTGCCCACCCACAGGCACTCACCAGTTGTCCAGAAACGGGATGCACCACACATAGAAGATGACGGTGATTGGCACTAGGACCCAGGAGGCAGCCCCCAGGAGAGGGACAGAGGGAGCTTCTTCCCTCCCTGACAGCTAAGCGGAGCTCTGGAGAAATTGGGGGTGGGGAACACAGGAGGGGGAGGAGACAATGCCTGCTCAAACTACACCCATGGCTGGCACTAATGGATTTTTAATGTCCGGTGACCAGTGTTAACCAGATACCTGGCAATGTGTTCCTGCAGCGCGGGGAGATGCAGATGGGAGGGAGAGGAAGCAGCTGGCTGCTGGCTCCTTCCAAGCCAAGGGCTGCTTTGCCTTTCCTGCTGGCAGGGGCGCTCCAGCAGGGCTGCGTGAGCAGGCTCTCTCCCCTTCACCCGGCCCTGATCCTGGCCCCTGCCTGACCAGTAGGGTCTAAAAATAGGAGGGCCTAAGTCTATAGCCTAATTAGCCTATGGGTTAATCCGGTTCTGACCACACTGTAGTGCTCTGTCCCCTGAAGGAAAAGTTGCAGTGGCAGAGGCCATCCTATGCCAAAGAGTTACCAATGAAGGAGTGATCAGAAGGTGTGCTCTTCCGAGCGGCTCAGCTGCAGCCTTCACCAGTGGCACAGCCATCCCCTGGCATAAACAGGGTGAGCTTTTCCCAGAAGCTTCTTAACATGCATTCAGTGCTAGACTGACAGAACTGGAGATTTATCCCCAGAACTGGTACAGCACAACACAGGCTTTCCCACACTGCCCAGGAATGTGCCTTGTCTTTGATCTGGAGGATTAGTGCAGTCTCCATGCTCTTTCAATCCTTGGCATGTCTGCTGAGGTTTACAACCAACATGCGAACGCTGGTGGTTTTGTGATACGAACTCCTGTTTGCTATGAGCTGGAATGATTTACATTGCCCACAAAACTGCCTTTAGATGGTACAGCTCCTCCGTCACTACTAGCCTGGTGAGGTTTGAACTGGTACATTAGTGGTAAAAGATCCCACATCCATTACCAGTCCTCTGAGCCACCCAATTGGCTACACAATGTGTCATTTTGTTATGCCTTTGCTGTATTATCTAAACCAGCCAAATACTGTTGCAGCTGTCTAACTCTGTTTTCTTATGTTGAGCTATGAGAATCTATATTTACAATGCAGCTGATGTCTGCAAAATGTCTTTATACCATGAATATAAGAAAAATTCTACTTGCATCATAAAGCTGTTTCACAAACAAAATCATAGCGAATCATAAGGAAAAGCTCCATTAATGTCATTTTCTCTCTTTATGACAAGCTGCGTGTAAAAGTATCAGCATTTGTCAGAGGTTGACGATTGACGTCATTTTAGAATTGCGGTTAAATAGTCACGTATAATTAGCTGCACAAAATATAGTTCTGGCAAATTTAACTTAGCTTAGTTTAAATCACTATTTTGGGTGAATATTCACCTGGTGCAGTCTTTACTCAGAAAAAAAGCCCTTTGAGTTGTCTTTTTTTTCATAATGTTGCCTTTAATTGAGATTGTGTTGATCATCTTTTACAAATCAGACTAATAATACACATTTCTGTAACACGTTCTAATTTACAGATATGATTTGACTTCAACAGGCGTTATGCTCAAGTAAGGACTGCAACATCGGGTCACACAGTCCTAGAAACTGAATATTTGTATATAATTCAAGATATTTACTTTTTGCACTAACAACATTCCATTTGGTCAGCATCTTCCATCTGAAAACTCTGTCCCCAGATTTTGACTTACAAGTTTTTCTGTCTTTAGAGCAATAGTCAGTATTTCCCGTAGATAGGTCTCTTTCCTCAAATATTAAATAACCATGTGGTTTTCACTGAACAGATGAATAAGTGACTCAGCTGACTTGTTAATAAAACTGAGCAGAAAATAAAGAGCAGAGAAGCTGTCAAAGGTGCCAAAGAGTGATGCCCTTGGAACCTTTAGGCAAATGAGTTCACAAACAGGAAATTTTCACATCAGCAAGGTAACCACAATGAAGATTTATAGGGGGAGACATGATTATAATCCAGTTTAAAAAAGAGTACTGTGAGATTTTTATTATGGACAAGTTATACCTGTTTCTGACAGTAAGCTGTCCAACATACATCCTTGTGTATTAGAATTAGGGGTTGCAGCCTTTATAGACTTCAGTCACTATGACACCATAATTACATGGTCTTTAGGGTTGTCAACATTGTACCTTGTGAATTACTTAGTAAAACTGATTGGGAATTTTCCATCAAAATATTTTTGACAAAAAATGCCATTTCTCCAAAATCAATTAATTTTCTTATAATTTTTCAATTTTTCCATTGGCCAAACTAAATGAAATATTTTGTTTTACGGGGATCGGTTCAAATGGTAATTTGGTTTGTTGTAACACAACAAAACATTTCCTTTTGGGTCAACTTGATATTAATTGGTGTTTACGAGACCTGCCATGATGCCTCAAGCCCCAGGCTACTCTATAAACTCCATTCCCTGAACGAACTATATCTTCTGTGATGCACAGCAATATTCCTCAGGCTGAACCAATGTGGTGCATTGTGGGAGTCAGATGACCACTGTGTATCATGGGAGATGTAGTTCAGCTGTGGATCCTTGCCCTTAGAGGAGAGGGGAGGCATGATGCTGTACCCTTGTAGTCAAAGCTCAGGATTTATGGATATTTGGGGGTCATAGTGTTACAGGGGCCAGAAGCAAATTTGGAAATGGCTCCTGTGTCTAACTGTTCGACTGTGCCTATTAAGAGAGATCAATTCAAGTTTATGCAAACAAGATAGACTCCAACCCTTAGAACTCCCAACACGATAATAAGTAGCAACACGCTCAACCAATGAAAAACAAACACACACGCACACACAACCCACCCCCCTCCACAATCTCATTGGATCAGCACTCATTGTCTACCCACACCTTGAGGCAACATTACTCCCTGTTACCTAGTTACCTTTCAGAAGTATCTCCTCCACCATACAACCAATAATGATTTTATCATAATACTAAACCCCCAACAGTGCTTTCTGTTTGCTTCACGATGGTTCCTAGCCTTCACAAGCCTTTGTTGTCAGGCTGAGAGTTTCAAACATGCTGGGATACAAAGACTCCATACCCCTCTTTGTTATTTTCATGGCTTTTGGACTTGAATGCCTGCTGTTCCATGGTACAATGCACCATCTAGTGGTAATAGGCATGAATTTAGAAAACTCAGAACCTGTAACCTAGACTAACTGAATAACACTCTGTTGCTTTCTACAGGGCTTTAATGTCGTCACTGATTCTGGCCCCTCAAAAGGGATCTTGATTTTGATAGTCTTCTCACTCTCTACATGGGAGCGACAGGGAGCATGGTATCAGAATCAAGGCGCGGCTGCAGATCTGCAGTTAGACTACCTAAGAGCATGGAAATCTTCACATCAACTTGTAGGTGCTTTGAGTTATTTTACCTTCGCTCGTAATTGATGATATGCTGATCTTTCTCCTTGCAAGTGGAGCCAGTAACTCCAACTATAGTTATGGTTGCCTAACACTTCCAGTTATAACACCCTGTTTTCAGTTACTTAGTGTATGAGGGGAGTCCATCAGAATCTGGGAGCAGAAGCTTTGGTAAGACTGTGCTTAAAGTGTGCCCCTCAATAATCCGCTCAATTTTTAGTTATTTTTTTGGCACGTCTGTGATCTGTTCTGACCACCATCCTACCCTGTTCCAACCGCAGACTTTATGCACCGGTTACTTACCACTCTGCCAAACTTTTACTGTTTGGGAAGAAATTTTCCATGCCAGTTGTTTGCCTCAGACTGAATTTTTGGGAGGAATTTCCAGTCAAACAGTTCAGGTATTTTTCAGAGGAAGGCTAGGGAAAAATACATTGTTTTTCCTCATAATTAAAAAGAATTCCATTTCACTGAGATGCTCTAGTACAGGGGTAGCAACCTATGGCACAGGTGCCGAAGACGGCACACGAGCTGATTTTCAGTGGCACTCACACTGCCCAGGTCCTGGTCATCGGTCCGGGGGGCTCTGCATTTTAATTTAATTTTAAATGAAGCTTCTTAAACATTTTAAAAACCTTATTTACTTTACATACAACAATAGTTTAGTTACATATTATAGACTTATAGAAAGAGACCTTCTAAAAACATAAAAATGTATTACTGGCATGCAGAACCTTAAATTAGAGTGAATAAATGAAGACACGGCGCACCACTTCTGAAAGGTTGCCGACCCCTGCTCTAGTGCTTCCATGCTTCAGAGCAGGGACTTGAAATTTGGCAAGGGGTTTCCATGATGTCAGGGAGGTGCTTTTTGCTGTTCATGTGAAAATCCAGCCAAATTTCACCAAGTGATGAGCCCTTGGAAAATCACAGTTCGCACATGCTCAGCAGAGAGTCTGGAGACTGTTATTTGGAACCTAATTTCTCTAAACGTTCTGTCTGTACTGAGCATGCTCCAGCCCCTGGGTGTTGACCAGCCTTTGCATGTGTCATCCACACAGAGCAAGGGAGCACGCTCCAGTCCAGGGCTTCAGAGACAGAGCAGGACTTCCCCTGAAATTGCTCTTCCCAGCAGCTGGCATCTGCTGTGGTGCTGGACTGCAGAATTGAGAGCAAGAACACTGTCTGTTTGATGCTCTCAGTGGTACCCTGTGGGTGCCCAGGAAATGTGGAGAAGGAGAAACCACATAATTTGAATGCAGAGGGGAGAGAAACAGGGGGAGCAGAATGGGAAGGAGGGGGTTACATGAGCCAGAGGTTGTTAGCAACAGAGGGGGAGGGCAACGAGAGCTGACGGGGGGGAAAGATAGGAGCCAGGGGATGATATAGCCTTATTCACTCCACACCATCCAGCTGCTGCAAAACATAAGGCAGGGGTCCTACAGACAACAGTCTGCATCACTTCACAACCCTGACTGTTCATTTGAGCAGAGTCCATCCTGTGCACTGAATGAGGGCAGGATCCTGAGGAATAAAATAGTATGGGGCCATGTAAATATAGGACTGTAGTATTATGCACATGCACAAGTGGCCAGATTTGTTACACAGGCAGCCTGAATTCTGCCATTTCCTAACGGTGCAGCCTGAATGTTCTTTTAACATAATTTTTGGATGCAGCCTAGATATATGGTATATTAGTGTATCTGACCAGGATACAAAGTGTACATTTATCCGTACATTAATGGTTGAAACCCTAATCTTATAGTTTTTAATGCTACATTATGCAGGGCCAGGTCATCCCATAAGGACTAAATCTGGACAAGCAGATGTGCAGAAACATCATAAGATCCTCAGCTCCATTCCCCTTTGAAACCTAGGGAAGCCTCAACCAAGGGATTGGACTTTATGGTTACCAAGAGCATAGGAGAGCAGGAAGGATCTAGGTTAGGCTCTGCTCTCTGTTGGCATCATTCCTCTTGGAACAGTAGAGATTTCCTCTGCAAGATGAGGCTGAACCTGTCAGCATGATGTTATGTGGAAACCCCTTCTTCCACTGATATTCCTCTTCTGCTTTGTAGTGTAGCATCACAGCTTGTAGAACCAGTTGCAAAGCCCTATTAAAATACACACAGTCTCTTCATTTCACAATCTCTGCTGCCCTCACGTGGCATTAGCTCGTAATGAAAAACCAGGCCGTGTGTCAAATTCAAACAGATGTATTGAATAAAATGCCTTTCATGCTTGTATTTTAAGGCAGGGTTGCAGCTGGTTGTACAAACTTGGGTGTTATGCACTAAAGTGAGCTTTGCATATTAATAACACCAAACAACTGATTCTCTCAAAGTGTTTGTTCTGAAACTGGCTTTAATAAATGTTATTAATAAGAAATTACAACATTAACTCTAATGTTTGTAATCTGCTCAGCTCTGCTGTTTAAGTTCACAATAATACAAAACAAACAGCTCTCCCCACTCCAAAACAACAACAAAAATCTGCACGTAAAGAGGCAAAGCCCTTGGCTGAGCACCCAGCTGCCATTATAACAACACTTTGCCAGGGGATAGTGCCTTCCATCCAAGGATTTCAAAGCACTTTACAAATGTTTAATTGGTTCGGCCTTCCAACAAGGTAGGTAAATATCGTCTGATTTTCTGGTTGCAAACTGAGAGAGGTTAGGAGACTTGCCTAAATTCATGTAGAAGTCAGCCTTAGACACAAGAACATCCTTATTTTTCCCTCCTGAAATTATCTGGATCCATGTACACACATCTAACAGCAGAATTTGGGCCTGTAGGCAGTGCAAGGTGGTTGTTGGTGGGTTTTTTTTGGTTGGTTTGTTTTTGTTTTGTTTTGTTTTGTTTTTTGACAAAAATGTTTCCACTGATTCTAATGCCATTGCCACTCTGTCAGGGGTCACAACGGTGGAAGCACGAGTGTTGACAGGGTTCCTGGAGACAGCTTTAACAACAGTGCATCTGACCTTGCTCAGAGCAGGTGTAAAAGACACTATGCAAAGTGTGATGGAAGCTTTGTTTGCGCTAGAGTTACTCACCACCATTGCTCTGCTGGTGAACATTCTTCTGCCAAAAATACCTCATTATAGATGTTGCCAAATACTACGTGGAAACAACGCTATGAGATGAGTCAGAGGTAAGACTATCCCCCACCATTAACCCATTCTTGGGATTCCTGCAGCCAATATGGTACTGTATGTCACAAGTCCCCCACTATATCCCTTGCCAGCTATAACATTTTAGTTCCTTGCTTTTGCTGTGTTAGCTTTATTTTAATACAGGATTTTGCATGATGTCTTTGCTGTTTACTTCCCTGTTGCTAAATCCCTTGACAAAATTTGCATTCTACTGCCTATTTGTATGTACCTTCTGTAGAAATTATGAAGACCACAGAGAGTGCCTGTTGTATAATCGCCAATAAAATTTAACATGCAAAGAACTAAAACCACCATATCATGTCCATACAAATGTGAGCCCACATGATTCTAAAAGACATAGTGCTGTGCAGATCTGAGAGCATAGTCAAGCTGATAGTGTATAACAGTTTGGCTAATAAATAACTAAGCTGATCTTTAATCCAGTTTCATTGGAAACCACGTAGAAAGATATCTGAAGCAAGTCTATTAAGTAAGCATTTATTAACCTGAATGGATGGATGAAATGGTAAGGCTCTGGAGGGCCATATTAGAGTTTTCACTGTGAGTTAAATCAATTTTTTGGCACTATATAAACTATTACCTTGCACCTTGCATTCCACTGCGCCTGGGCAATCTTACACTGGTGGTTCAATTTTGTACTCACTGTGCACAGATACAAATGACTTCACGGGGTGCAAAGCATCAGAGAATCAGGCCTCTTATGTGAGCCAAGCCAATTTGTTCTTACGCCTGGGGACAGTCTATAGTTCCCTGTATGTCTCATTACAAATATCAGGTAAGTCTCGTGTTCTCCAGATGGGCACAGAACATAAAGAATTACACACTTGGGAAGTTTTCAGTTTTCCTCTTCTAGTAACACATAGTACTTGTATGATGGCATCTCATATTCTTTTACAAGCATGGACTAATTAACTCACCATACGCCTGAGAGGTGGGTAATTATATATTATCATCATCCTTATTTTATAGATAGGGAAACTGAGGCAGTGAGCTTAGGGGGATCAGTGCTCTAAGTGTCTCTGGAGAGTGCTTAGCATCCCCAACCCTCATGGATGTTAGTGACTGTTAAGTGCACACATTACCTCTTGGAAGGCACCTAGTACCTTGCAGGATTGGGCCCAATCCTTTGACATCAAGGGAAGTCTTGTCACTGACTGCAAAGGGAGCTGAATCAGGCTCTAAGGGTATGAAAATATTGCACTTGAAGGTCTGATTGCAACTCAAGTTGGCATACCCGTGTTAGCTTTAATCTTGCTAGATGGCTATAAATAGCAATGACAATGCAGTGGGCATGGACTGAGGCGTTAGCTATATAAGCCCCCTGATACCCTTGGTGCATATTTGCATTCTAACCCATGCTGGGGTTGGTGCCCTCACAACATAACTGCTCTTTTTAGCCGTGGCAGCTAGATCAAAGCCAGCCCAAGCTGCAATCACTCTTGTGGTTGCCTGTCGTGTAAGCATGCCCACAACAACTTGATCAAAGTGACACAACAAATCAGCGGCTGTGCTAGAATTAGGACTCAAGTGCTTGCAGCCCCAAGATCAAGCTGCTAGGCTTCACGTTTGCTGATATTTCTGCCTCTAGAAATAGCAAAAAGAAAAGGCAGTTCCTCTCTCCATTTCAGTCTGCTGCATCGCTTTACATGTTTGTCTTCTGAGTATTAGCTGTGCCACTGTACAGTAAGAATACAATACAGTGGGCAAACCAAAATAGAGCCAGAATGGCCACCAACGGGCAATTGTTCGAAATGACAGCCGCTGCATTGTTTAGATGTGGCTTACTGAATAAAATATTGTATATTTCACACAAAAGGTACCAGGATGATGAATGCGTTCAATTGCCACTGACTTCCATGGCTGGTAAGAGTGCTTTGTGCCCTGCAGGATTGGGCCCTTCATCTGTTGCAGGACACCCAATGTGTCCTAAGGTTTCATGAATCCCCTTTTTTTAATGGGCTGAACAGAAATCTGTAGTAAAATGCTTGGGTGTGACAGGCAAGAGCGTGTGGAGTTTCCTAACAGGAGGATGGCTTCGTCTGTGCATTAATTGTTTAGATTTTACATTAACATAATTGCTGGGCAATTGCATAGATTCTTGCCTACCTAAAATCCCCACTTCTTTGGAGAAGGCTTTCTTTACTTTCTACTCTGGATAGCCTTGCTGAACATGCTGCTTTGCACCCAAGAGGAATTTGACTTCTGTAAAGAATAGATGCACTTTGAAAAGCACTTTGGAATCCTTCTGAAAGAATACATTATGTTGTATTATGAAATATTATCTATATCATACATGGATGGTTAACCAAGGCAGAGAAAGAAAGGGAGACTTTTTGTTTTGCATTAAGACATTATGGTTGCCAGTGCTGGAGTACATATTATTTCATATATCCTAGGCAGTTTGGATGCATATATCTTATGGCACAGTAGATTTTTTTTCTCTGCTCCAGTCCCATTTTTCTGCCGTGTTGTTATTTCTCTTTTGGAAGCGAGATAATTTAAAAGCTGAACTGGTGAGTGACAGCAACAAAGGGCCCAAGCAACCCAGCCGATAGCTGCTATGATTCTTCAGATGTGGCAATGCTCCTGAAAAAGGAAGCCTGGGCAGAAAGCAGGATGCAGGTGGAGTGTGGTATCCTGATATCGCAGAAGAAGAGGTAGATAAAAGGAGATGATTAGCCGCAGCAGAGATATAGATCAGCGACACAGGAGAGAAAAGATTATTCTCATGATCTGAGTTCTTAACCCTCGTTCAGTACCCCGGTTGTATAGCTTAATCAAGATAAAGAGCACGCAATGCCTATTATGGAAATAAGGTCACTTGCTGATGGAATGTTCATTGTTCCTTTCTCCTTGGCCTAAAATCCTCACTGATATTAATCAGAGAACCTGGGTAATTTCTGCCCCCTTTCCCCCCACAAAATGAAAGTGATATGCCTTCTTCATTACTTTCTGAAATAAGTAGCATACGTCACAGATTCCAATAGCGTGAAGCTCTTGTATTTCAGCTCACTGAGTCATTAACAATTTATAATTAAAAGGGAGAGCAACAGAGTGAGCAATAGAAGAAAGGGCAGGGCTTGTGCTCATGCGTTGTCTAAGTAAGGTGAAAAACAAGTGTCAAAGTGTTTGCAAACTATAAAGCATATGAGTTATTTTGATACTCAGAATTCCTATAGCCGGGGACTGGGTGGATCAGGCTAAAGAGATAAGAGGCCTTTCACCTTCAGATCATTGGTTTAAATCAAGGTGGGTAAAAGGCTGTTCAGTAGCCTGTGCAAAGTGAGTTGCTGGCCTCAGTCCAGCTCCTAGTGGGTAAATGTTCTAACTCACATATGAGTAAACATTGAATAGCAGGCAGTGCTGCAGGGCAACCGAGGAATGAATGGCTTCCAATAGACTTCAGTGGGATTTGGATCTGGCCCTTAGAATCATGGAATCATAGAATATCAGGGTTGGAAGTGACCTCAGGAGGTATCTAGTCCAACCTCCTGCTCAAAGCAGGATCAATTCCCAACTAACTCATCCCAGCCAGGGCTTTGTCAAGCCTGACCTTAAAAACCTCTAAGGAAGGAGATTCCATCATCTCCATAGGTAACCCATTCCAGTGCTTCACCACTCTCCGAGTGAAAACGTTCTTCCTAATATCCAACCTAAACCTCCCCCACTGCAGCTTGAGACCATTACTCCTTGTTCTGTCATCGGGTGCCACTGAGAACAGTCTAGATCCATCCTCTTTGGAACCCCCTTTCAGGTAGTTGAAAGCAGCTATCAAATTCCCCCTCATCCTTCTCTTCTGTAGACTAAACAATGCCCAGTTCCTCAGCCTCTCCTCATAAGTCATGTGTTCCCGCGCCCTAATCATTTTTGTTGCCTCCGCTGGACTCTTTCCAATTTTTCACATCCTTCTTGTAGTGTGGGGCTCAAAACTGGACACGGTACTCCAGATTGAGGCTCACAAACGTTGAAATAGAGGAATGATCTCATCTTGATCTGCTGGCAATGCCCTACTTATACAGCCCAAAATGCTGTAGCCTTCTTGGCAACAAGGGCAACACGTTGACTCATATCCAGCTTCTCGTCCACTGTACCCCTAGTCCTTTTCTGCAGAACTGCTTCCTAGCCATTCAGTCCCTAGTTTGTAACAGTGAATGGGATTCTTCTGTCCTAATGCGGACTCTGCACTTGTCCTTGTTGAACCCCATAGGTTTCTTTTGGCCCAATCCTCTAATTTGTCTATGTCCCTCTGTATCCTACCTAACTTCCCAAGCGTATCTAACCACTCCTCCAAGTTTAGTGTCATCTGCAAACTGCTGAGAGTGCAGTCCACGCATCCTCCAGATCATTAATGAAGATACTGAACAAAACTGGCCCCAGGACCGCCCACTGGGGCACTCTGCTTGAAACTGCCTGCCAGCTAAACATGGAGCCATTGATCACTACCTGTTGAGCCCGACATATCTAGTCAGCTTTCTATCCACCTTATAGTCCATTCATCAGCCCATACTTCTTTAACTTGCCTTCAAGAATACTGTGGGAGACCGTATCAAAGCTTTGCTAAAGTCATGGAATAACACATCCACTGCTTCCCCACATCCACGGAGCGCAGTTATCTCCTCATCAGAAGGCAATTAGGTTAGTCAGGCATGACTTGCCCTTGTGAATCATGCTGAGGTTCCTGATCACTTTCCTCTCCTCTAAGTGCTAGAAGTGATTTCTTGAGGACCTGCTCCATGATTTTTCCAGGGACTGAGGTGAAGCTGACTGGCCTGTAGTTCCCCAGATCCTCCTCCTTCCCTTTTTAAGCTGGAAACTACATTAGCCTTTTTCCAGTCATCCGGGACCTCCCCCAGTCGTCATGAGTTTTCAAAGATAATGGCAATGGGCTCTGCGATACATCTGCCACTCCTTTAGCACTCTCAGATGCAGCGCATTTGGCCCCATGGACTTGAGCTTGTCCATTTTTCTAAATAGTCCCGAACCACTTCTTTCTCCAGAGACTGGTCACCTTTCCCCATATTGTGCTGCCAGTGCAGCAGTCTGGGAGCTGACCTTGTTTGTGAAGACAGAGGCAAAAAAAAACATTGAGTGCATTAGCTTTTCCATATCCTCTGTCACTAGGTTGCCTCCCTCGTTCAGTAAGGGGCCCACACTTTCCTTGACTTTCTTCTTGTTGCTAACGTACCTGAAGAAACCCTTCTTGTTACTCTTAACATCTCTTGCTAGCTGCAACTCTGAGTGTGATTTGACCTTCCTGATTTAATTAGCCCCTCGCCCAGTTGAGTTAGTCCATCCATGTTAGGGTATAGGCATATTGACAGGGTGGTGTGAGGGAGCCTGTGTTGCCTGCTAGTGCTTCTCCTTGTGAATAAACAAAGGACTTTGGCCTCCAGAGCTGTCAAGATGCCACCAGTTTGAAATTTACTGTGCATGTTTTAGTCCTACTGGCTCAGCAAATGAAGCAGATCACTCCATGCGCTAACATTTTCCAGTGATTTCTCTGCCAGTGTTCCTTTTCTTTAACTCAAAAACCTCCTTTCTCATTTAATATGATCTCATGTCAGTATAACAAGGCGAACACCACTTCAGCACAAAGCAGAAGGGGGTTGCCTTCTCCCAAGAGTTGTGGTCAGGGCTGTCTCTATCCACAAGCAAAGTATGCAGCTGCGTAGGGCACCAGGTAATTTGATGCTCAAATTTCCTGGTGCCCTGTGCAGCTGCGTGCTGCTCCAGCCTCTGCCCCATGTCTTCCTCATCACCCGCCCCTGCTCTGCCCAAGCCCCACCACTTCCCACCCTGCTCCGCCCCCACTCCACCCCTTCCCCAAAGCCCCCACCTCTTCCTGCCCTTGATCCGCCCCAGCCTTGCCCCCACTCCCCTGAGGACTGCAGCAGAGCTGGGCCTGCACTCACTGGTGACAGGAAGTGCATTGACCTGGCCCCAGCCGCACCACTGGGGAGTGCTGGGGGGCTGTTCCCCCTTGCCCCCCAAGCCAGCCCCGCCACCCCCGTGGGGGGGCTGCGTAGGGCTCCAGAATAGCTAGGGATGGCCCTGGTTGTGGTTAATAAAAGATGGTATCAGGAATCATAACTGAAAAGTTAAGCCAGCAGGAATGGAGTCAAAGCTAAAAAAAGTTCTATTGTAGCTCTGAGGGCTGACAAGTATATGAAGCATAATGCTTGTGGTAAGGCAACATTAGTGAATATATATAACAAACAGGGACTACTGTATATATGAATAGGAATGTGACTTTGGCTATCTCCTTTTGTGTTACATTCTTAGTAGTGGTGCTTACCAAGTATTTTTTCCTAGTCTGGTCCATTCTCTTATATTGAGGTACATGACAGGATCAAGATTATTTTTAAGCTCAATTCGTGCTCATTTCAAACATCCAGTTCTATAATATGGACTTGCTTTTATTCCACAGTCTGTTGCATTTAGGATACTAGTAAGTAAAATGTTAAAGTTACTACAACCCAGGTTGGTCAGTATTTGCTCTTGCTGTGATATGATTTCTTGTTCCACTGAATGAGATATGAGAAATATTCATAGGGATGGAGTGGCATATTGTCACCAGAGTTGCAAATTGTTTTACGAGTGCTGGGCTCACACACATTTGTTTTCTAAGTAATTTTTTAAGTCTGGACTTCATTGCTCTGTATAATAATGAATACTGAACATTTATGTAGTGCTTTTGAGTAGAAACTCAAAGGAGCTAAGTATCATTATCCCCATTGTGTAAATGGGGAAACTGAGGCACAGAGTGGTGAGTGACTTGCCGAAGGACACCTAGCTGGGAACAGAACCCAGGTCTCCTGAGTCCCAGGTCCAATGCTCTATCTACTAGGTCATACTGCCTCCTCATATGTAAAATGTTGTTCATCCACCCACCCAATACTAAGTGGCTGTAAACTTCAAATGAAGTCATTCAAAATGTCCCATAATCTTTCTTGGCCCAACTCTTCCCCAAAATTCACATCCGGATCTTTACCTCCCACATAGAAAAGGGGCTTTGCTATCTCTCTGTCTGTCCTTTCTCTTCAGAGGACTCTCTGGGGTTCTGGGGATCCAGTGTGGTAAAAATGCCAGGCTGGGGATGGGGAAGTAATCGGCAGACCAGGAACGGGGAAAAACACATGCTATCCCCATATTGGCTCTGTAGTCATCAAGACAGCAAGATAATACAACCAGATGCTATGTTTGGCTTCTGTGGTTGCTCCCGGGTAGTGGAATGCCCCTTAAAGAGGAGGGTCCAGCTGGCCTGGTAGAATAGCTTCAGCTTCAGAAGCCCTGGTAGAATAGCGCCACTGTCCTCAATGAACAAAAAGCTAGGGCCAGATTGGAACAAAAAGTAGTCCACTGATTTCCAAGAGTGCTGAGCATCCAGGGCTCCCAGTGACTTCAGAAGGACATTTAGGAAGAATTTAGCCTAAATTTATGAACTGCCCAGCTCAACTAAGAAGCAGCAATTACTGAAAAAGCAATGAGTCGCTTCCATCCCCCTACAAACTTTAATGGCTCAGCAGTGGTCATACCTCAGCTGCACATCAGATCGTGTTCAAAATGCAAGCTGGTGGTATGAAACCACAGTTCGTTTTTAAGTCTTCAAGAGTCCATGTCAGCATAGCCTGCAGAAACAGAGGTTTTCATTTGGGATTTTTTTTTAACAGTTCAAATCAGCTACTAAAAGTGTCGTTTCAATTTGTTAACAAAGCGTTTCCTGTAAAATCAACAGCAGAGACACAGTGGTCTCCTTCTCCTGTGATAAACCCATCAGTGCATACAAGAAAATATGAACCCTTCCTCTCTTGTCTATTCCAAGCTGAAACCTGTCCAGAATGATTCTTTTTCCTCCTTCAATTTAGGGATGTCCAACTGGAACCTGCTTATAGATGGGTTCATTACCTACATGTATCCTCCAAGGCAGGTGAGCTAAAACAAGGTGACAGACCCCCACACAACAAGGATCAAATACAACTTTGTCTTATCCCTCTTAACCTCAGCTAGTCAGAACTTTTCCATTAACATTGTTTGCTGGTGGTAAATGCTTTTTGAGGAAATGGTCAACTTCAGTGAGAAAAAATCCTGTTTTTGTTAAAAAATTTGTTTTTTTTAATCTGATAATACTGGTGAAAACTTGGACATTTTTGATGAAAATTTTTGATCAAAATTGATGGCTTTTTTCCTTTTTGTTTAATTTTTTTTTTATGGAGAGGAGAGGAGTAGGAAGAATTTCTGGAGCTGCTCCATTCCTAACCTTTTAGCATGAATATTTGGCCTGAGTGAATTATTGGTGACAAATAATTTATTCATCCAGTTTCACTTCTTTTTCTTTGCAATCAGATTATGAAATCTCAAATTGAATTTCTTAGTCAAAGTCATTCACAAATTTCTTAGCAAAATGTCATCCCTCTCCCACACTCTGAATAGTTCATCAACAGTCCCATGTGAATATTTGATATTCAAACTTCACGCTGTTTTGGTTAACTACGTAAGTCACGTAGTAGTAGCATTGCTTCTGTTCTCTGATTAGAAGATGGATGTAACTAACCAATGTAGTGTGCAATTCAAATTTCAGACATTCCAACTAAATGTGCCATTCAAATATCTCAGTTGGTGATAAGCTGGGCATTCTGTGTTTAGCTTTACAAGACTATCCAGGCTAGTGAAGATCACCAATTAATCTGATGTTTGTGGAAAATGCATATGAAAGGTTTACACACATGGTTAAATTGAAATGTATTTTTTAGTTTGAGGGAATGTTCAGCTGTAGTGAATATAGTGCCTGTGAAAGAGACTAGACTGATAACCAGAGGATTTTCATATCTCAAGATATCTGCAGAGGGCCCACTGTGGAATTCCTTATGCCTGAAAATGATATCACCAGGAACCAGCAGCTCAGGCTTTCTCACATTGCCTTACCTGTATTCCTCAACCACGACCTGGAGGGACCACCTCAGCTGATTGAGAGGACAATTCAGCCTCCAATGCCCCTTTACTTCTTGGTCATCTTGCTGAGATGGCCAAAGAGGTTGCCAGTTAATGCCAGATCCACTGATGATTGCTCAGGGCTTTTTGATTATGTGAATACCTTCTCTACAGAAATGAACTGTGACCAACTCACAAGCCATTGAAAAATACTTCCCTTGTAAAGCCAATAAATGACAGCATTCTCCTCTTCCCTCATTTCTGCCCACTTTCCCCTCAACAGCCTTTTCAAACATTTGAAAACAGAGAAACGCAGCCACAATAATCCACTCTTGTTCTGCATTCATGACTGATCTGCAGAAAGGAAGCATGGACTTATGATTAAGGCACTGGAGTGGAACTCAGAAGCATTTGGTTTAATTTCTGGCCCTGCTACAGCGTGTGTGAATATGGGTAAATCGTTGAATCTCTCGGTGTCTCAGTTCCCCATCTGTAGAATGAAGCTAATAATATTTCCTTGCACCCATCACATTATTTGTTTATTATTTGTTTTATTTAGTATATATTTGTGTTACTGTTGCACCTATTTTGTCTGTCATGTCTCCTCCTATGTGGACAATGGAGCCCTGGTCTTAGTTGCGGGTTCTAGTTGCTACTGTAACACAACTAACAACAGACACAAAATTCATAGTTTCATAGCTTCAATGTTCCATTTATGGACATGTTCTTCAACTTAAAATGTGATCTCCTTTCACAGCAAGCGCCACTCTGTAGCTTTTATCTCAAAAAATTTACCTATGTACATTTTTTATCTGAGAGAAAAGGCAGCTCTTTCCCGGAGCCTGAAATAAAAATATATCTCTATTAAAAAATAACCAGCCACAGATTTCCTGGTTGACCCAGTGTAAACCACCTGCTGGTGCACACACATTATTTCCTCTCTGTGAAAAAAGCAAGAATAACGATCAAGGGTGATCTGGCAACACCTGGTTTCCCACTGACTTTGTCTCCTGGGGATAGTGAGGCTGTGTTTAACAATGTGAAGTAGAGAACTTAAAAGAAGATCAAAACCAGGCTCTCAATCTGCTGTTGCAGCACACAGAAGTACAATTGGCAGATGCCTCCCTCCCCCCTCCAACCACGGCCTTCTTTGATGGGTGCCCGCTACTTCGAAACAGTCTCCTCCCTAACATACATAATCTACCCGTGGCCTTCTTTTGGAGGAGGCTGGAAACACTTTTCTTCTTCTTTCCAAATGTATTTATTACTGGATCGGGAGGAGGAGAGGTCATTAGGATTTTTTTATGCTGGGTGTATATGCTAGTCAATGACAGGCTTTCTTCTTGTAATCTGGATGCCATAGGGATAGACCACGTTCAGAACTGAAACCGCTATCACCCTGGTTAACTGCATACACAGAAGTACTTTCCACAGACAATTCCATTCCCCCCCACCCCTTCCATAACTCAACCCTCCCATTCGCTTCTACCATCCATACTTTTGGCAACATCCTTCCCTTTAACCATCCTCCTCCTCCCATATCTTCTATATCTGTAAATCTACCAGTCGTTAACCAAGCAGTGCTACCCATTGCCTCCTCCATGATGAAATCCTTATCTATGCCTCTCAGCTGAATGACTGCAACTACCTGCTCCAGGGTCTCCATAAATTCCTCCCTGCCCCCCACGCCTAGACTATGGCATGTGCAGAACGTTGCTTCCTGTCTTCTCACAGGTACAAAAAAGTGTGCTTGAATCAATGTCCCCCTCAGACAAGGCCACTAATTCCCCCTGGCATAGAGCTATTTATGCAAGAGGAAATGAGGACAGTTTAGTTTAGGGAAGAGAACAAAAGGTATATAAAATAATGAAAGTTTAGAGAAGTAAATTAGGTGCCCCTATTTTCTCATAGTACAAGGACCTCCAATAACATTGAAAGACAATGCATTTATTACTCATAAAAGGTTTTTTAACACAGACTGTGGCACTCGTTGCCACAAGATATCAATGAAGCCAAGAGCTCAGTAGGATTACACATTTATTTGAATGAGAACGTCTACAGCTACATTAGACTGGATAAAACATTTAAAAAGAAAACAAACCCTCATGCTTCAGGACATAGATTAATCTCTAACTAATGAGGGTTAGGCGGAAAATTCTCCCTGGGCAGGCAAGTCCATTACAGGGTTTCTTGCACCATCCTCTGAACCATCTGGTACCATCTGCTGTCAGTTACAAAATAGATGGAGCCTAGCTGTAATCTACTACAGTTCCTATGTTTCCATTTATCTCAGGATCCTGGTCAAAACTGTCCTGCTTTTGTTTAAAACCCTCTAAGGCCTTGTTGCTGTGTACTTCACCTATCACTGCTCCTGTCTCTGTTTCTCCCACTCCTCTAGCATGCATCCTCTGTCACTTCACAGAATCTAGCCTGTATAACCTCCTTCTCTCTCCAGTTCCTTCCTGTATTCTGCTGCCTCACTGGCTGTACTCTTCAATTGGTTTACACCACAGCTGAAACCGCTTTTAGTCTCCCTTGCTCACACTCTCAACTGTTGGCTAGCTGTGCTGGTATGTCTTGACTTGTAGTTATTTTGTGACTGAATTTCTATTGTATAGAAGATTATATGCTTTATGACGTTGTATGGTACGTCATGCTTGTAGGAATCAAATATTCAAAATAATGCACTGTTCTTACACTTGGTTTACAGAATGTCAGTGGGTTATCTACATATTCTGATTTCCTTCTCAATTCAGCAATGCACTTAAGCACGTTAAACTTTAAGCATTGAAGTCAATGCCCATTGAAGTCAAGCATGTGCTTAAGTCAGTGGTGTGCAATCTGTGGCCCATCAGAGTAATCTGTTGGTGGGCCATGAGACAGTTTGTTTACATTGACCGTCCCTAGGCTCCCAATGGCCGTGGTTTGCCATTCCCAGCCAATGGAAGTTGCGGGAAGTGGCACAGGCCACAGGGACATGCTGTGCCTGTGGACAATCAATATAAACTGTCTCGCGGCCCACCAGTGGATTACCCTGAGAGGCTGCGTGCTGCCCGCGGGCCAGAGGTTGCCCACCACTGACTTAAGTGCTTTGCTGAACAAAGGCCTTACACTCGTACCCAGATAATGCTGGGAGAATAATTTAGCCCAGTGGCTTCTCTGGAGAAGTGTGCAATTAATGTAGTTTAATATACTGTATATGGTGACATAAAAGGCATGTACGTACCTTATATACCATCTCTCAAAACCTGGAAGAGGTGGAGTGAAGGTCAGCTTTTAAATAGACTTAGATCAGTAGACTTCACACTGCAAGTTTCTCAGTCAGGTGGATTCCTGAATTGAAAAAACATGTATGAATCTGGCCCCTTTGTTCACAGCACCTCTTCTGCTGCTCCACCTGTCTTTGAAGAGCTTTTTAACTCATGAGATGAGATCTTCATTGGATAGGAGCAGCCCCTTCTCCTACTTTCTGCAATGTGAAATTGCTACCCTCAAAGTCTCCCAGCACACCCAGTGGCACAGCCCATACCTCACACTGTGAACATTCAGTTTCTTGCACATTCTAGACTTTTATTTTAATAATTAAAAGAGAGGACATATCCTGGGAGGAGAAGTAAGAAAAAGGGATGGCAGGGAGAACTGAATCCATGCTTTTCCTCCACTTTGAACATGTGGTTTGGGGCTTTTGTTCCCAGTGACAGATCAAGGTAAGATTTTTGGAGCACCAGGATCCAGTCCCGGAGGTCAGAAGTGGCCTCTGAATTTGGGACCAGGAAGTGCTGGCCTCCAAGAGTCCCCCTCACAGTTGGGGTGGGAATTAGACGCTCACATTGTGGGTCCATCTGCCTCAGCTCTCTGCAGAATGGCTGGCAATCAGAAGGCCATGGGATGAAATTACTGAGATGCCCGCACTGTGATCAGGCATGGGGGTATGGGCAGAAAAATCTGTGTAAGGGTGAGATAGTTTGGTTGGACAACTACAGGATGGGAATGGAATTACAGCTGGATTGATCTGGGACCATTACATTTTAATTCACCCTGTGTTCCTTGACTGTATCAGCAATCAAGATGTTAAAGAGAATACTTTCCCTTTGGACATAATCTAGTTATATTGTCAAATCTCAGAATGCCTTTACAGTCAGAGCACCCTTTCTGGCTTCTCTTACCAGGGCAGGTGCCTGGTGGGGTTAGAATGGGAATAAGGAAACCTCCCACATGGGCAAGGGAGCCTAATTGTTACTGCAGATGAGTGAAACTCAGAAGTCTGAAGTTCAGTTTGGTTGAAATAAGCACCCCAAATGTTCAGCTATGCAGACAAAGTTGATCGACAGGTATGCAATCAAGAGATGGTTCTGGAGGTCTCATAAAAGGATCCTGTGCTGGGAAGTCTGATTCTTTCTGGTATGGGTCAGGGTGGGACTATCTCACCAATTGTTTTTCATGTGGTATTGGTCCTGCTGCTCCTGCCCAGAATCAAGAAGTGCCTGAAAATTTAATAGCAATTTCTTGTCGGTAAAATTTTCAAACCTCCATAAGGATTTGGGATTAGTTTGAGATTCAGAAAAAGGTTTGAGCTGATTCTTATTTTCCTGCTGGAAATCCATCCAAGCATAAACTTAGCACATAGAGCAAGCGTTGCAAGGCACCTTGCTTTGGGCTTTCTCTGGAGAGACCAGATCTTGAGAGGTGCTGAACACCTGCAATACTCACTGAAGTCGATGGATATTCAGGACACTCAGCAGCTTGCTGGCACTAAGCAATACTAGCTGGGCATAGAGTCTGATCCTGAAAGGTGCTGAGTGCAATCAGTGGGAGCTAAGAGTGATCAGCACCTCAGAGGATCAGGCCCTCTCTATCTTTATAGCAGAACTGGTAGAAAAATGCCATTTATTTTCCACAGATTTTTTTTTTAAATTCCATTTTTAAATTTTCTTGGTTTTGTGTTTTCATTTAAAAAAAACCCAAAACAAAAATAACCCCAAACCCAATTTTTTTGTGTTTTGGGTTTTTAAAAAACCCTTTTTCAGAGTAAATGTCTGGTTGCTGATTTGAGGGGGGAATAAAAGGTTTTAACCTGGAAAATTCTATTGAAAATGAAAGCATTCCATTAAAATTTTCGTTTTTGATGAAAAGCCATTCTTGAGTTGAAATTTCTTATTGATGACAAATTTTACCCAGCTCTGCTTTGCAGTTACAGTTGTAGTGGAATATGGTGCTTTTTCTACCCTTGTATAGAAATGTCAGAGACCCCTTACAAGCCATATAAGGTGTGTCCAGTTAGTACAGTGATGGGTACTTTACATATATTGGGATAACAATGAGCATTGCTAATGCTCACAAATTTATCCTGAATCTTGTGATATTTGATGTTTTTCTTAAAGCCCCAACTGCTGGAATCAACAGAATCCATGAGAATCTGAATTTTCAAAAATGTTTCTAGCCCTCTGCGGTGCAGAGAAAAGCTTGGAAATGGGAAGCAAAGAAACCAGGAGGTAAAGACGAAGAACCCCAAATATATTTTTTTAAATCTCATGATTTTTAAGCCAATCTCATGTTTTTTTGGGGCCTGACTCATGATTTTTGAATGCATGGGTTTCGCGTCACTGTAAATGAAAGAACCATGGTCCATCCTTAATGATGCTGCGAGAGGGATTATTGCTGGCTGGAAGTGTCATGTTTCAGGATTGATGGTGCATTCTCTTTCCTATCACTTCCTCTTTTCCTCTCTGAACATCAGCTATTACAAATTCCATTTTTGGTAAAGGAGTTTTAAGCATGTGAAGAGTTGCCAAAAGTGAAAGTGTTTGAATGTTTTATTTATATTCCCCTCAACGCAAAGGCACTGGTCGATTCAGATCTTGATTTGAGATCCCATGTGCATAAGAGGCTTTAACATCTGCTTCTACCTCGCTGGAAATGGAGAGTATAAGAGGCTGTCTGTCTACCTAAATGTCTACAGTATCTCCTCAGTATGTCATTTAGGCCGTGGCTACACTTTTGAGTTTCAGAGCAATAAAAGAGCCCTGGGCATGCTAGCTTACTCCCCCTCCACACTAGCAATGCATGTACTGTGCTCTGACTCCACGCTACAGCGCTGCTGGTACTCCACCTCTGCGAGAGGAATGTTTGTTGCGTCTTGGCTACAATACCCGGGTGTCAGTGTGAACGAGGTGTTGCGTTACTGTGCTCGTGCTCTGATCGGCCTCCAGAAACATCCCATAATCCCCTTAAGTCACGTGGCCACTCTTGTTATTGTTTTGAACTCCTGTAGGAATGCGGAAATGCCATTTCAAAGCTCCCTTTCTGACAGCCAGCATGCAAGCTATTACTATGGAATGCTGTGTGTGAGAGAGAGAGGCGGGTGGGGAGGGGGAGGTCTGCTGCTGACTGAACTTACAGCCCCCCAAAAATCCACTCTCCCCCACACACTCCCTGTCACACTCCACCCCACCCCTCCCATTTTAAAAGCAAGTTGCAGTCATTTGCATGCTGAGATAGCTGCCCATAATGCATCAGTCCCAATGCTGCTGCAAGTGCCGCAGATGCGGCCACACCAGTGCTCTTGAAGCTGTCAGTGTGGACAGATTGCAGCACTTTCCCTACTGCACTCTATGAAGGCTGGTTTAACTCAAAGTGCTTTACATCTGCAAGTGTAGCCATACCCTTATTATTTTGCACAGGATTAAAAGAAAACTCAATGTAGCTGTCTTTGTGACTCAGTAGAGCAGTAATTCCTTCCAGAACTGGGGTTAAGTGGCTCATCATGGGTGGCTGAAGGTTCTGTTAGATAGGATAGTTGGGTTTTGACTGCCCCCCGCATGCATGTTCTTCTTCTGTCCTTTTTAACAACAGGATGCTCAAAAACCCGGACTGAGGGTGCCTTTGTGTATCATGAGGTAAATACAGTGATGGTCATAGGAAGGCATCAATATTCTTGAAAAGATCTTACAATCCGCACAGTGGTTTTAATAAAGGGAAACTCAAGGTGAACTTCAAAGGTTTGATTTTTTTTTTTAAATTGTGGTTATAATACAGAAAAAAATTGTTGTAGGTCTGACCTTTGCATCAATGAATGTGGCAGGGGAATGCAAGGTATTTTCCCTCCCATGACTGTGCAGCCTGTAGAAGGGCCAGAGACAATCACAGTCACTGTGCTCCAGGACGCACATAGACTGCAAACTCTGTGTGCACCCATGGGTGCAAATTGCCCTTGGAGAGGACAGAACAGGGCTATGAATGCACTGTGACCCCTGAAGATAGCCTCCCATAGAGGAGAGCATACTACACCATCCAAAAGCATAGAGTAGGTCATGTGCATCACCAGCTTTGGATAGCCAAGAATACCCCTCTGCTAGTGACGCACAATCCTTCCTGAGATCCCACCATGGCAAGTTAGCTCCACACTGCCCTCAGAACAGCCTAAATGCCACAATCTGGCCCTCTCTGTATTACCTTCCTCACTTCCATTTGTCCCCACATTCCTCTTGCATTAAGTTCTCCTTTCCAGCACACACCTCTGGCGGCTCACAGGGATGATGAGTGAGAGCAAGAGGCTAAAGATGGTAATGGAGTGATTTCTACTCTTGTATTTGCTTACCACACTGGTCTTGCCAATGGGTAAGTAATGAAGGAATCCAGGGGTTACTGAACAGTGGATCTAGGCTCCACTTCTTTACTTGAAAGTACTGTCACGTGCTGGGTTTATCAGAGCTGGCAATCTGCCACCACTTTTGTTCCTAAAAAGGTTTTTGCTTTATTGGCTTAAAAAAGAAAAGAAAAATTTACATTGTTCTTTACAAGCTCTTTTCTGCTTTAGTCTTATTGGTGTATGAGAAGAATCTTGGGTACGGTTCTTTCATGTTGTCATAAACAGATAGCTAAGGGTTAATGTCTCTTTCACCTGTAAAGGGTTAACAAACAACACCTGACCAGAGGACCAATCAGGAAACAAGATACTTTCAAATCTCAAGGGAGGGAAGTTTTGGGTGTGGGTCCTTTGTTCTGGGTCAGTGTGCTCTCTAGGCTCTGAGGGTGATCACACTATCTCCAGGCTCTCTAATCTTCTGTTTCCAATTTGTAAGTACAGGTAGAAAGACAATATAGGCTTTTACATTGTTTTTCGGTATTTGCAAGTGTGTAGTTTGCTGGAAATGTTTAAATTGTATTTTTTCTGAATAAGGCTGTTTATTCATTTTTTATAAGTTAACAGACCCTGTAATATTTTCATCTTGATTACAGAGACGATTTTTATGTCTTTTCTTTCTTTTTATTAAAAGCTTTCTTTTTAAGACCTGTTTGATTTTCTTTTCTAGTTGAGGCTCAAGGGGATAGGAATCTCTGTGCCAGGATTACTGTCTCTCTCAGGGAAAGACTGGGAGGGGGAAAAAGAAGGAGGGGGGAAGGTGAATTGTCCTCTCTGTTTTGTAATTCAAGGAGTTTAAGTACAGTAATCTTCCAGGGTAACCCAGGGAGGGGAAGCCTGGGAGGAGGTAAAGAGGGGGGAAGGGAAGTGGGTTATTTCCCTTTGTTGTGAGACTCAAGGCATCTGAGTCTTGGGGTCCCCAGGGAAGGTTTTGGGGAGACCAGAGTGTACCAGGCACTGGAATTCCTGGTTGGTGGCAGCGCTACAGGATCTAAGCTGGTAATTAAGCTTAGAGGATTCATGCAGGTATCCAAATTTTGGACGCTAAGGTTCAGATTTGGGAATTATACCTTATCACACATGTGATCTCAGATAAGCTCCATTTGGAACTTCTGCTGCTTTGTCTAGGGAGTGTGGAAGAAAGGAGGGGAATCGCATGAATTCTTCAAAAAATGTCTAGACCTTCCCCCTTTTGATGTCATCTGCTGTTTTCAAACAGGTTTAGAGCTGTTTGAGCCTAACTTGATAGACATCTCTTCTGCAGTCTTCTCATTCTTCTCTTGTTCCTCTGAGGCCTGATTGTCACTAGATTTTTGCTTAAAATTTCCCACTGCTGACACTACCAGTAGAAGCACAAGTGTAGACAGAGAACTGGTAGCTGCTGGTGTTTTAGCCACTGTATCGTCTAGCTCTGCTCTAAGTTAAGGTTGGATGACACAGTGGTTAATATTCTAGCAGCCAGTTTATAATAGTTCTCCCACTATTGCCCATATTACTCTTTGGAGCATCAGACACAGGTGCTCACTTGCATTTTTCCCAATGGGTGCTCTACTCCCGTTCTGCCCTGATGCAGCACCCTCACTCTGTGCCTTCCCACGAGGCCCTCGTCCTGCCCCTGCTCCACCCCTTCCCCGAGAACCTCCTGCCTGCCTGCCGCTCCCTCCTCTGCCTCCCCTAGCCTTAGTATGTCCTGCTCACTGAACAGCTGATCGGCAGCCAGCCCCAGGCTGGAACACTGTGGCTGGTGGGTGCTGAGCACCCTTTATTTTTTTCCCCTGGGTACTTGAGCTCCTGCCAAGATGGCACCTGTGTCTACAGATGAAAAATGCTATGTGTGAACATGAGAGAGACAAGGTAATATCTTTTATTGGACTGACTTCTGCTGCTGAGAGAGACAAGCTTCCGAGCTTACACAGAGCTCTTCTTCAGCTCTGGGAAAGGTACTCCGAGCGTCACAGCTAAATACAAGGTCTAACAGATTGTTTAGTATAAATAGCTAACACATATTTCAAAGAACCATACAAGGTGAAAGGTCCCATTAACACCCCTCCAGTTATAGGAGGGAAAGGAAGGGGGGGAAAAGGCAGCTGGGTTGGGGGTTGTTAGTAGGTTATAGATTGTTGTAATAGTCTATAAACTCAGTGTGTCTATTCAATTCATGATTTTTAGTGTCTAGCAGTTTTGAATTTAAGCTCCAATGCTTGTCTTTTGAAAGTATTGTGCAGGTTTACTCTGAGGACAAGGACTGATAGGTCAGATATAGAGTGATCACTTTGTGAAAAGTTTCAGAGTGGTAGTAATGCCCCTCTGCCATGTACATTGACCAAACCAGACAGTCTCTACGCAAAAGAATAAATGGACACACATTAGACATCAAGAATTATAACATTCAAAAACCAGTTGAACGTTCAAAAACATTTAACCTCCCTGGTCACTCAATTACGGACCTAAAAGTCGCAATTCTTCAACAAAAAAACTTCAAAAACAGACTCCAACGAGAAACTGCAGAACTGGAATTAATTTGCAAACTGGATGCCGTTAAATTAGGCTTGAATAAAGACTGGGAGTGGATGGGTCATTACACAAAGTAAAAACTATTTCCCCATGCTAATTTTTCCCCTACTGTTACTCACACTTCTTGTCAATTGTTTGAAGTGGGCCATCTTTATTATCACTACAAAAGTTTTTTTCTCCTGCTGATAATAGCCCACCTTAATTGATTAGTCTCATTATAGGCGGTATGGCAACACCCATTTTTTCATGTTCTCTGTGGATATATATCTTCCTACTGTATTTTCCACTGCATGCATCCGATTAAGTGGGTTTTAGCCCATGAAAGCTTATGCCCAAATAAATTTGTTAGTCTCTAAGGTGCCACAAGTACTCCTCGTTCTTTTTGTGAAAAGTGTTCACCCACAGCTGACAGGATATTTTTATCTTTTATCATTTTCCTGTTTGAGTTCATTTGAGAAAGTAGTGATTATCTGGTCTCATCCACATTGTTGTTGTTAGAGCACTTAGTGCACTTCATGAGGTACACCACATGTTGCAATAGGATGTATAGGTTCCATGTATCTTGACTGGTATGCTGTGGGGGATAATGATCATTGTTGCAGTGGTGATATGTCTGCAGGTTTTGCATCTGTTGTTCTGGCTGGGTCTGGTGTCACTTTGAATTTGTGTGTCCTGGTCTGTGGGGAGCTTCCTTCTGATGATCAGCTTGAAGAGCTTGGGGGGTTGTTTGAAGGCCAGAAGAGTGGATTCAGAAAAGATTTCTTTCAGGATGGGGCATCCGTATGAAGGACAGCCATTCCCCAAACATTCATGTGAACAAAAAAAGCCAATTTCATAAAGGTTTGCAAATTATAAGAGGGTGAGAACATGGTGGATATAAAAACAGCAGTTTAGTATTTGTAATTGTCCGAAGTATGAGAATGTGGACATGTCTGCAGCTGTACAATATGCTTGAAGTCCAGATATAATCTACCAGAGCATTTACATATACAGTCTAGATTATTAGAGCCTGTAATAAGCACGGAGCCATGCACATTGTGATACTATCCATGGGGTTTGTGTGAGATGGGGAAATTTACACCTAAAAAGGATGTTCTATGACTGCAGAGATGTTAACTTTAATGGGCCACTTCACCCTAAATGGTCTCTTGGAATATATGTTAACTACTTATGCTAAACCAGCTTTTCTGAATTGCAGCTGCCAGGGGCTTTTCTTGCAGCCACAATCTCCTAGGATGCACCACCTTGGTGTTGGTTGCTGGGGTCCTTAGCAGCGGTTGAGCCCTGCCCCCTTCTGGAGACACCTGGGGCAAAATGCTGGAGAAGCAGGCAGTTGGTGAGTTCCCCATCTTCCCAAGGGTGGTGGGGCTCAAGCTTTAGTTTCAGCCCTGGAGTGGTGAGACGCAGGTTCTGACTCCGGGGCTTCAGGCTCCCACCTCAGGCTCTGGCTGCACAGCTTCAGGCTCCATCCCCAGGCCCTGTCCCCTAGCTGTGGCGCTTCAGGTTCCGGCCTCCTGCTGTCTTCCTGTTCAGCCACCACCTATCCTCTCCCATCATCCCTGGCCCCGGCTGCCTCCCCCATCCTCGCCCATCAAGGCCTTAATTTGTCCTCAGGCTTGTCCCCAGGGCTGAGTAAGTCTGCTGTGAAAAGTGATACTAGTATGTTTGTTAATATCGCTTTTCACAACAGACTTACTAGTTAGCAATAAATAAATTACAATCATTTGGACATGTATATGTGCGTATTTATTTGTTTTTCCTAAAGCTAATTAAATATTTTAGGAAAAAGTGTGAGAGCAGTCACCAGCAAGAGTTGGTGGCCATGCTTTGAGGCCACCAAATAATTTGTCCTGAGAACTCCTGAAACTATCTGGTCCACCTTGTATTTAGCTGTGACACTTGAAGTACCTTTCCCAGACCTGAAGAAGATCTCTGTGTCACTCGAAAGTTTGTATCTTTCATCAACAGAAGTTGGTCAAATAAAATATATTACATCACCCACCTTGTCTCTCTCTTATCCTGGTACCAACAATTCTACAAACATCCAAAAAGGATGTCATTTTCAGTTAAGAAGTACAGGAATAAGGACAGGCAGAACCCTAGAGAAGCAAATCAGGTTAGTCTGGCATGATCTACCTTTGGTAATATTGCATTAATCTCCTTTTCCATTTACCTCCATGAATTTAATTATTCTTTCCATCACAGTTTGTTCTAAAACTTTGCATAGTACAGAGGTCAGGACTAACAGATCTGTAATAGCTTAGGTCATTTTTTCCTTCCTGAAATATAGGTACAATGTTATCTATTCTCCAGTCATATGCTACTACCTCTGAATAGATAGACATATTAAAAATTCTTGCTATAGGATTAGTAATCTCATGTGCCTGTTCTTTAAATATTCTGGGATGGAAATTATCTGCCCCTCCCCGCCCCGATTTGAGTGCATTAAGAGCTTTACATTTCCTTGCTTATCAGATGTGATAATTTCCATATCTATACACTCATTTCCATCAGCTGTTCTGCCTTCATGGTCATGTTTGATGATATCATCCTTATTGAAAACTGAGGCTAAGTATTCATTTAGTTTTTGGGCAATATCTACGTTATTTTTACTCTCCCTCTCCTCCACACTGCATAGCAGCCTAACCTAATCCTTTCTTAGTCTCTTTTTATTTATATAACTTATTATTTATTTTAATTTCCTTGGCAAGAGCTAATTCAGCTTGACTTGTGGCAATTCTCACTTCATTCCCACATTTTCTAACCTCCAAGCTTTCTTTGCTGATCAAAACCTTTCCCCATTCCCTATAGCTCTCTGCTTATTCCTAATAACCTTTTTGAGATAGTTATTCATCCGATTGGGTCTGCACTGGAGCCTTTCCCTACAAAGTGCTTGACATGCAAATTGCAGATAGTTTTTGTACACTTGATTTAAAGAAATTCCAAGCCTAAACTGCCTGACTCCTGCCTAACTCATTCTCACAAGAAACAACTTGGTGCCTAAGCCACCTGACTCCTGTAAACCAGGGCCAGCTCCAGGTTTTTTGCCATCCCAAGCAAAATAAAATAAAATAAAATAAAAATAATAAATAAAGGGTCAGTGTGCCAAAGCAAAAAAACCCGATGGAGTGATATCCACAAAGGACCGGAATGCTGCCCCTTGAAAAGTGCAGCCCCAAGCACATGCTTGGAAGGCTGGTGCCTAGAGCTGGCCCTGCTATAAACAGGGGTGGGAGGGGGAATGTTCCTGGCTGTGGATTGCAAAAAGAGATAGATGCCTATCTTCACGAGAGGAGCAAGACTTAGAACACACCACTCTCATTGGCATCTTCCTGGCTAGTTTAGGTGGCTCCCTGCCTACTGTGCTAGCTTTTGTGAATTCCATTCTAATGCACCTATCTCCCTCAATTCAAATAGTTCTGAGGCACTTAACTTGGGATCTGTGGATCACGGAAGGATACATCTACACTGCAAAAATAAAGCCACAGCAGCAAATCTCAAAGCCCAGGTCTACAGAATCAGACTCAAGGGGCTCGCACTATGGATCTCAGAACTTGAGCTACAGATATTTTTACTGCCGTAGCTTGAGTCAAAGTCTGTAGACCCCCAGGCTCTGAGACTCACTGCTGAGGTTTTGTTTGTTTGTTTGTTTTCACAGCATAGATTAACCCTCAAAGTCCCTTTGTGGATGTGGGCCTCTTTCTTTACTCACAAATATCTCCACAAATGTAAAGGGCAAAATCCTAGAGTTTTCAAAAAGTAAATATTACATGGGGAAAAAACATGCACCAAATCTATGGCTGAGATCTTAATTACATCCAATAAAGCTTGGGAATGTAGTGGTATGCAGCTATGGTTTGATCCTCTTCCATATATTTAATATATTCTGTGACTATAACTTTTCTCCTTTAAGACAAAATATAGGTGCAGTATAGTGGAGGTGCTATCACAAGATAATCTACAACATGTTGGTGATTCAGTAGGTATTAGTCTTTCTTCTGAGTCAATAGTGAACCACTGCCTTAGCACAGTATTAGGCAAAACCTTGTATACTCTGCCATAAGTTGTACCTAACTTCTACAACAAGGTCTCAGGAGTCGGTTGCGCTGTTGAGCAACTGACAAAAAAATTAATGGCAGCTTCTTTTAAAATTAAAAATAGAGAGGTTTAATGATTAAGAACTGAAAATAAATAATACCCTTGGCACAGTCCCTGTGTTATTGGTACTAAATTCAATTTGATACTCCTCCACATTTTCAGTTTTCTATATCCTGCAGAGTTTTGTGTGGACAATTCATAACTGCATCATAGATGTTGTCAAGGGAAAAGTTTTGGGAGCTGAAAAGGTGTGAGAAGCAGTTAGCAGAATGCTTCAGCTAAAATCATCAGTGAGGTAGTTAACAATGTTGAAAGTTTAATGGTCATCTATAGTTTCACAGTTAACACCCATGGCCCACACCTCTGAGAGCTATTGTTTCAAGCTAGCGATAGACTGTGGTACACTACAATGTATAGGTTTATGCTCAGCTCGGGTTTTGGAGGGTTTCTTTTGTAACCATGAGGGCTAGAAATATTTTTAAATGAAAACGTAGACCCTGAAGCACAATTCTACATCAAGGGAATGGCAATGGGTAGATGCTTCAGCAAATTCTGAAGCCATAGGACACGCAGGCTCTGGAATTTGGAGGTCAGATCTTTTGAATGTAATGTCCAATTCTGGCCCTGAGTACTTGTGGTCATTAGAAATTCTGTGACACATTTCAAAGGGTAAGGATATTAGCTGGTTTGTCCAAGAAGAGTTTTCTCTACTTTTCTTAGTTTACACGCCCAGTTGTTTGTTTGAGAAATATATATGAATGTGTGACAAACTAGACCCAGTAAGTGACTGATTCTATTTCCTGGCCCCAGTCTTATGAGACTGAACTTTCCTTTAAAAAAAAAAAATCCAGTTTTTTGCCATTTGTACTGACTTTTCAGGGTGGATAGATCTAAATCAGCAATTGAAATCATGATTTAAATCACCAAGTGGAAAGTCTCAATTTAAATAATCAATTTTAGTTAACTTTTGCATTTGTACTTGTTGTTTTCTAAGGAAATGTGCATTCTCATTAGTTGATATGACCATTAAAATATGTTAATTTTATAACTAAATGTTATAACTGCTCATTGCCTATACCAGGGGTGGGCAAACTTTTTGGCCCAAGGGCCACATCAGGATTGTGAAACTGTATGGAGGGCCGGATAGGGAAGGCTGTGCCTCCCCAAACAGCCTAGGCCCTGCCCCCTATCTGCCCCGACTGCCCTCCTCAGAACTCCCGACCCATCCAACCCCCCCCTGCTCCCTGTCCCCAGGGCCAGTGCAAGGCTGTTTCATGCCCTAGGTGAAACTTCCACCTTGCGCCCTCTCTGCCCTGAGGCACCCCCCCGCAGCAGCTTCTCCCCCTTCACCCTGAGGTGCCCCCCTTGCAGTAGCTCCCCACCCTCTGTCCTGAGGCACCCCCTTCGCCCCAGCTCACCGCTGCTCCGCGCATGAGCACGAACACCCCGAGCACATCGTGGCTGCTTCACTTCTCCTGCCTCCCAGGCTTTTGGTGCCTAAGCTGATTGATGCTGCAAGCCTGGGAGGTGGGAGAAGTGAAGCAGCTCACCCCTGCCCCGCCTCCTCCCTGAGCATGCCATGGCTGCTTCACTTCTCCCGCCTCCCAGGCTTGAGGCTAAATGCTGGCGGCAACTGGGGCGGCCGAAGATCTGGCCGCCGTGGTCGCTGCCAAAGAAAATGGCGCCCCCCAAATCCTAGCACTCTAGGCGACCTAGGCGGTCACCTATAGTTGCACCAGCCCTGCCTGTCCGCTGATTGCCCTGACCCTATCCACACCCCGACAGGCCCCCTAGGAGCAGCGGGCCAGAGTGCTGACGACGTGGTGAGCTGAGGCTGGGGGGCAGGGGGCACAGTGGAGGAGGGACCAGGGGCTAGCCTCCCTAGCTGGGAGCTCAAGAGCTGGGCAGAACGGTCCTTTGGGCTGGATGTGGCCTGCGGGCTGTAGTTTGCCCACTTCTGGCCTATGTTGTAGATTTTGCTATGTAGGAGGGTACATTGTAACTAATTTATTTAAGTAATTTTATAGATTAATATTTTCAGATTCTTATTAATTGAACATTTTTAGTATGTTAGAAAATGGTAAATGATGTATTGCTTATTTACTAGATAATTAACTTTTTGCTCATGTTTTGTGTGCCATATTAGGATGGTAACTGGCATTTAAACAAGCGCACAAAACAGCATATTAAAATGTATTTTTATTAAACAAACAAACTTTAAATGTTTTGGATAAATAAACTTCTCATCAAAACATTTCACATTTATAACTAAATTATAATAAATTTAGGGCTAACATATTTTGCATTAAATTCAGATTGCATTTTAAACATTTATTTTTAAAAAAGTTATAATTAAATAAAATCAAATAAAAAAATCAATTTAAGTAAAAATTTTTTTTTAAAAATTCACTGATTTTTATCCACCGTGTTTTTCTGCTAACCCATTAATCTATGCGTTGAAAGGAACTGATAGTGTGTGATACATAATTACAAAATGAGCCACTCATGAATTATGACTTTCATTAATTTACCTGGAATATTCTGGTGAGCAAACTGCAATTTACAATGTGCTATTACATTGCTACTCATTGTATTGTGTAACATATGTATTTAAGAAAGAATGAGTAATCTGCTAATAAATAGCAATTACTCTAGTTTTATTCAATAGATCTGTGTCAAACTTGGATCACGGGTGATTTCAACTCTTATGTTGCTCCTGTTACTTCCTGTTTCTTGTAGTTTTGGTACCATTTCAGTATCCATGCTTGGCCAGACTACCATGTCTTGGGCTCTGCCAGTATGTCTGATCCCATGGTGTGTGGCACTGTGACATAATGCCCTATCTGTAGGCTTCCGTTATCTGCAGCAATTTTGTCTCTACAGGCAATATGTTTATATGCTTTTTTCCATTGGTCATCCATCCATCTAGGACAGGTGCTGAGGACCAGTGTTGTTCCTGGGATTGCAGTCTTTTGACCATCCCTTTCAAACCAGAGATCAAAGAGCTGTTAGAGCAGGTCAGGCAGTCTCTTGCCACAGCTTCCCGCTTCCTCAAGCAATGAGGAAGATTTGGAAATGGAAAAGAATGTGCCCAACCCCTGCCCTCACCTAACAGCAGACCAAGGGAAGAGGGTTTCCCTATGTGCTAATGGAAGAGCCCCACGTGCACGGGTGGCTCCTGCATCAGTATTGCAGCAACCCCTTCTCACCCGTGTTTAGTCTTTCCCTGAAGCCCCAGCCTCTGGAGTCCCCCCAGGAGCGGTGCGACTCTCAGCTTTTACTCAACACAATGACCCTTCTAGCCCGCAGCGGGGCAGAGAAAAGTTCCCTCACCGTCACCCCAGCGCCCTGGCAGGCGGGAAAGGACCGGGAGTTTCGTATTAAGCCCCCTGCCCCGGACTTCCAAACCCTGGTTTTCGGAGGCCAGAGAAGGGACATGAACGCCTGAAGGCTGCGCTACGGCCTCTACCTCAGGGTACCCCCCCTCCGTCCGTGGGGAGCCGGCTCCCGCCCCGCTCGGATCACGGCCAGACCGCGCCCCGTGGGGAGCCGGCCTCACCGCTGGGGTCCCATCCAGCCTCCCCCGCCCCTGAGGGGAACCGGCTCCACCCCGGGGGTCCCGCCCAGCCCTCCAGCGGAACTGGCCCCCACCCCGGGGGTCCCGCCCCGAGGGGCGAGGGGAGGGGAGAGAGGTGCCTGTATCGCCTCAGCCTCCCTCGGGGCCGAGGCTCCTCTCCCCGCACCGCCAGTAGGTGGCCGGGGCAGGTCACATGACCCACCCCCCTCAGTTGCTACCACAGAAGCAGAAGCGGGAGTCTCAGAGAGTCCCAGCCACCGACCGGCCTGGCAGCGCCAGCGGGGGAGGCACCGGCACCGGCACCGGCACCCTTAGCTCCGCCGCCGCCTCCAGCGTAGGGCACCGGCCGGGAGGCTCTCGGGGCTGCAGCTCCCCGCGCCCAGGTGAGGCAGGAGGCGGGCGAGTGAGCCCCGGCCGTCGCCGCCGGGCATGGGCGAGGGCTGGAGAGGGCGCGCTCCTCCCCGGCCGTTGCTCAGCGCCCGCCGGGGGTTGGCCAGCGCCCGGGCGGCACCTGTCCCCCGGCCGGGGGCTCTCGCCGGCGCTGGGATCTGCAGCGGCCGAGGCCGGGGCTGGGGCCGGTTTGCAAAAAGAAGGAAGGAAACGCTGCAGCGCTGGGAGGTTTTGACAGCTGCAGGCGCGGCCCGAGCGAGGCGGGGCGGGTGCAGCCGGAGCTCCCTGCGCTCGGGGTCAGGGGGGGCAGCGGACAAGCCGGGGAGCGGGAGCAAAGGTCTGGGTGTTTGGTCTTGGCCTGGCAGGGTTGTTAGTGGGGCTGCAGCGGGGCACTTGTATAGAAAGGCCTTTTGGGGCTGCTTCTTCCTTCCCCTCTGGCCGGCCTGAAGCTGTCAGCTACCCTGAGGGTACCCTCTGCGGAGATCCGTGCCCGGTTGTGCTAGGCGCTGTACAAACCTAAGGAGTGCTTGCGATCTAAATAGCTAAGACAAAGAATGGAGGTATTACTAACTCCTTTTACAAAGGGGGATTTAGGGCAAACACATAGTGAGTGACCTGCCTGAGGTCAAAAATCTCCAGATGTTGCTGCCACACTGTCCTTCCTGTCCCACCTAGGATGCCTGGAAAGCACCTGGCATATCATGGGTGCAACTACAAGAAATAATTATCATAATACATACTGCAGCATTGCAGTAACCTACACCTGTTATAATTTACATTTAGTGTAGTTCTTTCACTTCCCCCTGCTTCTCAGCAAAGATCTGTTAGCAGGTAGGTGTGGAGAGCTCTTGGTATACCAAGAAGTTGTCTTAACAAATTATGAAGCACTTTAACAAACTATAACTCAATACCGTTGTCTGAATAAATAAAGGTAGTATATCTTATGTTTGCATTCTCGTTGTTCTTAGTTATTTGCAATGTTTTTCTAGCCTTTAGTGCAAATTAGTGTGGTTATACAGTACATTCAGCGTTCCCAGTCCTGCAATGTGATGTGTGCAAGACCCCCCCACAACTCAGTTGTCTGTCCACATCACACTGTGGGAGTAGGAAGGGATAATCTAGTGGATTGGGGACTAGATTTGTGTTTAGAACTGTTACTGTGTTCAATTCCCAGGTCCATCACAGACTTCTTTTGCACTGATCTTTTATTTTCCCCTCTGTTCCAGTTCACTAGCTGTAAAAGAAGGATAACATTTCTGTTCCTCACAGAGATATTGTGAGGCTAAAGTCTACTGACTGTGGCATGCTCAGATACTGTAATAATAAATAAATACTTTGATGAATAGATAAAAAAATTTCTGATAGGTCAAATAGTATATGTATACTTTTCGGTGCATGATTGTTACAGACATCACACACTTTGTGCTTTGCCCAGTCTAATCTCATGTGCTTTCATCACTTCCTTTAGGGGTCTAATACATTTAATAGTTGAGAAACTCATTGTGATGTTACTTTAAATGAACTTTACTTTAAAGTACTTTAAAGTAAACATGTAGGTCACTCTGAAAGATGAATGATATGGAGTAAAAGTAGTGGAAAGTTTTATTCTGTAGGGAGCAATCCTTCCTTGGTCATGTTAAGGTTTTTAGTCCATCCAACATATCTTTTCCCATGTCTGGTCCATGAAGTAGATATAATTAAATTTAGGATGATTTCAGAGTACAGTACAAACCTGACCACTGATGTGTATCTTAAGATGTAGAATAAATGATAAAATAATCAATGAAGATGCTTACATCTTTAGAGGGGAAAAGATAGTCTTTTATAATTCTCAGAAAATGTAGGAGCAGCAATTTATTAAAACCAACGTACCATATACATTGAAAGTATACAAAAGGCCATTCTTACTAGGCAACTTCCTGTGTTAAGAGACTGCCCCAAAGTATTCCTCAAATGAAATAAATGTAATTCTTTAATTTGTCAGGTTTTGCTTTACAGCTACTGTTTGTCCCTATAAAAGGGGACAAACATTTGTTTTGTTAGATTATCAAGAAAATGAGATTAATTTAGTAGTCAGGCACTTGACTGTGCATAATTCAGTGGAGCATTAAAAAAATTAACTTCTAAAAATTATTTTTTAAAGACTCAGTGCTACAGATCTGAATTATGGCCTGATTGAATGCAATTCTTAATTTTGGGTGATATGATAGGGGAGGAGGGAAGGAGAGAGCAAGAACATTATAGCATGTGTAAAAGTCAGATCAAGGATTTCCTTTGATTTTTTCCCCCCCCTCATGCATTGCCATTATGTCTTGTTATTTGAAGGCACTGTAACAGAAGGGATTATGGGTAGATCACTAGATAGGAATCCATTATTATTTCATGAATGAATTATGTGATTAGTCCTATAGAGACAAAAGGGTCACTTTCAGCTAAATCCTACCCACACAATATTCTGATAGGTAATCTGTAATCGTTCCCTGGGGATTGATATATATAACTCCCATTACAGTTAACAGAAGAATTTAATATGAATAAATGGGTACAGAACACCACAAACCTCTGTAGTGCTTTGCAAAACATGGTCTAAGGCATGGTACCTGCTCCAGAGAGCTTAGAATCTAATATAAAATGGGATAACAGGGCAGGTAAGAGATCATTTTCTTCATCAGTGTACAGTAGGAAGGATTCAGTGAAGTATTATTATTTAAGAAGGGATTTGAAAGAGAAGGGTGACTGTAGCAGAGAACTTTGAGAAGGTTGGGAGAGTGGATGATGAGATGATGAAAAGAAAGTAAGTGTTGGTGAGAGAGAGGAGGAGGGAGATCTGAAGAGAACAGTGTTCAGGAAGGGATCAGGTTAGGAGACAGTGATTGGGGGGAAAATTAGGTTAAAGGAGGTTACAGAAGGGAAGCGAGAAGCAGCAGAGTCAGAGTGGTTATCCAAATGGAAACTGAAACTGCTCACGGTGAAGGGTAGTGAATTGAGGAAAGAGGAAGAGAACCAGAAGAGATTCTGGAGCTGATGGTTGAAGCTGCTCTGAGGGGCTTTAAGCCCTTCCTGCTCCTGGCCCTGGTTGAGAGGGATGTCAAGAAAGCTGTGGTGACAGCCACTGCTTTTTGTGAGAAAATAAAACCACTTCCTCCTTTGCTTGTGGATGAAAGAGTAGGCTCCACAGTGTCCATTGTGTGCAGGATTCTGCACCAGAGTGAGGAATACCTGCGACTGTAATTAGTTAATGGCTGCAATGATGTGCAGGAGACTGAGACATGGAAGCCTCTTGATATTGATGAGAGTTGCAGCATGTGCATTGAGCCTCTTGTGTCTCTCAGCAGTATTTAATTTGTGCCAGGGCTGAGCCCCAGCACCTCTAGGCTTGGCAGTTCATAACCCCGGCACTTCTCGGCTTGCTGCATTGGTTATGAATGTAAAAAATTGCTTGAGCCCTGGCACCTAATTGCTCGAGGCCCTGCACCTGTTTTATTACAAATTAAGCACTGTATCTCAGCAGTCTCCTTGCTTGATGGCTGTCATGTACAGAAACATGCCATTTGTCACATAAATAAGAGATGAGATGACCACGTGGAGATGTAAGTACCGTATGGTCGTAAAGCTTTAAAAGTGCAAAGACTGACATTAAATACAATATTGCAATTTGTTTGTATTTTACCTTGAGGTCTATCTTGTCCTCTTCTGAGTCATGGGGTCAGCTCCTCAGCTGGTTTAAATTGTCATCACTCTACTCACTTCAATGGAGCCTTGGCAGTTTACACCAACTGAGGATCTGATCCAGGATGTAGCCTTTTCTTGCATTATCCCAAGTTTCAGTCACCATCCTTCCTACAGCCCTCTCAGCTCCTCTTAGTGTAGTGGCAGAGAGACAGAAACATTAATTTGGGTTCTTCCCTGCCAACTTTCTACCCAGATGTCAAAGGCCCCCTTGAGTGTCAATTTAATACTTTCTTTATAGGACAGAGCAAGAGTAAGAATTAGTTTTTTCCCTTTTCACCCCAGTTAGAAATAATCCAGGCTTTTCCCCAAGCAGTTTATAAGCTGCATTTGCACCTTAGGAGAAGCCCAGACTCAGAGTTAGGGATAAATTATTTAAAGAATGGTAAGATTTTAGGCATACTTTAAAAGTGTTGAAGAGCCTTAGTCTCCTTTATTGATACCTAAGCCACTGTGTTCTTAATACCCAGGATGTAAAGGGTTTCTAGAGATTTCTGATAGGAAGGTGTGTTTATAAATACACACAGAGAACATGAAACAATGAGTGTTACCATACACTCTCTAATGAGAGTTATCAGTTAAGGTGACCTCAAGAATTACAACATTCAAAAACCAGTCGGAGAACACTTCAATCTCGCTGGTCACTCGATTATAGACCTAAAAGTTGCAATATTACAACCAGAAAACTTCAAAAACAGACTCCCAACGAGAGACTGCTGAATTGAAATTAATTGCAAAATAGACACCATTAAATTAGGCTTGAATAAAGACTGGGACTGGATGGGTCATTACACAAAGTAAAACTATTTTCCCATGTTTGTTCCCCCCGCACTGTTCCTCACATCTTCTTGTCAACTGCTGCAAATGGACCATTCTGATTTCCACTACAAAAGTTTTTTTTTTTTCTCTCATGCTGGTAATAGCTCACCTTAACTGGTCACTCTTGTTAGAGTGTGTATGGCAACACCCATTGTTTCATGTTCTCTGTGTATATATATATCTTCCTACTGTATTTTCCACTGCATGCATCCGATGAAGTGGGCTGTAGCCCGTGAAAGCTTGTGGTCAAATAAATTTGTTAGTCTCTGAGGTGCCACAAGTACTCCTGTTCTTTTTGCAGATACAGACTAACACAGCTGCTATTCTGAAACCTGATAGGAAGGGAAATCATAGGGTATATCTACACTTCAATTAAAAACCCGTGGCTGGCCTGTACCAGCTCACTCGGGCTCATGGGGCTCAGTCTGTGAGACTGTTTAATTGCAGATTAATTGTAGATATCTGCAGGTGGGAAGGTCCCAGCCCTCAGGCTGCAGCCCAAGGTGGAATATCTAAACCACAATTAAACAGCACATCAGCCCAAGCCCTGTGAGTACAAATCGGCTGGCATGGGCCAGCCGCGGGTGTCTAATTGCAGTGTCGATATGCCCTAAAAGTGTTTAGTTTGCAAATAGAACACTTGAAAAAAGCTGATATAGAAGATAAATATGGTGGTATTCTAAAATGGGAAGACTTCTTATAGGGAGAGAAAGTGAATAGTGGTTTCAGATTTGGAATAGAGCTGCTACCTTCTCTATATGTGTCTCTGTTAAAAAGAATTGCTAAGAGTGAAGAGTCAGTGGTCCCTCACTCCTTGTAAAACCATAATTAAAAAAAATGAAAAAAAAAACATTCTGATGGTTGTTGGCGAGCTGGGCCATGGGGCGGAAGGTACGTCATTTAACATCTGCTGAGACTACCTAAAGGAGGCCAAATTCTGGACATTTGCCTGTGATTTAATCTTTGAATTCACCAGATCCAGACTTCGTTGGCCTCTCTAGTGATACTTCTGGATTGCCTCACAAAAGAGAATTATTCGCTGAAGGATTCAAAGCTTATTTTTCACCTTTTGGTGTCAATGAGGTGCACCTTAGTAAAAGAAAGACCCTGTAGGCACTATTATGTGGTGTAAAAGGACCCAGGGCACACTTTTTATGGAAAAGTTTACTGACAACACAGAAACGGGTTCCAGTGGTTACAATACAACATGGGTTGACAACCTTTGACATGCGGCTCCCTGGCGGGCTGGGCCAGTTTGTTTACCTGTCGCATCTGCAGGTTTGGCCGATCGCGGCTCCCACTGGCCGCAGTTCACCGTCCTAGGCGAATGGGGGTGGTGGGAAGCGGTGACCAGAACATTCCTTGGCCCACGCTGCTTTCTGCTGCCAACATTGGCCTGGAGCAGCGACCTGCGGCCAGTGGGAGCCGTGATTGGCCGAACCTGCGGATGCGGTAGGTAAACAAACCGGCCCGGCCTACCAGGGTGCTTACCCTGGCGAGCCGCATGCCAAAGGTTGCTGACCCTTGCAATACAATTTGGATCAATATCTACACTAGAAAAATGTTGCCAGTCTAGACATATTGGTATAGCTATACTGGCAAGTGCTCCTGTTGTTGACACACTTTATACTGTTAAAGAAGTTCTTTTGCTGGTATAGTTTATACTGGTTTGTTAAGCAAAATAAGATATACTGACAAGCATTTCTGAGCAAGTGTAAACTGCATTATACTAGAGCTTTTGCCGGAAATGTTGCCAACAAATCACACTTCTAACTGACATTCCTATACCAGCAAAAGTTTCTAATGTAGACCTAGACTTAGAATTTGAACAAAATAATCCCTCACACCTATTTGGTTTCTTGATTCTTTTTAGCTGCTTTCTTTGTTGTAAGATAGGCACAGTCTTCTCTCAGGTACACATGTATCTCTCTCTTTAGTTTCAGATGCTTTCTCCTCTTTGTCACAGCTATGCTTACAGTGAGTGTATCCCTTATGTCTCCTCTTATACTGTTTTCTCTCCCATGTCTTCTCTGTTGTTTCTGGGGAGAATAATATCATCCACTGTATAAAATATAATTTTGAGCCTCCTGCATAATGCTGCAGATAATATTTGAAAGAGACAGACCACATTTATAACCGTGTGTGCATGCAAATCAAGGGTCAGGTGCATTTGCGCTGCCTTTGCATGCTTGCAATCCCAGCTTTCCTGCATACGCCAAAGGGATGGGGAGAGCATTTGTTCACATACTGTTATAAATTTGAGCCAGAATGACCTTAGCTTGCCTTATGTTACCATGGAACGGTAAGTAGTCATTATTGTTGCATTGTTGATGAAACAGTGGAGTTCTTGTTTTGTTGTTTAGAATCTGAGATCATATTTCATTGAATGCTAAGCAGCTAAGGCTGCTCCACCCAGCTGATTGTTCTGAGTCCTGCTGCACTGGGTCACTGATCCCTCCCACAACAGAACACATTACTCTTTGAAAACCTCACAGACTAGTAGGATTGTTGTTGTCAAGGTTAACCAGATAGCTGTGAGACTGTATGCTTGCACCTGAAGTGCAGTGACTCATGCTGAACTTTTTTCAACACTGATACCCCCCCACCTTTTTTTGGTAAATCGGAGGAAATAAAACCAAGGAAAGTTATTTAAATATTAAATTTTGCTCCCTTCTCTCCTCCCCTTTTGCAGCACATCAGGAACGTATCAGTTTGATGAAATTTGATTTAAAAAAATGTCCAGAAAGAGCACAGACTATGGAGTGCTGCCGGAGTATGAGAAGAGCCAGATTAAAAGGACTCTGGAGCTGGGAACAGTTATGACAGTGTTCAGTCTCAAGAAGTTTACTCCAGAAAGGAGGACCATCCAAGTCATAATGGAAACCAGGCAGGTGGCCTGGAGCAAGACAGCTGATAAGATTGAAGGTTTCTGTGAGTATTGGCAAGGCATGCCAGAACTTAGAATTTACTACTGATAAATGTAATTGATAAAAGGTCATTTAGATCAGCATTTAACAATTTGCGTCTTTTCACCCAAGAGTATAATTAAACTTTAAACATTGCATTCTGCGAGCCCTGTTGGTTTACTGTAATGTAGACCAAATGTCTTCTTCTAGTTAGCCTTCAGCAGGGCTAGCTGCCTAACTTGTTGCTACTCTCAGGCTTTTCTTCCTAGAAGCCTTTTGTCAAAGGCTAAAGATTGAGATCCTGATCTCGCCACCTTACTTATATACGAGTAAGGGCTAACTTGCATAATTAAAAGTAGGAGGATCAGGCTGTAAGTACTTACTAAAAAAACACACACAACCAAATTTAAAACATACTGGGAAGAAACTTAACACAAGGTTTTGGGCTTAGAGCCTTTTTTTCCCCCAGTGTGTTCAGTTTGGATGAACTGAGGAGGCTGGGTTGGGAAAGCCAATTTGCAAACTTTGTTGTTGTTGTTTTTCTTTACCTATAACTCATTAATGTTTTTAAAAATAAACGTTTGCAGATTAATAGTTTATACTAAGAGTCTGCATCTTAGGATATTTTCAATTCTGAGCCATTTCATTAAAAGAGGGGAAAAATGTTCTGAGTATCAGTGGCAAACTGGGATCTCCATTAATTGCAATCTCATTGTAAGGGCACAGAGGTCTGAAATGCAACCCTACCTTAAATTTTTCTAGATGTGCAGAGGTGTGTTTCCTTGGTACAAAAGCTTTGTTGCCATAGGCTCTGTGTTTAAAAAAATAAAAATATTTCTGTATACGTGGATCTCTTAGTCTTCAAAATCAACTCAACTCACAATGAATTAAAAAAATAAAACCAGACAACAAAAATAACACCAAAAATGAAGCTATCCAACAAAAACTACATTGGGATCTGAAAGAAAAGGACAAAAGAATCATAGAAATATAGAACTGGAAGGGGCCTTGAGAAAGTTAAGTCCAACCTCTGTGTTGAGGCAGGACTAAGTATATCTAGACTATCCCTGACAGGTGTTTGTGTAACCTATTCTTATCAAGCTCCTTTGGAAACCTATTCCAGAACTTAACTACCCTTATAATTAGAAAGTTTTTTCCTAATATCTAACCTACATTTCTCATGCTGCAGATTAAACCCATTACTACTTCTCCTGCTTTCAGTGGACATGGAGAATAATTGATCCAATTTATAACAGCCTTTAACATATTTGAAGGCTGTTATTAGGTCCCCCTCTCAAGTCTTCTTTTCTCAAGATTAAACATGCCCAGTTTTTTAAAATCTTTCTAAGCCTTCTGTCATTTTTGTTGCTTGTCTCTGGACTCTCAAATTCGTTTAAAATTTTCCTAACCTGTGGTGCTCAGAATTGGACACAGCACTCCAGTGGAGGCCTCATCAGTACTAAGTACAGCAGGACAGTTCCTTCCTACTCTTACATAGGACAATCCTGCTAATACACCTCTCTCTATCTAAGTGGTGTTGGTGCCACTAGATGGGACAGAACACCACACCCAAGAGGTGTGTGAGTTACATACTTTCCCCTAGCTGAGGAAGCGTGTCTTGAGCTTCAGAGACTTCCCAGTTGAAATCCGCGATGAGCCCCCACTTGTAACGCCAACAGACCCTGGTCATCGGCAGTTGGGATCAAACTGGGGACATCTGGACCTTAGTGCATGAGCCTCTACCACCTGAACTAAAAGTCAACTGCCTGTTAGTTACAGTTGTAGAGTAGAGGCATTTAACACTCTCCCTTTAAGTGGTCTTGGTGCCACTGTATGGGTCAGAACATCACACCCAGAAGGTGTGGGTTACACAACCACATCACATTGTTGACTTTTATTCAATTTGGGATCCTCTATAACCCCCAGATCCTTTTCAGCAGTACTACCACCTAGCCAATTATTCCCATTTTGTAGCTGTGCATTTGATTTTTCTCCAAAGTGAAATACTTTGTACTTGTCTTTATTGAATTTCATCTTACTGATTTCAGACCAATTCTCTTAATTTGTCAAGGTTGTTTTGAATTCTAATTTTGTTCTCTAAAGTAATAGCAACCCCTCCCAGCTCGGTGTCATCCATGGATTTTATAAGCATGTTCTCTACTCTATTATCCAAGTCATTAATGAAAACCAAATCCAGGCTCTGATCCCTGCGGGACTCACTAAATACATCCTCCCAGTTTGATAGCAAACTATTTGAGTACGGTCTTTCAACCAGTTATGCACCCATTTAATAGTAATTTCATCTAAAACGTATTTCCCTAGTTTGTTTATGAGAATGTCGTGGTATTGTGTCAAAAGCCTTATTAAAATCAAGCTATATCATGTCTACTGCTTCCTCTCATCCGTTAGGCCAGTAACCCTATCAAAGATGGAAATTTGGTTGGTTTGGTACAATTTATTCTTGACAATGCCATGCTGGCTACTCCTTGTAACCCTATTGTCCTTTAGGTGGTTACAAATTGTTTGTTTAATAATTTGTTCCAGTATCTTTCCAGGTATCTAAGTTAGGCTGCCTGGTTTATAATGCCACGGGTCCTCCTCCTTTCTCTTTTGAAAGATAGGTTCTGTGTTTTTCCTTCTCCAGTCCTCTTGGACTTCACTCGTCTTCCATGAGTTCTGGAAGATAATTGCTAATGGTTCTAAGACTACATCAGTGCTTTAAGTATCTGAGGATGAATTTCATAAGCCCCTGCCAACATGAATACATTTAACTTATCTAAGTAGACTTTAACCTGTTCTTCCCCTATTTTAGTTTGCATTCCTTTGTGATAAGCGTCTGTCTCAAATCTGGACCTTAGCGTCCAAAATCTGGGTGCTTACTATGAACTCCCCCAGGCTTTTACCAGCTTGGATCTTATCTCGCTGCCACCATCCGAAGTTTTTTCAGGGTTTCGGCCCCCTCTTGGGTTCCCCAACCTTTCCTTGGGGGACCCCCTCTCTGGTCTCCCCAACTTCCCCTGGAGAGACCCCCAAGACTCAGAAGTCTGAGTCTTACCGGCAAGGGAAATACCTTCCTTCCCTTCCCCCTCCCTCTCTGGGCAACCTGAGGGAGTTGATGTAATCTCTTTACATCACAATACCAAGAAAACCTGTCTCCGGCTTCCACAAAGAGACAAACCTTAAGCACAAGGGAACAGAGCTGATTCTTTCTCTCTTTCCCCGTAGCTTTTTCCCGCCCTGGGACAATAGGAGAATTCAACACAGAATGTAATGTTTCCCCTCCCCCCTGTCTTCCCTTGAGAGAGACAGTATACCTGGTACAGAAATTTCTATCCCCTTGCCTAACTAGGAAAAGAAATTCAACCAGTTCCAAAAAGAAAAAAACTTTATATAAAAAGAAAGAAATTACATAGACTATAAACTAAACTCTGCATTAAGAGATCAATACAGGGATATTGCTTATAAGAAAATATGAATAAACAGTCTGATACAAAAAATAGCCAATTTAAACCAGTCCAGCAATTACACACATGTAAATACAACTTACAATATCAACCTATTGCTTTCCTTTTGTACTCATACTTGGTAACAGAAGAGTAGAAAGAAGCTTGGAGGTAGAAAGAAGATGTTCTCACCATAGCCGGGAAAAACAAAAGACTCAGAGTCCCCAATTCCCTCCCTGACTTTTAAAAATCCAGCTTTCTGATTGGTCCTCTGGTCAGGTGTTTGGTTCCCCTTTGTTCACCCTTTACAGGTAAAAGAAAAATTAACCCTTACCTATCCATTTATGACATCCTTACTCTTTGTCAGTGTTAATTATATTAAGTCTCTGGTCACCATTAACCATTTTAGTGCAGACTGAAACAAAATAGGCATTGAACTCCAGCCTTCTTGATGTCCTATTTTAGCTCTCTTTTACCACTAAGTAGCAGACCAATACTTTCCTTCATATTGCTGTTGCTCCTAATGTAGAAGTAAATTCGAAGTACTGTAGTAGCTAGGCGTTATGGACAACTGCTAATTACTTTCTCGTTATGCCCAGGAAGTCCCTTATGCTCGGATTTTGCAACGGAATCTATCTGGTTAGTCCAGTTGACTTCAGTGGGACTTTAAATTGGTGGATCTAAATTTGCAGAATTAGGGGACATAATCTGTAATTTACGGGTTTGGGTAATTTTTCCCTGGTCCTTTCCCATAGCCCTATGGGCTGTGTGTGTGTATGTATGTGTATATATATATAAGTGTGTGTATTATCATAGGAGATCTCTGATTGCAGAATATCAGGTGCAAATACTTTGTCAATGTGATGCAAGATTCTGTAAAAGTGAAAACCACAATTTGTGGCCTAAAAGGTATTGAGTTAACTGCTGTTTCTATGTAGCATAAATTCTGGTTTAATATCTGAGGCTGATCCCATACTTCAAGGAACATTTTTTTTATCACTATACTGTTTATGTCTGCGTATTTTCATTATAATATTGTACTATGTAGAAAAGAAATTTAAATAGTTAAAAGGACTATAGTGGTGTGAGAGAGAGACACGAATTAGACAATCTTACCAGTATACATTTACTGACAAAATTGTACATTCTTATTGTAAGGTTGCATTTAAAATGAAAATGATATATAAATGTGTCAGTCCTGTTCAAGACATTAAAATGATGAATTCTGATCCACGTTTCCAGAAAAAGGAATGGTATGTTGATACTTTAAAATGTATATTTTATTTAGTTTGTTTTTCATTTTCTTCCTGTCCCTGTATACGGAAGAATTTCTCTTTTCCTATCTGTGGTAGTGGCAAACTTGCTTTTACATGACTCGTCCTTATTCTTTCGATAAAGAAATTGAAGATGAAAGGGATGTTAAGTATTTTAGGTCCAAAATGTGAGGTTTAATGATATATAATTGAAAAATAAAATTGAAAACATATTTTCCTTGTAAAGTTGGATATTTTAACACTAACAGTATTCTGATAACGGTAAAGAGTCAGAAAGTGAGACTGACTGTAAACAATAAGAACGACAAGTTCAGTTTCATTGTCCAATTTAAGTGTCAGCAATATAGTTGGAAGAAAAAAATATATAAATTATAAAATATAAATTTTAAACTTCCACAGTGTTGTGTGTGTGTTTTTTTTTAAAGCTATTATGAATAAAACAGGTAAGGAAACACTTTTTTAACATCTAAGATTTTAGAGCCGCATTCACCATTCTTTTATTTTAGTTGTACTAGTATGACAGTAACGTTACGGTGGTAAAAAATGGTGTATTGTAATGATAGAGATGCTTTCTGAAGCTTAATCAGTAAATATTTGCAAAGTGCTCTGAGATTCTTGGATGAAAGAAACTGTATTGTAGGTGGGGCTGGTAGTGCTACTTATTAAGGTTACTTTGATGCTCCCCATTACAAGACCCTGTTTTTAGTTGCTTATAACTTTTTGTCAAACTTTAACCATTTGGGGTGAAATGTTCCATGGTGGATGTCTGCCTCAGGTTGAATTATTATTATTATTATTATTATTTATTATTTTTAAATTTCAGACATAAGAGTGAAGCTAGATATGTTGTTTTACCCTCGTTAAATCCTGGTGACCTTTTCTTTGAAAAGCTCTAATGCCCCCATGCTTTGGAGCAGGGACTTGACATTTAACAGAGGTGGCCCTTGTGTCCGGGATGTGCCTTTTGCCATCCCTGTGCAAATCCACTTAAGTTAGGCCAAGGCCTTTGGAAAATGGCAGTTTGCACATGCTCAGCAGACATGACTTAGACTTTAGCAGCTAAATTCCCCAAAGGTTCTGTCCTCAATGAGCATGCTCCAGTACAGGGCTGAGCAGGACTTTACTTCCAATTGCAGTTCTGGGCTGCAGTGGGCCATTCTGGGTCTGGGCACCTGAACTGAGATCAGGGAGCCTACATGTCCTGTGCACTTAATGCCTTTCCTACTGGGCCCAGGTAGTATGGAGGAGAAAACTGCTTGATTTAGATGCAGAGGGGACAAGTGTTAGACCTGTGCGAAGGGAAGGTGGCAGGGGAAATGTATTGAGACAAGGAGCCTGGAGGTGGGGAAGAAATTCGTACTGGAGGCTGATGGTGGGTAGGGAAGAGGGAAACTAGAATTGGGAGGGTAGGGTAGGTTGGGATTGACTGGGTAAAGAGACTGGAACTGGGAGCCAGGAAGCAAAACAGGTGAGTGTGCTGGGAGCCTGCGAGTGGGCGGATGAAAGACTGAGACAAATAGTATGTGATCATGCAATTAAAGACTGTATCATGATGCGTACACAGAAGGGGGCATTTCCTAACTTTTGAGTGATTGACTTTGCAACCTTCTTTTAATGTAGTTTTGGTGGTTTGTGTAATAATAATCTTTGTTATTTACATAGCTCTTTTCATTCATAAAAATGTGCCAAAGCAATTTGCAAAGGTAGATGAGCAACATTATCTCCATTTTACGCTTTAAATGGGAAAAGCAAGGCACAGAGAAGCCTGGTGACTTGTTTATGGATACTGTGACAAAGTTCCTCCTCTACTTTGGTGGGTCCTGCGCTTCTTGGCAGATTTGTTCACCTCAGTGATCTTCCCCTCTTGTGGAACCCACAGTATGGGTCAGCTCCTCCTGTGTCTGATCAGGAGTTGGGAGGCTTGGGGGGAACCCAGGCCCGCCCTCTACTCCGGGTTCCAGCCCAGGGCCCTATCGATCGCAGCTGTCTATAGTGCCTCCTGTAACAGCTGCATGACAGCTACAACTCCCTGGGCTACTTCCCCATGGCCTCCTCCAAACACCTTCTTTATCCTCCCCACAGGACCTTCCTCCTGGTGTCTGATAACACTTATCCTCCTCAGTCCTCCAGCAGTACACTCTCTCACTCTCAGCTCCTTGCCTTCTTGCTCCCAGCTCCTCACACACGCTCCTTCTCCTCTGGCTCCTCCCTGCCTGACTGGAGTGAGCTCCTTTTTAAACCCAGGTGCCCTGATTAGCCTGCCTTGATTGGCTGCAGGTGTTCTAATTAAAGTAGCTATCTCTACTGCCTTCTAGAAAGATCTTAATTGGCTCCAGGTGCCTTGATTAACCTGGAGCAACTGCCATTTGGTTACCATGGTCCTAGGGATTTGTTTAGCCTGGGGCTAACATACCTGTTTCTCAGTACTTTACTGTAGCCATCTGGCCTTGCCCCATCCCAATACACAGTGAGTCAGTAGCAGAGCTGGGAATATAATCCATGTGTCTTGATTCTTAGTCCTGTGGTTTATCCTTGGGGCCATGTTGCTTCTCTCCCTGTAAGTGTAAGTATTTATGCAATTCTACTTCACAGTTATGTAATTACCCTTTTTAACAATGGAATTTTGAGAATATGAAGTGTCCCTAGTCATGAATATGCAAAAGATTCCATTGTAAAATACTATTTTGCAGGACCTTTTCCTTAAGACCTGCTGTAACTCATGTTAATGACGAATCACAGCTGATCTGCTTAAAACTAAAGTTACTGTAACTTTGACTGGTTGACAGTGTTTCTACTTAAGATGAAGAAAACCTGTTTTTTAAAGTAAAGCTTGTTTTTGCCCTTTTTTCACAAATATGAATCCAGACTTCCATTTTGCTGAGGCTGTAGAGGTAGTTTATGAATCTAAAGTGTATGTAGCAAAGTGGTTAAATATCAATGGAACTCAAAAAGTCCATCCAAGAGAATTGTAACTTTTATTTCTTCAGAGCTATAACGTAGAGATATCAAGCTTGTCATAGTTTAAAATAAAAAAATGAAAATCCCTATCACAATGTGTAAATATAAAACAGAGAAAATATTCAGCTACAAATTATGTTTACATTGTAAAAACCACATCTGGAACATTTTGATGGTCAAGAAAATGAGTCCTTACTCAGTTTTCTATTACACAGTTTAAAAAAAAGTCATGTAGAAGTTGCAACAAAACTGAAGTTGCATAAAAAAGGGGTTTTTGAATATAGTTTAATAATTTTCAATATATCAGGCAACATGGCACAGTATGGTGAAACCTGGAGCTTCTGAAAGATAACCCTAGTAATAAAATATACACTGAAGACAACAAATATATAAGTGATCTTATTATTTAAATAGCACATACAGAAAAAGATTTCTTACTGTTAAAAATGAAGAAAATTTGCCAACAAAAAACATCATTTAACATTAGTTAAGTTTACTCTCATCCATAAATGAAACCATAATATATTAGAAAATACAAAGCTAAGGATTAAAAGGTTGCAAAGTCAAGCATTTTCAAATTGGTATTAGAATTAATGTTCTCATACAGCCTTAATTCGGCCCCCTAATTCTTTCAGGTTACAAGATGGATCTGCTCTGGGGACGAATCAGGGTTGTGTAGTGAAGGAATCTGTTGTCTGTGGAACCCCTGCTTCTTCATGTCTGCATGTTGTTAAAGGCTGTATCATAATTTGGTCCCCTCGTGAGTATGCATTTTGGTTGCATGGGCAGCGTTCATTTTGGCTTTTCCTGTCTTGAGAGTTCTTGACTTTGTCACCTTTTACAGTAGAACCTCAGAGTTAAACACCTTGGGAAGGGAGGCTGCTCATAACTATGAAATGTTTCGAACTCTGAACAAAATGTTATGGCTGTTCTTTCAAAAGTTTACAACGGAACATAGACTTAATATAGCTTTTTGAAACTTTACCATGCAGAAGAAAAATGCTGATTTCCCTGGTTTTTTTTAGTAGTTTATGTTTAACACAGTACTGTACTGTATTTTCTTTTTTGTTGTTGTCTCTGCTGCTGCCTGATAGTATACTCTGGTTCCAAATGAGGTATGTGGTTGACTGGTCAGTTGTAACTCTGATGTTCATAACTTTGAGGTTCTACTGTAATCGTTTTAATCCTTAACTTTGTATTTCCTAACTTTTCATAGCTTTGCTAATTGATGAGAGCAAATTTAATTAATGTTAAATGAAGTTTTTTGTTTGTGAATACCAGTATAATTCCATGTATAGACATTTATTGGGGGAGGGATAGCTCAGTGGTTTGAGCATTGACTTGCTAAACCCAGGGTTGCGAGTTCAGTCCTTAAAGGGCCATTTAGGAAACTGGGGTAAAAATCTGTGTAAGGATTGGCCCTGCTTTGAGCAGGAGATTAGGCTAGAGACCTCCTGAGGTCCCTTCTAACCCTGATATTCTATGATAACACATAAGAGGGCCTTTTTCTGATTTAGTTTGTCATTTTGGAAGTGGTTTAAATTAAGATTAATAAAAAAGCCACTTTTGTTCTGAAATAAGTGCATCCACGCAGTGGGGGTATATGGATATAATTAAATCTGTTTATTTCTACTGGTATAACTTGAAGACTCTCCTGTGTAGATAATTCCTGAGTATCGGGGCATGATAGTTCTTGTATGGTTGAAATCCTGTTACCTCTTGGAGAGAGTTGCAATTGTGGTCATTTCTGTATAAGAGCCAGTCTGTCTTGAACGGGATGGTGGAGTTTCTAAAACTGCACTTCGTTTCCAGCCCAATGCAAGTGGTTGTTGCTGGACAAAGAATTTTGGATGGAGATGCTTCCCTGGTTCCAGAAGAGGTGATCTGTTAAAGCCTAGAGACCTGGGCCTTACAGATGATAGCAAATAAGGATACCCAGAGGCTAGCCAATCTCCATTTTCAGTCCTCAACTCCACTATGGTATTTTACATTCTGTTTTAAACTTAAAACTCACCTCTGTCAACTTGACTGGATGAGCATTTCATTATAGAGAGTATCAATGACTTAAATGTCACTCTGTACAGAGGAGATTTTTTTTGACAAAAATAATCTTGTGTGAAACCTTTTTCTGTGTTTCTTTCACTCAAAGTTACAGATTAGTCATGTCCTCTTGGAAGGAAGTGCTGTGTCAATGAAAGATCACTGGGCTAGATTTACAGCTGAAATAAATGAAGTAAATCCCTCGACTTCTACAGAGCTACACTGATTTAAAGCTGCTAAGAATCTGGCCCTATGTGTTTGGCCTATGCATATTCCCCCAATGGAAATGAGGCTGCTTCTAATATCTGTGGGACTAAGAATACTTATTTATGGGTTGGGGAGTCTGACTTTACAATCCAGTGTGAATAAGGGATAGCAGGTTGCAATCTTGTTCCTGCTTCCCCTTGCTCTGTGGGGGAGGAAGAGGAAGTAATGTGCCCCAGCACTTCTGGCACAACTTACTTCCCACTCTGCTTGTCAGCACTAATATTGCTAAGTGCCTTGTTGACAGAAGAAGCAGACATCACCCCCTGATGTGTTTGTTATCAATCTCCTGGAGAATGTCTAGCTTTAGTGCTGTGGCATCTGAGGTGAATCTAAGGAATCTAGCTTGGGCAAGAGGATTAAAATAGCAAATGCACTATGGCTGGCATGTGCAGGATCCTAGCTCTGCTGAAATTGACATACCAGATCAGTTGCTTTCTTTCCTTTGTGGCTGCATTCTCTGTTGCAGAGGAGCAAGACTTGCCTTCTTGTTGCAAAGTGAGAGGTTGCCAATGAGGAATCAAGCATCTCAATGTCCCAGGCTGCTTGGCTAGATTTAATGTGTCCCTTAAAGGTTCTTAGTGCTACTGTTCTTTTTCTTTCCACTCCCAATATTTTTACTACGCAGAATGGCTTATGAAGCACTCTTGCTAGCTATGCTGTGTAAAAATCAAACATAGCCTGCTGTGCAGTTTAAAAGCCAGATGGACTGAAGAAAATAACATATCTTCATGAGAGAGCTTTTTACAGCCGGTGCTGGGCACAGAGGATTTCATGAACTTATTAAAATTAAAACCAACAACATGTGTATCCTTATGTGGCAACGCAAAGTATTATGCAAATAGCTGTCTATGAGAAACAGATCTGAGCATGCACTGGCCATGTTCACCCATGCTTGAGGTGTTTTTAGCCATCTTGATTTTGTTTTGCACAAAGAAACATTTTTTATGTTTGTGCAGCACCGAGTTCCCCAAGATACAAAACAATGAGATGAATTTATCTGCAGAAATTGGCTGCAAAATAATGGTCCTTCCCAACCCCTCATTTATTACCTACTGTTTCTTACAGCACCTCAGATAGCCCTCCTGACACCTTAGAAACTGTCCTACATATAAGATATTTTAGAGGGATGAAGGTATTGGTAATCAGCTCTAAGTCACTGGTTCAAAACCATCCTATATCAGCAGTAACCAAAAATTATTTAACTTCAGATAGCTGAAACTTTGTCCTTAATCTGGTTCCCATTCTGCTTAAATATCACACTCTCCCATTAGTAGTATGTGGGATCACCCAGTAATCAGAAGCCTTCCTTTTATTTTTATTTCAAATTTTTGGTAATGCTGTGCATATTGGGCTCCATCTTGTGTTCACCAAAGTCAGTGGGAATCTTGTCATTGATTTCAATAGGAGTATTTGTTCCATATTACTTCAGTGGATTTGCACTGATGTGCTTTGAAGAAGAAGTGTGCTTTAAGGATAGATTCGAATGATTACCGTGTGGTCATTTTGGTGTAAGAGCACTGGACTGTTCATCAGGAGGCTTGGGTTATATTTCTGGCTCTGCCTCTGTGACTCTAGGCATATTACTTAACCTCTGTGTCTCAGTTTCTCCATCTGTAAAATAGAGATAATAATACTGCTGTTGTAAAGCATTTTGAGAGTTTAAAAAAAGTGTTATTTTAAGATATGGCAAGAAATTCTGGATGGAAGTGATAGCATGTGAGAAAGTACAGAGAGAGATTTTTGTGACAAAGACGCACCTTCCCACTGGAATTTTTACTGGAGATGCTCACAGACCCTGAACTTTGACACAAACTCTGCTGCTAGTATCTAACATGTCTTCAAGATAAGGAAGTTGATCTCATAAAGGGCAGGTCTACACTACTGCTTAAGTTGATCTAACTTATGTTGCTCAAGGGTGGGAAAAAGACACTTCCTGACTCTGAGCCAGGGTGCCAGAACAGGGTGGGCCAGGAGACCATGCCCTTCCCACTTTTTCCCAGCCATAAGGGCGAGCAACAGAGAGGAGCAAACGGGGCAGGGCCCTGGGGGAAGAGGTGACGTGGGGGAGGGGTCTTGGGGAAAGAGGCGGTGTGAGGGCAGAGGCTCAGGGAGGAGGGGAGGTGTGAGGGCAGATCTTGGGGGTGGGGGGGAAGAGGCAGGGCCATGGTTCAGGCGCCTGTGGCCCTCCCACTTTCAAGACTCTTCCACTGCTCCAACCTCGAGTGACGCAAGTTACAGCAACCTAAGCGCTATCCACACTGGTGCTGTGTCGGCAGGAGATGCTCTTCCACTGACATAACTTCCACCTCTCATGGAGGTGGAGTATTTATGCTGACAGGAGAGCACTCTCCTGTTGGCATAGAGCAGGGGTCAGCAACCTCTGGCATGTGACTCGCCAGGGTAAGCACCCTGGCGGGCCGAGCCAGTTTGTATACCTGCCGCCTCGCCAGGTTCAGCTGATCACAGCTCCCAGTGTCTGTGGTTCACCGTCCCAGGCCAATGGGGATGGCAGGAAGCTGCAGCCAGCACATCCCTCGCCCGTGCTGCTTCCCGCAGCTCCCATTGGCCTGGGACAGGAAACCGCGGCCAGTGGGAGCTGCGATCGGCCGAACCTACGGACGTGGCAGGTAAACAAACTGGCCTGGCCCGCCAGGGTGCTTACCCCGGTGAGCCATGTTCCAGAGGTTGCCGACCCCAGCATAGAGTGTCTTCACCAGATGCGTTATAGCAGCGCAGGTGCGATGATGTGGCACTTAGACCTGCCGAAAGTCTAGATCCTTTAATCACTGTAGCAAAGTTGAAATGATGGTGGTTGTTTGGTCTATTCCAGAGAGAAAGGCTTGGAGTGTCTGACATTGAGTCCTTAATTTGTTTCTTTAATTTGCAGCAACAGTTTCTGTTTTGCCGGTACCAATTTAGAGATGTTGGGGATGCAGTTGCAAGGTTCTAACTCATGCAGAATTTGGTTAGCCTTGTTTGTTACGGGGTTTCCTTACAGTTCTGCAGTATATTTGCAGTGCCTAGCTGGCCTTTAATTTAAGAGAAGTATGTGTCTGGCTACTTTTGGACTGTACGAAAGATTGGAGATCTTTTCCCCCACGAGTTTGTTAGTGAAAGTATATTTTCTGCTCCACCCTCTTCTATTAGTGTAAAATGAGAACAGCCAGCGAGAGTAACAGGCAGTTGTTGGTCTTTTCTAGCCAAAGCCAGGATTTCCTATAATAATAATTAGAATATTTTCATCTAATCCTATCTAATTTAGCCTCACAAATCTCCTGGTATTATTATATCCTTTTTACAGATGAGCAAACTGAGACCCAGAGAAGTTATGACTTGCTCAGGATTACACTCAAGCAATTGAGAAGATCAGGGCACCAAGAGACCAGTCCATAACAACCATTTCATCCTTTATCTACATTGAACTGCTTCCTGGAAAGCCTTTGAGGGAAAGTTTGTGGTGACTAGGTTCTGCTGGAGTCAGTGGAAGATTTGCAGTTTTCTGCCAACTTTTCCCTGGATTCCCACTGCTTAACTTCCAGCTGGATGATTCACAGCTATGAGAACGTACACTCATCTGAGTATAATAGAGCCTCAGTTGAATGTGAAAAAGTAATGTGTGTGTGTGTGTGTACGCACGCATGCGTGCAAAGATTTTGAAAAGAAGCTTCTTGTTGAAGGTAACAGGGTGGACTATCTTGACATTTCTTTATCTACTTGGCCATTTTGAGAGCACCTCTTATCCTCTGTAAAATGACTTCTGCAATCTTTTTTTTAAGAAAAAGGAAGCTGACCTAGATTGTCAATATTTTTGATTTCTTCCATATTGTGGTAAAATCACAACTTTTAGATATGTGGCAATGTTTATAAAACTGGGACAGGTCACACCTACTAGTCAGGAAGTGGGGGAAAATTTGGGGCCCTCCTTTCGCTAGCTCTTGGCAATAAATGCCAGTAGTTTGATCCTACTATTATGAACTAGCTCCTTCCCAGGTGTATATTTCCCTCTCCCACTTGTCAAATTTAAAGAAGACTTTGATTTTAAAGATATCCAAACTAGAGCGTCAATTTAAAAAAAACCAAAAACAATTAATTGGTTTAAAAAAATTAACTAACTGCAGGGTTATTTCTAAAACTAAATTTGAAATTGACAATGTATATTAAGGCCTAAATTTATTATAATCTATTAACGTAATTTAAATTAAATACAAAAATATTAAGCAGTACCTGTTTGCTTCCAGGTTAAAAAAAAAACAAACAAACTACTGAACTGGCAGACGTCATTAGCTAAGCTCCTAGAAGGGTCTAACTCAGTTTTTGACAACAGCAGCCTCTTCTGCGGGTGCAGAGAGAATATTTTCTTTAGTTTATTCAACCAGTTCAGTTCAATGATTAGTTCATTCAAAGTTAGGAAACCAGCTGGGAGTTGAAAAATAAGGAAAACTTGTCTTCCTTTTCCAATCTATGAATGAAAATTAGGTGTGAGAGGATGAGACTTACTAGTTTTTAAAATCTTAAAGGGCATGGTGACCAGAAACAATCAGTTTGTTTAATTAACTACAGATAATATTTCTTGTTTAATACATGAAAAATATGTTTGATAGTTTTTTTTCTTACGTATCCAGCACATTTAAGGGAATTTTATTTAATAATAAAATTAAAATGCTGTTTTTATGCATTTTAAATTAAATTTGAATTTCCATCCAAACAGAGCTTGACTCAGATTGCAAATAAAAAAGAATTAAGAAATGGATTAATCACCATATTCTGACACAATAAAAAATATAAAAATTAAAAATTAAGAGTATAAAGTTAAGCTATATAATTGCTTAGATAAATGTGTGTAGGTGTAGTATATTCTATTGGTTAGCAAAAAGAAGCACTAAATTTACTGTAAGGCTATATTTAATTGAAAATTAACATGTTTTACCAACTAATGACAATCAGTCTTTCTTAAGGAAAATAACTAAAATGTAAAAATGTAAAACACATTTAAAACTGAGAAATCATCATTTCCTTCTTGCTGAATTAAAATCAATGATTTAAATTGCTTTGATTTAAATCAGTCCACCCTGATCCAAAACCGTTGAGCTTTTGTTTAAAAGCTGGTATGTCAGCAGTTCTAGATACTAACTAGGCAATTATAGCATTCCATCAGTCTACTGATAGATTGGTCTATAGGTTGCATAGTTCTCATCCTCTGAGAACTCTAAACACCTGTTGGATTGGTTTAGGCGTGGACAGCAGGAAGTGAGGTGACAGAAAGGCTGGTTACAATAGTCCAGGCAAGAGGTGACCAAGGCACAGACAAGGATTTTAGCCGGTAAAATGGAAAGGAAAAGATGAAGTTTGAAGGAAGAAGTGACAGGATTTGGTGATGGTCTGGTTGTGGGAGAAGTGTGCAGAGATACAGCTGACATGCAGATTGTGAATGTCACTGGACTGTAGGAAGGGTGACGGAATTATTGACATTGATGGAAGGAGAAAGTTTTGAAAGGAAGCTGAGAAGTTCAAATTTCAGTTGGAAGTCGGGTATGAAAGAAATGGTCAGTTATGTGTGGCTGCACAGAAGGTAAAGGTAGATTTTGAGAGTCATCAGGGTAAAGGTGGGAATTGTAGCCATAAGAATGGACTATGCCACCCACGGATAAGTTGGAGAGACAGAAGAGAAGGGAGGTCAAGGACAGAGGGAGGCTGACAGTTTGGGAGGAGAGGAGTGTGTGTAGATGTGGTCTCCTCATTACTTACAATTTGTTAAATTATCTGTTCTCTGTCTCCTTCTGCAAACTTCTGGCACAGCATGGCTGCTAGTCCCACATCCAGCCCCTGTCAGCTGTCTGTGAGTTTGCAACAAACATGGGGTTTTGCCGCTGTGCAAATCCAAGCTCTTCATGAGCTGTCTGTGATCTGCATGAGAACTAGACTGACGGTAAAGCTCCCAAATTGTCATTTGGAATGGAGTCTCCAACTCTTCTTCCTCTTTTTCATCATCATTCTCTTTATTAGTATTGTAGTAGCTTCTAGGAGCCTGAATCAGGCCCATTGGGCTAGGCACTTTACAAACGCATTCTAGAAAGATGATTTTTGTCCCAAGAGCTTACAATTGAAGTATAAGATTGGAGACAACAAGTAGATACAAAAAACAGATGTGGGGAGTCAAGACAGCAATGGGATGGTTATGAAGACTCATCAACTGTGGTCGTAGCATATTAGCTGTCAGACCACTATCTGATGTGTGTTTTGGTAGGCCTCACATCAGAGGGGAGTTTCAAGAACAATGAGGAGGTTTTGCTAATGGTCTTTATTTTTTCTGCAATTGTTGTTTTTCTTAGAAGGTTAAACAGCTGTGTTTGTGAGTGGCAGACATGAACACCCAGATAATGGGCTAACAGTTGCTAAACACTGGAATATAAACTATCCAAATTAAGGCTTTTAATGCTACTGATATGCCTCAGAGTAGAGCATATTAACCATTTCTTCTTTCTCCAGCCCAGTGCTACCTGGATGCAGTGTAAAAATATTGTGCTTGCTGCTGTCTGCTACTTCCTTCATCTGTAGTGGAAAGATGCGAAAAGCGCCATAGTGCAGCGTATTTTATTTTAGTATAAAGTAAAATAAAATACTTAACCTCTCTCTGCCTCAGTTTCCTCATTTGTAAAAAGAACATAATTTTAGTATTCTAGCTAAAAATTAAATCTGGCTATGGAGAACTCTTTCCTCTTAATTCTCCCCTTTCCAGTATTGGCAAGTAAATATGTCTTTATAACGTATGGCCTGTGTTTTCTGATTGCAGTTACCCTTCTTGCACATGCAAACTCAAACATTTGGGGAAGCATTGTGGCCTAGCAGATAGAGAACTGCACTAGGGTCAGAAGACTTGGGGTCTATTCTTGGCTTTGCCACCGGCCTGCTGGGTGACTTCAGCAGGTGATTTCCCTTTTATGTGCCTCAGTTTCCCTGTCTGTAAGATGGGGCTAATAATACTGACCTCTTCGTAAAGTGCTTTGACATCTACTGATGGAAAGCTTTATAAAAGGGCTTGGTGTTATTATTTGTGCTTGTAAATTGGGTGGTTGAGCTCACAACTATCCACTGTACAGTCATGAACTATATGAGTTTTTGTGAGAACACAAACACAGATTCAGAGACTGCAGTGTGGAAAAAGTGGGTTTAAGAGCTTTGTGAAGTATGTAAATAGGCACTATTCTACCCATGCAGTTGATAAGCTTTGAGAGTCCTCCTGCCTGACAAAGGAAATTCCACTGAATTCCTGTTTAAAACAAAACAAAAAACCAACCCCCAGCCTCCAATTCCTTTCTGGAGGATAGGGGGGATTTTCATGCTACATTACTGTATTTACAGTGGATGAATTTAAGCCAGAGAATCAGTGGCAGACAGAAATAGAATCTAGGAGTCCTATATTGCAGTTTCTGGCTCTGCTCATGAGATTGCACTGCCTTTGTTCTTATTCTCAGATTGGATTACTCTGTATGGTAGGGAACTCTGCCTGTGAAATGTCTCTTGCAATATTTCACCCTTTTAAGAGGATATCTGATTATCAATATTTGCCAGAGGTATACTACACTGAAGCATAGTGTAATTATCTGGATACCAGCTGGCAGACTGGGCAGCCATCAGGATTGGACAGGAGTTTGACATAGATGTTAATACAGTCATATCTGTCATGCCAAAGATAGTGCCACTCTGATTACTAAGGGTGGTATTTCTTTTAAATTAAATTGTGATCTGTATAACTCGTGAACTTTATACTGTTGTGCAAAGTGTGTCTCTGAAAATGTAACTGTTAATTTTAATTTGAGAATCTTAGTTAATGGTCTTCCAATGAGAGAACAATTCAATTGTGCACAATTCCCCAGCCTTCAGAGACAGGGGTAAACATTTTTTAAAACATCTATGAGGGCTATTTTCAAAGTGATGTAGGTGCCTAAATCTCATTGAAAGTCACTGGGATTTTGCTAATTCAGCGTGTGAGTTGCATTTGAAAATGTAATTTAGGCACCTAAGTCACTTAGTTGCTTTTGAAAGTTTTACTCAAGATCATCTTGCTGAAGGGAACTTGCTGTGTTGTGGGAAACCCTCATCTCTTTACCCTTCATATGAACTGATCTAAAGACCAAAAATAAACATTCATGCCACCTACACCTTATGGAAACAGTGGTGAATATTTTGCATATTTTCCTATTGAGAAGTGAAGGTTTTTACTGTGTGTAAAACAATAGGAGTGCATCTGTTGGCTGAATTTTAGGGTTGATTATTTCAGTTTCTAGGAGTAACTTATTTTCTTGGTCGTCAGAGCCTTGCCACTCTTTCTTTTATCTGTCTGAATTTCCTTAATTAGCAATGTATACATACATGTAAAGTTTTACCACACCAATCTCTTGAAAATTGCATTCCATCACTTCCTTTCTCTTTTTGATTTGTATGAAGTTAGTTTTCAAAGAGATGTTAAAATTCACCATTTTTTTTTCTTTTGAAGCTGATCTATTTCAGCTCTTACCCAGGGGACTTTCAAGTGCTTTGGTGTGAGTGTATATGTGTGTTTTGTTTTTTTTTCAGCTAGGTATTTAGAGCTTGGTTTCTGTGGTAAAATGAAAAGATGAACATATGTAGCTTTTAACTTCTCTGTGATCACTTCTTCCCTTAGCAGCTCATGCACTTTGTGTTTAAATGCTAATTTATAAAGACCAGACTTCCTGTTACAGCCAGTCAGTGAAACGGACAGTGTTAAATCAACTTTATAGCACTTCTGCACCATAGGTGGTAATTGGAGATATACCAATCTCCTAGAACTGCAAGGGACCTCGAAAGGTCATCGAGTCCCGCCCCCTGCCTTCGCTAGCAGGACCAAGTACTAATTTTGCCCCAGATCCCTAGGTGGCCCCCTCAATGACTGAACTCACAATCCTGGGTTTAGCAGGCCAATCAATGCTCAAACCACTGAGCTATCCCTCCCCCATAAATGCAGCAAGGATCCACAACTCCCATTGACTTCAGTCAGTATTTATTCTTCAAAACTCAGGATTTCATTTCCATTAATTGTACATTTTTTAAAATATTTATATCACTTCTTGGGATTTAATTCTCCTTCCCCTCTCTTTTTGTGTGCATGTAAATCAGGGGTGGGCAAACTTTTTGGCTCAAGGGCCACATCTGGGTATGGACATTGCATGGTGGGCCATGAATAATCATGAAATGGGGGGTTGGGGCGTGGGAGGGGTGAGGGCTACAACTGGGAGTGCGGGCTTTGGGGCGGGGCTGGGGATGAGGAGTTCGGAGAGCAGGAGGGGATTAGAGCTGAGGTAGAGGGTTGGGGTGCAGGCTCTGGATGGCACTTACCTCAAGCAGCTCCCAGAAGCAGCGGCATGTCCCCCCTCCAGCTCCTACACGGAGGTGCAGCCAGGCAGCTCTGTGCGCTGCCCTGTCCTCAGGCACCACCCCTGGAGCTCCCATTAACCATGGTTCCCGGCCAATGGGAACTGTGGGGGCAGTGCTTGGGGTGGGGGCAGCAGTTGTTGCTCCCTGGCTGCCCCTACAAGTAGGAGATGGAGGGGGGACATGTCACTGTTTCCATGAACTGAGTGAGGCAAGCCCCCTACTCCGCTACCTGGCTGGAGCGCCGAAGCGGGGCAAGCCCTGGGCCATGGATCCTGCTCCCTGACAGGAGCCTGAGGACCAGATTAAAATGTCTGGAGGGCTGGATGTGGCCCCCGGGCTGTAGTTTGCCCATCCCGATGTAAATGTTACAAAGTGGGATAGAAACGGTTATGATTAGTGTGACTTGGCCTTACAATTTCAAGTCCTAGCCTTTTCACATTGACTGCTGCCTAATCTAAAAGATCCCAAATTAGAGAGGACTGTAAAAAGTTCAGTAAAGTTTTGTGAGCTGCCTAGTGAAAAGTCTTCTATTTAAAATGTAGTTATAGTCAGGAAAATGGTACTTGTCTTTACCGTACTCTTGTGTGACCTGAATTTGTTAAACTGTGGTTGTTAGCTGTGCATCTCCCACTAGTTTCAGTCTGTCACATGGCTAAATTACCTGTCATTTGGAGCTTTAGCCCTGTGTGTCTTCTGCGTTGTATCAAATCCTTAGGCTTTGTAACTGTGTTTCAAATAGTTTTGTGGTTTATAATTATTGCTCAGTCCACTACAGCATAGTATCGCTCAATAAATTTTACTGTCCTTGATCAGGGCTTAATTTCTCATAGAGCATTTCCTGGAGTGGTGGGATTTGGGGCTTATGTCCCATGAAGGGCATTGGGGCTCGGGACTTGTGTCCCGGGGGGTCTTGGGGTTGGTGCTTCTGCCACATGGGTTTGAAATATTTACCAGAGCTCTGCTCCAGACAGCTTTGGTTGAATTGAAGCACTGCCTTGAGTCAAGTTGTTTTTCATACTGCATGTACATCAAGGTGTGTGAGATTTCTGGAGTGTGTACTGCCTGTAGGTGGCCAGGCCGCCTTACTCTCCAATGAAAAACATTGCACTCACAGCACCACACCATGTTCATGTTTTGACTAAAACAACAGGTGTACAGTGGCACACTTTGTCAGTGGCAATTTGATAATTAATTTTGGGTTATGTGGAAGTGAGAATGGAGCCATTGTTTCTGCTAACCACAGCAAGGTGCATTTGCAAAAGGAAACTAAAAAAGCTTTTTACATTCGCTGGGTGCTCATTTGCACACTTTCCTACACTGCAGAGTTCTGTGTGTCTGTCTGATCAAGTCAGGTTTCTGCCCCTCCCAAGAAGAAACCTTCTCATTTTATAGTGCAAGTGGCTGATTATATTTTCTGAAATCAGTTTCTCAAATGCATGAGCAAAATTTTGGCTACAGGCAAAATCAGCCTCTGTTCATGTGTTTTAAGTGTGTATATGTACTCCTATCCATACTCACATATCTAGTTCTCTCTGACTGTACCACTAAAGTTTTCAAAACTTCTTATCTTTTCACACCTTATAATCTGTCACCATCTTCTCTCTTGTCTTCCTGAGACCCTACTTATTCCATCAGGTCAGTTCAAGGCACTGCTCCTGTATTAATTTTCCTGACATGGTGTTCTGACCATGTCACCCCCCTCTTTGAGTCCCTTCATGGGCTCCCCCTTCTCCAGCACATCAAAAACTGGCTTCTGGGTCCAGGACCGGTGCAAGCATTTAGGCGACCGGGGGTGCCATTTTCTTTGGCAGTGACCACAGCGGCCGGCTCTTCGGCTGGGATTCAAAAGGCTCTGGGCTGCCGGCAGCCGTGGGGAGCCCAGAGCCCTTTAAATCTCAGCCGCCAGGGCCGGCTTTAGGCCAATTCAACAAATTCCCCTGAATCAGCCTGCCCCTAAGAGGGCCCCATGCCCAAGCCCCAGTATGGTGTACCAGCAAAAGCCAGTGTGCTGTACCGGGGAGGCCCAGCTTCCCCAGGGAGCAATTTAAAAGACCTGGGGCTCCCAGCAGGGGCTGGAGCCCCAGGCCCTTTAAATTGCCACCAGATCACCACTGCTGGAGCTCTAGGGTAGAGTTGTGGGGCTCTGGGGGCTATTTAAAAAGTACAGGGTTCCTTTCGCTTCTACCGCCCTGGCCCTTTAAATAGCCACCGGAGCCCCTCCACTTCCCCAGGGTTCCTGTGGCTATTTAAAAGGCTGGGCGGTAGAAGAAGGGGAGCCCCGGGCCCTTTAAATACCCCCAGAGCCCTGGGGTAGCAGGGGGCTCTGGGGGTATTTAAAGGGCCAGGGCTCCAGCTGCCTCTGCCACCTCGGTCCTTTAAATAGCCACTGAAGTCACACTGCTTCCCCAGGGCTTCCTCGGCTATTTTGGCTGGGGCGGTAGAAGCAGGGGAGCCCCGGGCTCTTTAAATAGCCCCCAGAGCCCTGGGGTAGCTGGGGGTGTGTGTGTCTCCAGCTGCCTCTGCTGCCCTGGTCCTTTAAATAGCCCCCGGAGCCCCACCACTTCCCCAGGGCTCACTTGGCTATTTACAGGGCTGGGCCAGTGGAAGCAGGGGAGCCCCAGGCCCTTTAAATAGCCCCTGAGCCCCGGGCTGCTGCTGCTACCCTGGTGGGGGAGGCAGGAGGAGGGGGCACTCACCATACAGGATGGGCCATACCTCCGTACCTGCACCAGCTGCCCACAGCCAACCCCTGCTGCACCCCCTGCCCGCACCAGCCCCGCACCTCCTGCCCTGCCTGCACCAGTTCCTGTCTGCAGCTAGCCCTGCACCCGCTGCCCGCAGCCAACCTGTCTCCGGCCAGCCCCGCACTCCCTGCCTTGCCTCCAGCCCTGCACCAACCCCTGTCTCCAGCCAGCTCTGCACCCCCTTCCCTGTCTCCAGCCAACCCCTGCCGCACCCCCCTGCTTGAAGCCAGCCAGTCCCGCACTCCTTTGTCTCCAACCCTGCCAACCCATGCCGCACTCCCCCGTGGCCCTGCCTGAAGCCAGCCAGCCACCCCACACCCCGTCTCCAGCCTGCCCCACACCCCTTGCCCAGCCTGCAGCCAGACCCTACCTCCAGCCTCCTCCCCCCCCCACCTCCAGCCAGCCCCATGTCCACTGGTGCCCTGCAGTTCCCAGGGAAGTAATCCTGCATACCTGCTTCAATGAGGTGGGCAGGGAGCAGCTGAGACCCACACATGTGCACCCTAGCACACCCTCAGGGAGTGGCGGAGCTCATTTCTAGTTCAGACCCATCTTTTTAAAAAAGAACTTTAGGTAGGGTTAACATACATCTGTATTTTCCCGACATGTCAGGCTTTTTGGGTTCTTAAATCGCCATCTGGGAGGAAAATACGGACGTATGGTAACCTTTGTAGCAAAAATAACATACTGTGGCAGAACTTTTTTATCAGGAACACTGGGTTGCTAAGAATGAAAGTCTTTTTTTTACATTTTTTTTAATGTCATCCTGCTGGGGCCCTGCCGAAAATGTTCGGATTGGGCCTCACCTTCCTAAAAAGCCTGCCCTGCAGCCGCGGACGGATTCAAGACTCGGGCTGGCCCACAGCTGCGGGGAGCCCTGAGCCCTTTAAATCTCAGCCGCGGCCAAGAATCAAAGGGCTCTGGGCTGCCCGCAGAGATTCCCGGCCGCGACTGAGATTTAAAGGGCTCAGGGCTCCCCACCGCCACGGGAAGCCCAGAGCCCTTTGAATCCTGGCGGCGGCTCCAGTGGATGGGCTGGGGCTGGGATTTAAAGGGCTCGGGCTCCCCTCAGCAGCAGAAGCTCTGGGTCCTTTAAATCCCTGCCCCAGCCCAGCAAAGCTCCGGGTTGCCCCAGCTGCCGGAGCCCTGGGCCCTTTAATTTGACCCTGAGGGCTCCTAATCACCTCTTCAGCTGGGAGCCCCTGGTTGATTTAAAATCAGGTATCACCTCCCCACCCCCAACCATCCTTTTTGGCCCACAGCTGTTTTGGTGTGGCGGCGCTGGGGAAGGAGGGTTTGTTTCTGCAGAGCTGGGCGGTGCTGGGGTGGGGTGTTTCCGCTGGGCCGGGAGGTTCTGGCGGCGGGTGTGTGTGTTTCTGCGGGGCCGGGGGGTTTCGGCCCTCAGCTTTTTTCTTTGGAGTAATGTGACCCTTGCCGCTTTACGAGTTGTGCAGGCCTGACCCAGATGGAGCTTCTATAAGGTGGGTGCAAAACTGGTTGGAAAACCATTTCCAGAGAGTAGTTATCAGTAGTTCACAGTCATGCCAGAAGGTGCATAACGAGTGGGGTCCCGCAGGGATCAGTTCTGGGTTTGCTCCTATTCAATATCTTCATCAATTATTTAAATAATGGCATAGAGAGTACACTTATAAAGTTTGTGGATTATACCAAGCTGGGAGGGGTTGCAAGAGTTTTGGAGGATAGATTAAAATTCAAAATGATCTGGACAAATTGGAGAAATGGTCTGAAGTACATAGGATGAAATTCAGTAAGGACAAAAGCAAAGTACTCCACTTAGGAAGGAACAATCAGTTGCACACCTACAAAATGGGAAATGGCTGCCTAGGAAGGAGAACTGTGGAAAGGGATCTTGGGGTCATAGTCGACCATAAGCTAAATATGAGTCAACAATGTAACACTGTTGCAAAAAAAAAAGCCAACATCATTCTGGGATATATTAACAGGAGTGTTGTAAGCAAGACACGAGAAGTTGCAGTTGGTAATAGCTAGGTAGATGGCTTGTAGGGATTTCTGAAGTTCATCTTACTTATTGGTTTCAATATATAAATATATATCAGACTTGGAATCATCTAGCTGGGGCGAACCTGGCCTGTGCATATGCATTTTCTTAGAGAAACTTTCTGTTTCCAACTGCTGGTTACATGCAGAGGGTAAATTTTGTCCTTTATTCTGAGTTCGTACAGCATCCTGCATAAGGGTCCCAGTCCTGATTAGTCCTTGTCTCTAGGCGCTACTGTATTAAAAATAATAGTAATGCGTATTTTGAACAATGTGACTATTTAAATAAGTATTTCTCTTGGTAACTTATTTGAATGGAGAAGAATATAGATTTCTTGGGTCAAAAGTTGTCAGGCAAAAAACTTGAGCCCTGGTGCAATGGGAGCTCATGGAGGCATTGTGCATATAATCCATGCAACATCTGTTATAATACTATTTATCTACTTCCCAATGCATAGAAATTAAGACTTGTCTAAGACTATGCATCCCACTGGCAGAGCTGGAACTGGAATTTGAAAGTTCCTGGATCTTAGCCTCATGCGCAGGCCACTATACCACAAATCCATCTCAGGGCCTGAAATACTATGGTAACTGAAGGTGCTTTGGGATCCAGTCCGGACAAGTAGCCACTTGAATAAGTAGTCAAAATTGAGAAGATGACTGACTAGCCTCCCAAGGAAATCCTTTTAAACCCCACAGAAATAGCCACCTGATGGAATGGATGAAATGAAAACTAGAAGCCTGACATTTTGAAACCGTTTTAGCGGGTTCTGGCTGTCCAAACCAGCATGAGATTTATTGGAGTAAATGTGAGGTTTTCCTCTTACTCACATTGCTGGGTTTGAGTCTGTTGCTTTATTTGATTTGTTTTATGGTTATATATTTCCTTGGGATGTGTGCTAGTTGTCTTGTTCTGAGTACTCTTTTATGGACCAACAGGGAGCCTGAAACTCTTAAGTGCTACCTTTCGGGCCCTGTGTTATTTCTATTAACTATGGTGGGAGCACGATCAGGCCATTGGTGTCAAAATTTACCCTTAGACATACATACTGGTGTAACGAGAGTCCTGTGTGCGTATCTGGGGGCAGAACTTGGCTTTATATTTTGAGCACACGATTGGGAAGATGAACGGGTCTAATGCTTCAAGACAGCAAGAGGGTGGCAAATGTTAGAATTTCTGGTGCGTTCTACAAGTATTGCGGGGGCAGGAGTTATTTTCCGTTTGTATTTCCCAATAAAAGACCATTTTGTTCAACTGCCAGTGCATTATAGATATTTGATTATAAGCTTTTGTCAGTACAGCAAACTTACCGGACTGAATTTGAGACATCTTAATAAAATCTTTCTCCAGGATATACGTTTTCCTGGCTGTACCCTTTTCTCATTCAGTCAGGGGCAGCCAGTCTGGATAGTGGAGTTGTAGAGTTTAATCCTACAGTGAGCTCTATGCCTGTGAAGTCAGAGGAGCTCTGCACAACAGCAGGGTCACGTCTGTTGTGGCTCTTCCTCTCTCTCTCTCTCTCTCTCTCTCTCTCTCTCTGAGGGTCTAACCCATGATTTTCACCATGACAGTGCCCTAGGGAGAGCACTTTTTCCCAGTGTGTTGTCCCCACTCACAATTCACAATATAGGCCATATGGGAAAGCCCTATAGTACTTAATACAAAAGGATGGCCCTTCTATAGGGTGGCCTAGTTTTAATCATCATCATAAAATTCAACACAGAATTATGTATCTTTATATAAAATTCAACAAGGTGATTAAAAAACAGCCTTACAGAATGGTTATCCTTTTATATTCTAGAGTTAATTTAGGATAGTTTCTACAGAAACCTATTGATTTCATCCCTATAAAGTTCTATAGAACTTTTTTTCTAAGGGAAATAAAGTATAATTATTCCAGGAACATAAAAGATACTGAATTTGAACCTTGATAGGGAAGTTGACCTATATCACTCTCATTCTTTCTGTTCTCCCTCTTTCATAACCACCTTCCCTCATGGTGAAGCTTAGTCACTTAGGCCCAGATTTTTAACGTCTTTTTGTGCTCACCGAGTGCCTAAATCCCTTTTGAAAAATGACAGGCTCCTAAATCTGTTAGGCATTGCAACGCTGAGCAGAACAATGCTAAACACTTTTGAAAATCTGGCCCTAACCTGTTTTAACTGGGTAATAAGTTTACTATGTGATTTGCCCTCCAATTAAATGAATTCTAAAGCACATCTGAGCAGAGCCTGGGATGCAGTGTGGCTCTTCTTGTCCACACACAAAACTTACTCCATTTTAACTATGCCGATATAGTTAAAAGTGTATAACCCCTGATAGTATAAAAGTGCTTATAACTAGTATAACTTATTCCTGTAAGGAAAGGGGAACAAGCTGTACCTTATATCAGTATCACTGCATCCATGCTAGGGGTTGTATCAGTATAACTATATTGGTAAAAAAATAAAAAAACACACCCCTAACCAAAATAACACATACACACCAGAGAGAGTGAGAACATGAGAGTGAGGTATCACGGTTATAATGCAGGGAAAAGAAGGTGTGTATGTGTGCAACCGGGAAGAAATTAAGCAAGCTTGTCTCTTTCTCTGTCAGAGGTCAGCATGGGGTAATAGTAACTCAAAATGGAAACAACAATTAGGGTTGGGAAATCTTTGTTTTTATCTCTGTGTTTTGTGTATGGTGTTCAGTAGAGTTACAATCAAGTCAAAGTTTCCCCCAGCCAATGACTTATTGGGCTGACATGGTTAAAGCATGTCAGTTTCATAGCCCACAGTACACAAGGGAGTGATGTGGCCAGTATCATGTTAGACTGCCTTTGACTGCCATGGATCAGGTATCCATTTTGCAGTTGGGTGAACTGAAGGTGGCCTTTCTTTGTGAGATCCATCAAGACTAAACCCATAACCTTCAAGATTGGAGGTCTGGAGTGGTGACTGACTGGTTAAGGCACTCAAGTAGAGTTACAGGGAATCTGATAAATGTTTCCTGTTGGTTTATTGTGAATTGAAATCTTGTCTCTGCACCCTGATGTGTCTTTGTCAAACTCCCTTTGACATGCTTGGGAAGTGACACCAACATTTTAAAATGTGGACACTGTGACGCTATGGTAACCCATCACAGACACCTTAAGATACGCTCAGATCCATTTGAGGTATCTAAGAACTTCAGAGGGGCCGAACACTCAGTGGGAGCTCTTCATTGCTCAACATCTCTAAAATTCAGGCTACATATTTCAATGCCTAAATGTAGATTTAGGGGCCTACTCTATGCAGCCACATTTGAAAAATTTGGATGGAGATTTTTTCCATCTATTTTTTCCCACTATTCTTACTAGAAGTTGATGAGTGGAGTCTGGGAGAAGGAGTGGTGACTTTATCTTGCTGCTAAATATCTGGGGGAAATATCTGTCTGTTTGTTCCATGTTGTTCCAATTGGGGACTTGGTCAAAGGCTGCAGCTTTTAAGGGCTACTTCAGTACAAAATAATAATTTTCTTCCCCTTTTCTAGCAGCAATGTCATCTCTGGAATAAACAACTCCAAATGGAGCAGTAAGTTTGGCCTGAGATAGTCTCGCTCACAATAAGAACTTCCTAGGTGTTTGAATATTCCACCATCCAAGCTTTGCTGATCAGCCCTCTCCAGCACCTCACACCAAACCACATCACATAAAAATTAATCTCACAGAGCTTTAGAAAAGGTGGTCAGCCCTTTCCCTCTTTATTTCACTACATTTCATATGTTGTGATCTAGTAGCGACGGGGTGCTCTTTTAAAATACATCGTCTGTATCCCTGAATTGTAAAACACACAAACAGAAACCCCGAGTCAATTTCCTCTGATGCTGTATGGTTTGATAAACACATTTCAAGAGCAGCTGTGCAACTTATTTTTTTTTTTTTGAACAGTAACCAGTAACTCTTGACCTGTCAAAAGTAGGAAGAGCCATGCGTGCTTCTGTCCAGTCTACGGGCAGAACGAAACCACTTCCTCAGTTTTCTAATAAATATCTTATCGTAAGAGTGCACATATTCTATTTCAGTGCTGCCTCACAAATATTATGCCTCAGACTATGATAAGTAGAGGACTGACTTTAGGCCACATATCAGCACAGTGTTCTCCTTTCATGATTTTTTGAAGTGTAGCTATACTCTATGGAAGGCACAGGTCACTCAGCAGTGCTAAAAGTTGTATTAAAAGGCAGAGACCTGTTTGGATCTGAGCAGAGGAAGGTTCGTAGATATCGTAATGGTTACATTGAGGCTTAGCCAAAAAAAGATTTCTGAAACTTAAATGTAAAGTGTAGATTTCCCACAAAAACTGCTCAAGTTCTGTAGACGAGAAAAAGTTTGAGTTGGTTTCATGGTGCAAATAAAGTAACATCAACTGCTGGTGGTGGTGGTGGTGGTGTGTGGTCCATTTAGAGTCCCCTCAAACAGTTTGCCACCCAAAAAGGGAACACCAGTGCCAAAGTAAATGACACCTGCAAAAGTGTGTGGACAGCTCTTTCTGTCGAGCCTACTGATTTTATACATAACTTGGTCAGTGGAGAGAGTGTCATGATCCCAGGAATAAGAAGAATGAGGAGGACTTGTGGCACCTTAGAGACTAACAAATTTCTGCAAAAAAACTACCTTTTTCTTCCTCTCCCACACTCCCCTAGCCCAGCCTTGAGGGCAGAAACACATTTAGGCAGTCACCACAGTAGCAAGTCCCAGCCGTCAGAATCATATAAATTAATACAATAATAATAAATGTTTTGGCTTGTTTGTCTTTTTGCATTGGTCTCTGCTGGAATTATGTAAGCACAGTTTGTACTGACACATGTTATTTTCTTTCAGTGGACCTGATGGAAATAAAGGAAATTCGCCCTGGGAAAAATGCAAAGGATTTTGAGCGTGGGAAAGCAACACAGTATAAAGAGCATTGCTTCACTATTTTTTATGGTACCCAGTTTGTTCTCAACACCTTAAGCTTAGCAGGTACTTTTTTTGTTTATGTGTGTCTTTCTTCTTTAACCCTTAAACAGTAAACCCTCCAAACTAGGGATTTATAGCATTGACAGAGCAGTAATGCAAAGCTTACACTGTTTTTCTTTCTGGCCTTCCTAACACATACCAAACATTTAAAATTGAAGAGGGTGAGAGAGAGTACCCTTTTCCCCTTACTGCTTTTAGTGCCCTTGAATTGTGGCATTTGTAATTTTTGTGTAAAATAATAAATTAGGTGAGATTTTTTTCCTTGTGTTGTTTAAAGTGATCATTTTCATGGCTTATGAGTGGGTCATTTTAGGTGTCTGAATTGTTGCAAGCAGTCTTGTGCTCTCCTTGACACCAGCACTGTATGTTTTAGGAAGATGAAATGCCTGTCACTCACTGCAAGGCAAAAGTGTGAGGTATAAGCAGGAGATATATAGTAAATCCCTATCTGTATGTTTCTGTCGATCCATTTTTTTATACCCTGCAGCTGCCTGATGCCTCTTTAGAAGGAACATTATAGAGAGTCTTTTTTATGAAATACATATCTTTTATTCATTCGCTCATGTTTAGCAGTGTAGATCCTTTCCAATTAAATATCTCGGGTGAGATTTTTTTTTAGCACTGGAGTCTGGATGACATCCTGGCCCTATTGAAGTCAATGGAGATTTTGCCGTTGGCTTCACTGTGGCCAGGATCTCACCCCAAGGTTTGAAACCTGCCTGGGGTCACAAGTAAAAGTGAATTTAGGATCTATAGCCTAGTTTTTTGAGACCACATCAGAAAAACCAACCACACAACTGGCAGGGTCAGTTTACTTAGGCCATGTCTGTACTGCAAAATTAAGTCAACCTAACTTACGTTGACATACGGTCGTGACAGTAATTACACTGCTTGTGCGTGTCTACGCTTTTTGCTCCTTGTGTCAACAGTGCGCTTCTTTACCAGGAGCGCTTGTATCAATTGTACCATCAGTATGGGGCATTGTGAGATGGCTTCTGAAAACCAGTAACAGTTGATGTAAGCAACACATTGTCTACGCTGACATTGCATTGACCTAACTATACAACTGTGACTCTACACTCCACATGGAGGTGGAGTTATTAAGTCGGCATAGCAGGGCAGTTACATCATCGGGAGCGAAATTTAAGTGTAGGCACTTCCATAGTTAGGTCAACATAAGGTGACTTGCATTGACCTAACTCTGCAGTGTTGACCAGACCCTATGAGAGGCCAACCACTGGAATAGGAGGTGAATTGCATGCTCAAGTGCACTGTATGGACTGTGCATGTCTATATGAGGAAAAGGGATGTTAATCAAATTGAAAGGCAGGGAATTGAAAACTAATACAGGGAAATACTTTTTATGTGCAACACAATATTATTCTATGAATCTCTTTGCTACAAGATATCACTGAAGATAAAAGCTTAGAAAGTTTAAAAAATGGATTAGATATTTTTATGGAAAATGAAATCATCAAATTACATTAAAAAGGGTGTTTTTTTTTTTGTTTTTTTTTTAAAAAGCGCCAAAACTAGAGTTTTGGATGTGATATAAACCCTTATACTTCAGGGCATAAAATAATATCTAATCAATGGAGATTACGAAGAAGAGGATAGCTATCTACTGAAGGGGTCTTGAATCTTCCTTGGTACCGGAATACATGGACTGCTGGTTTCACTGCATATGGGAATTCCCTTGGTCCTATGCTTGATCAACATTGAATTTAATGTTCATGAAACTGACACTTGCAAAGTTGTAATAAAAACTGAAGTAATTTTTAAGATGTTCCTAGTAGAGTAGAGAAGTGATCAGTGTGTTGTAAGCATTATAATTCTAACAGCCGTAGATATTTTTTTTTAAATGTGGAAGTGATGCACTCCCTAGTTGAGGTACTTTCCCATGTGTGTAAGCAAACCCCATATTTATGCTTGTGAAATAATGTATTGCACAGAGGATTGGTGTACTCAAAAATGGGTTTACGTGTGAAGGAGCATGCACAATTTTGTGTGTTGACAATTAATGGCTGCTTGTGAAAATTTGGCTCCACGTACCAGATTTGAATTTAGATTAAGCCCATAATATCCCTGAAATTTCAGAATGTGCAGCGTCACTTTAAATATAAATTGTGCACTCAGCACTGTTGGGCTGTATTTTCTCCTTGTTTTTTTCTCTCAGAATCTAGTCTCTGCAAGTACTTTGAGAACAATTTGTACCAGAAGGTATGTTGCCATAACGCTGGTTCTCAGAACAACATGACTGATATTTTCAATATCAGGAAAATCCTTTCCTTTGTGAAAGCACTTTGTCTTGGTTTCTGAGAACAATACAAAGTAACTGTTACTTAAGGGGGAATGGCAGCTTTCTTTATGGGCAGAATTGCTTTGAGAGAGTTAGACTAGTGTCTGTCCTTCCCAAAAACGTAAATAATTGAAAAAGATTTCCACAGGGATCTGAAGCTGGGCTCTGGCTTCAGTTTTGGAGAATAGAGCATTGTTTGAAAGTATACTTTTAAAAATAATCTGTATCTTTTGAGAGACTGTTTTTGTTTTAAAGGATATTGCAGAAATTGCTTAAGTTGGAGATATTGGCTGGAAATAATTCTTCGAGAGGACTGTTTTGGTGGAGTGATGCTTTGATGAATTTCTGAACTGGAATGCGGTAACGCGGGGCTGTCCAAATGCTGCCCAACTGAGGGCTGCAAAGGCTGCGCCTAATCTGCAACATGAAAGGAAAATTGCAGCCCACCTGCACCTTTAATAATACAAAATTGTGTCCCACAGGGACTGTAGTTCCCAGAATGCCGTGCATGAACATGATCTGACTAGTAGTTATTCAGATCAGGTTGGATCATCACCAGCAGGCCCTTCTGTTTTGTGGGTACTAGAAGTGTAGATGCAAACTCATTTTGGAACAAAATAAAATTTCTAGCCATTTTCCTTCTGAAAATAGACTTGAAAATGTAAAGTTAAGGAACAAGCATCTGAGCTCTAATTCTGCAGCAGGAGTCTGAGGGAATTTAAAGACTCTTCTCCCAAACACACCTCTTATGCAAGAAGTTAACTTTCCCCCAAACCAGAGTCTGGCATAGACTGTGCATAGTGGTGTGATTATGGCAGCCCAGATGAAGGATTGTTTTGCAGGCCACTCAGAAATGTTAAGGATTAGGGTTAGAGCGTTGCATGCTGGAATCTGTAGTATCCACAGGCCACATTTTCATTTTAAAGGAGAGGGTGGCTGTGGGCTACATTCAGCCCATGGCATGCACTTTGGTCACCTTGAGACCTGAAGATGGAAAAAGCAAAAATTCTGCTGTATCACAGTGAGAGCCTAGTTGTAGGTTGGCAGTAATTGTGCTGCAGCTTTGAAACTTCTTATGTTCTGATGAACAAAGTTTTAAAAGGAGATGTTTTTGATAGGTCTAGCGGTTGTGTTTTTTTAATCCTTAAGAACTAACATAGATTCTTTCATTGGAATGTGTTGGATTGGCAGCATAAAGCTCTGTAGTGAAATTATCATAGAGAATGGGTAGCCAACCCATCTCATACACCAGGGCTTATCTAAACATCACAGATTGTCTTTGTTATGTATTAATATTTCTCACAGTGTATTAATCTTTGCAGCTGATTCCAAAGATGATGCTGATAAATGGCTCTGTGGCTTGAATATCTTGCATCAAGAAGTTATGAATGCTTCTACACCTGCAATCACAGAGAGGTACGTGGAATTTCTCGCCTTTGTTTATGAGAGAGACTTCAACAGCTTGACACTTCTTTGCAATTTGACAGTGAAAAACTGAGAAGACATTTTCAAGGATGAAACCAATGTGGTCTGTCAGTTACATTAAGAGCAATATTCTACAGACACATGCTATACCTAGAAAGTGTGGTCCAAATTCAGATCTTGTAGAAGCATATGCCACTTGATAGCCTTCTATGAAGTTATGGCCACTTACACTGTGATGGATTTGGCTCTGTGGTTGGTTGGTTGATTTGTTATATAAACTCACCTGGTTCCAGGTTTGGATGCCAAAGAAAGTCTTTAAGAAGTTCATGAGAATGTCTGGTCTGTGTGTGTTGGCATCTGTTTCAAGTGAACCAGAGTTTCTCAGGATCTCACATCTAGAACCTCTTCCCCCCGCTTCCCACCACCCAGCCCTGGGCAGAGAATCCCCCTCTTCTCAGCAGGCCCTGAGGTCCCTCCCAGACCTGACCTTTTCTCACCCCATTCACCTTTTGTTAACAGTGGGGGAAAGTCATGGTCTGCCACTCTGTCTGTCTTCTTCGATGGTTTGTCCAAATTGCAGCTCAGGTGTTGATGCCCTACCCATCTAAATCCAATTTCAACTGAGAAAAAGTATTCCTCACTTCCTGTCTTTAACTTGTGTATGGTGTTGCTCTGTGCTGTTATATAGTTGCTGTGCATGACTCTAGAGGTGTCTACATTTCAGCAACAGCAAAGTGATTCCTGTATAGACAGATTATATGAGGTTTTTAGTGAAATGCTATGTTTATCCTTTGGGGTGAAACATGTCTATATAAACAGATCTTCCCTGTCAGTATTGCCAATATCAGTAAAGGGATGCTGGCCCTAAAATTGACACTTCTGTCTGATTTATGTTTTTTAACCTAAGATAGGTAAAAGATTACTACAGCTAGAAGAGATTAAGCGGATTCTCTTTTTCATTTTTACTTCATGCATTTGACGATATTTGAGACCACATCCTCAACTAGTGTCAATCAGTGTAGCTCCATTGACTTAATGGAGCTATGCCAGTTTACACCAGCTGAAGATCTGGCCCTTTTGTGCCCAGTTATTTTCACTGTTTCCCATATGTATGGTTAGTCATTTCCCTTGTTTATGTGGGCTTGTCACACAGCAGCAAGGGGAAGGCAAAAACATTTTGTTTAGAAATGGGAAAATACTATTGTAAAGCCACAAACATTAACCAAGGCAGATACAGCAGATGCAGCACCTGAAAATGCTTGTGACTCATTTTTCAGAATGTGCTAGATTTCCAGTTTAAATATCTCTGCTTACTTTCATCACTGAAATTGTGATATTGAACAGGCTCTGTTAGTTCTTAATTATTAAAATAACTTTTCTGGTTTTTTTTTTTTTAAGCTGGCTGAGAAAGCAGATCTACTCTGTTGACCAGACTAGAAGGAACAGGTATGAATCTCATCCTTTTCAGGTTTTGCTTAGTTTTCATGGTCAGTTTTTCTACATCAGTTTTTCTACGTTTTCTAGGAGTAGAATTTTGAAGTAACAAACATCACTTTGCATAAGAAAGATGTGACTTAGGTAACATGTGAGAATCCAGGACACTGCACCTGCTCTTTCGTTAGTAATTTGTTCTGTTTTGTTATGGAGACATCAAGCATATGAAATTCACTGATGCATATACATAGTGTAACAGAGAAGGAAATGTATCATTTTGGTTTTCGCCCTTTCTTCATGGCTGGAACTAGGATGAGTGTAGTTTTAGGCAGGGAGAGGGGATGCTTTCCCCCTCCTGCTTTCAGCTCCTGACTGCCAGCAGAACCTAGCTGCTTCCTATGTAGAGGCTAATCAAGTGGGAACTCAGAGGCTGGGACTCTGCTTTCCTGCCTTGGCTATGTCCCCAGCACTGCCTGAGAGGGTGAAGAGAGTGAGGAGGGCATAGATGGAGTTGGCCTAACAGCAGCAGTCACAACAGGCCTTCCTCCTCACACTGAGTCAGAGCCTTGAGGAGGGGGAGCATGACTGGGTGAAAGAACAGGGCAATCCTTGGAAGGTGAGGTAGGGACAAGGAGATCCATGGGGGAACAGTCTGAGGGACATGGAGCAGGGTCATTCTGGAGATCCTGGGAAATGGGGTAGGTTAGGCAAGGGAACACAAGACAGTCCTTAAACATAGAGGTGGGAGGAAGCCAGCAGTGGTCTTTCAGAATTAGATTGAGGACTTTGGCAGTGATCCAGAGAGTTTGCAGAGTTCTCACTTATAAGAACTTGCTTTGGTAAATATAACTTGGTGAAATTGGCCGGATGGTTTACGATCGTTACTCTGTTATGTGTCAGGGGAGGAGACCTAGGGCTTAGGAATTACCTCAGGATTCATGCTTCTTGGCTGAGGAAGCTGCAGCATATTGTAATTATGGAGGTGTCATATTTGGGTTCCTGTGGGAAATGGAAGCTGCTCACTGCAGGCCCATGCAAAAAATGGTGTAGATTTTAGACTTCAAAATTTCCCTTTATGGTGAGTGATAGCGAGAGAGAATCCTTGCTCTGCTAGCCGAGGTGCTGGATAGCCTGTTGCAGTGCAGAGGATGCTGTCTTGCAAATTCAGCTGCAAATTTCTCTTTAGAATTGATGTAAGTTGTACGATGCCTTGAGAAGGAAGTTAACCCCTTGGTGGGTGGCACTTTAATGAAGCTTAGCTACCCCGTTTTCCCAGCAGTATTAATGTTTGTACTTCTTGTTCAGTGCAGAAAATAACATTCGTTTCCTCTCATTTAGCCTTTTCCTAAGAGTAAAATAAAACATGTTCTCATTGTCTGGATGAAAACATGTTATTGCAGGAAATAACACCATTCTACAAGCAATCTGTAGTACTGGGCAGATTATTGCAATACAAACAGAGATGGAAGGGTACGAACGGAATTGGGTTCTCAAGCATAGGGGCTGTGACAAAGTTCCTCCTCTACCTTGGTGGGTCCTGCGCTTATTGGCAGATTTGCTCACCTCAGTGATCTTCCCCACAGTCTGGATCAACTCCTCCTGTGTCTGATCAGGAGTTGGGAGGTTTGGGGGGAACCCGGGCCCACCCTCTATTCCAGGTTCCAGCCCAGGGTCCTGTGGATTGTAACTGTCTATAGTGTCTCTTGTAACAGCTGCATGACAGCTACAACTCCCTGGGCTACTTCCCCATGGCATCCTCCAAACACCTTCTTTATCCTCACCACAGGACCTTCCTCCTGGTGTCTGATAACACTTGTACTCCGTAGTCCTCCAGCAGCACACCCTCTCACTCTCAGCTCCTTGTGCCTCTTGCTCCGAGCTCCTCACACGCACTTCCTCGCCTGGCTGGAGTGAGCTCCTTTTTAAACCCGGGTGCCCTGATTAGCCTGCCTTGATTGGCTGCAGGTGATCTAATCAGCCTGTCTGTCTTAAATGGTTCTAGCAGGTTCCTGATTACTCTAGTGCAGCCCCTGCTCTGGTTACTCAGGGAACAGAAAACTACTCATCCAGTGACCAGTATATTTGCCCTCTACCAGACTCCTGTACCCCACTGGTCTGGATCTGTCACAGGGCTCAGAGAGATTTTAGATATCAGAGACTGACTTGCTTAGTCTGGAGTGGGAGGACAAAGTGTGCCAGCTGCACCATTCTTTACTGGATGCCAGATCACGTCACTGCACTTGGCACCTGCTCTGCTGCTGATGCATTTTGATAAGAAAGCACCACAACAGCGGAGAACCATGAAACAAAGGAAAGCCATAGGGCAAAGAAGGTTCAGCAGATACTACATCTAGTTAAGGTTATGTTAGTTTCCATAGTTGTTTTATTACTGGACGGTAACGTAACTGATCTGCCTTGGATATGTGCTGAATTGTGAGGTGGTGGTGGTGTTTTTACTTTACCCAGAGAGGATTCCCACCTTTGGAAAACTCCAGGAAACAGATGAATGCTGCAATTAACTTTTTTTTTTTTTAAATTTTAGTCAGTTAATTATAAAGTTGACACTTCCCGGCTAGCCCCAGAAGTGAAGCTTTGCTGCTATATGCAGTAATGAAGTCATCCCTGAGTTTAGGCCTTTGCTATCCAGAAAGAGCTATTGAGAGGCACCTAAAGGGTCACAACAAAGGTCTGGAACTTGAGGCCTTGGTTCCCATCCCTGCTCTGCCAGAGACACCCTATGTGACTACTTAGTCGCTGTGTGCCTCAGTTTCCCCATCTATAAAATGGGCATGATAGCACTGTTCTGGGAATATGTAAATTAAAGATCGTGAGGCACTCTGATACTGTGGTAATCGTGGCCATAAAAATATCTAAGATATACTGAAACCAAAGCTGAAGTTGATGAGGGAGGTGGGAGGTCTGAACCCCATTCAGCCACAGGGGAAGAGGTCACTGTACAGAAGGAGCTGCTCTACAGTTCGCTCAGCCCCCATGCATCGGGACCCCGCTCCTGAGCCCTCTGCACCTGAACCCCCTGCATCAGGACCCCTACACTGAGGAGCCCCACCTCCCACACCTGGACCACCCCGACAAGCCCCCTGCAGCTGGACCCCCACCCCATTTCCAGCACCCGGAGCCCCTGACACCCAGCCCCCCCCTGAGTCCCAACCACCATCACTTGGACACCTCTGCAGAGTCCCATGCAGGGCTGTCCAGAGGGGGGGAAATGGGGCAATTTGCCCTATGCCCCGGGCCCCGCAGGGGTCCCACGAGCCCTGGCCTGGCAGTGGTCCAGGTCTTTAGCTGGCATTTTGGCAGTGGGGGGCCCTTTAATGCTGCTGAAGATGCGGAGCTACTGAAGGCCCCCCCGCTGCTGAAATGCCCCGTGAGCCCTGGCCTGGCGGTGGTCCGGGTCTTCGGCAGCATTTCGGCAGCGGGGGGCCCTTCAGTCGCTCCAGGTCTTCTGCGGCATTTCGGCGGTGGAGGGCCGTTCAGTGCTGCTGAAGACGCGGAGCGACTGAAGGGCCCCCCACCGTTGAAATGTCGCCGAAGACCCGTACTGCCGCTGCTTCTCTGCTTTGCCCCAGGCCCCCTGAATCCTCTGGGCGGCCCTGGTCCCATGAGACCCCTGCACTCCCCCACTGAGCCCCTGTACATCCAGAGGGCCCCCCCACACCCAGGCCCCCCACTGAGCCACCTGCACCCAGATTGCCCCACACAGAACCCTCTCACCCCACAGCTGGATCCCCACACTAAGTCTCTCCACACTTGGATCCTGCCAGGCTGAGTCTGTCTGCCCCACACATGGATTGTTCTCTTGCTATCTTGGTGCACCTGGCACGGAGGGGGCAGGGCCCTGGGGTGTTTCTGGGGCAGACTTGGCCCTTATGCTGTGTCAGCGTCGAGTGCAGACTCACTGCCAAGTCTATGTCCCGGCGTGGGGCTGCAGGGTTATCTCCCACCCTGGGACATGGTGGCCCCCACTGCCATGCTGGAGCCTCCATATTTATTTATTGACAAATAAAATATGCAGAATTTTGCAGATTTCTTTTTGGTGCAGTTTTTATTTTTTTGGCACATGCCCCTGCTTCCAGGAGCCTTGTGGAGTGCCCCCCAACCCTGGCTGGAGCGGGGCAACCCCTAATCTAGACCCCACTCCCGAGTAGGAGTTCGAGGGCCGGATTAAAATGGCTGGGGGGCCAGATTCAGCCTGTGGGCTATAGTTTGCCTACCCCGGTTTAGTCCAACTTTCAAAGAAGTCAGTAGACTTCTGTTGCACTTGGATTGATCTATGGACAGAGAACATTTTAAAAATATATCAATAATTTAATTTTTGTGTTGATGAAAATATATGCCATTGGATAGTTGTAGGTTACCTAGATACTAACAGAATGCTGTTTTTGCCCTCTTGTTTTTCAGTATCAGCCTTAGAGAACTGAAGACCATACTTCCCTTAGTAAACTTCAAAGTAGGCAGTGTGAAATTCTTGAAGGATAAATTTGCGGTAATTATCCAAAGCACCTGATGTCCAGTATTTGGTGAAAATATTTGACTCTTTTATGCAGCATCTTGCCTGTGGCTTTTGTTTCTTATCATGTGATTTAATCTGTTTAATATTGGTTAATTTCAGAGTTTAGGTTTGAATGTAATGCAGAAGACCTTTTTTAATTATCTTTATTACTGGTATTAATATTGCAGTATTATCCAAAGTCAAAATCAGGCTCATGGCCCTCTTTTCAGCACTGTGCAAATGTGTAGGAAGATATGGTCAGTGCCTGTTTTAAGGCTAGAATTTGCATTATGAGTGAAGCAATACTTTTGGTTTCTATTCAATGTGAAAAACTGTTAATAACTTTTGAGACCTCTTTACATCCCTGCAGGAACCTTAAAGATCTCCTTATTTTTCCTGCTTTATACCTCTCTATTCTCCAAGCCCTGAATTATAGTTATTAGTACTCTGGTTAATGAGCACTGAATGAGTCATTCTTCAGAATCTGCCAGCTGTCTTCTTAAGTGAGCAACTGGCTAACTGCCTGCTGGTACTCTGAGCTGGGGTAGTGGACAGAGATGAGGGGTAGGAACAGTGTATTACAAATCAAGATTCTGTTTGTTCAATTAGCATGTTAATGTCATTGTTAAGAAATCAATTAGCCATCACGTCAAAACAATTAAAGTAAAAATATGGCAGCCATATATGCCTTGGAAGACTATGGCACCTGGAAAGGGTATGTCACATTTCTTGCTGTACAGGTGTAACCTAGGCTATTCCAAATACACTGTTTTTAATACTTCCTCCTCACAGGAAATAGGAGCTCCCAAAGAAGAACTTAGCTTTGAACAATTTCACGTGTTCTACAAGAAAATTATGTTTGAACAGCAGAAATCGGTAAGCTCATTTATAGATTGATAGTCAATCTACATACTATTATCCTGCTTGATTTGAATAAAAGGTGAATACTGATTTCTCCTCACATCCCACACCATAGAAAAGCCCTCACTTACAGTATTGTATTTGATGTGTCTGTGACAACCAGTGCCAATAACTGGATTCATAAAATAAATAGATAAGAAGTTTGTGTTGCTTCTTGGGTGTTTAAAAGGTGAAAGTGTGCACACATGTAATGGGATTTTGTTTATCATGTGAGTCTTTCTGCCCAGTTTGTAGGATGGCCTTAGTCAGGTGCAATTAATAAATGTTAAGTGAAATAAGGGTTTTGTTTTTGCATGACTTCCCAATTTAATTTATCCCATATGCCAAAGGATACTCTTTAAATTATGCCGGTGACATGTCATGATCACCAAATAATGACCACTGCCATTCTCCCTTATGTCTGGAGATGTTTGGTGTACTGTATGGCATGCTTGTGACAGTCACTGGGATGTGTAAATGCCATGGAAATATGCTAGCGATTTATTTGGTTAACTATTTGATCGCTACTTCCAAATGTTCATTCCATCCAGATTCATGAAGTCAATGGGAACTGTAAGTGTTTAGCATCTCGGAAAATCAGGGCTCTTATTTAGGTGCCTCACTTTAAGCACCCAAGTTTGAAAATGTTGGCATAAATATCTGAATGCTAGTTTCTGCACATGTTAATTGTGCCTGCGAATATGTAGGATATTGTTAAAACTGAAGCCTTCTATCCTCAATTGTACATGGGCATAGTTTATTAGTAGTTCTCTTTTTCAGCTTTGCAGATTAAGCATAATCATTGTAATGTAGGTCTGTAAAATGCTATTAAAAAGAACCATATGCTTGAAGTAAGACTTCTTTGTTTAGCTAACCTTGTTGTGTCTCTTTTCATGACACTTCACTTAAACACCTTAAGCAGAAAAAAGTTACTTAAAGAGGAGAGCGTAGCACAGTATAGTGAGGTTATCTGATTTACTAGTTATCTGATTGTCCACACCCTTGGTGCATCATTTCAAGGAGACTCCTCAGATTGCGTAATTACTTTTACAACTAAGTTTCCCAAGCTCTGTACTCTGCTGGTCCAACCTGGAGGCCATTTAGTTTAGATTTTGTAGCCAGCTGACTAAATATGATACAAGATACATGTTTCCAGTTTTTCTGGGCTATCTACCAGGAAACTTGACTGCTTGTGTTTATTATGTGCATTAGCAAAACCAAGTTTGGCTGTGAATTGTATGCTTTTACATGGAGAAGGTCTGAAGCGTAATCACGACAGATGACAGTCTGTTGTTTCTTACCTTTCATTTTAACTCAAAATTTATCTTGTTAACATAGCTTGTATAAAATGCAAGTAGACATTTCTGTCCCTGATAATAGTTACAGATATTTCTGATTATTGTGTGTCTCTCTTTTTCTCTCCTCCTCTTAAGATTCTTGATGAATTCAAAAAGGATTCTTCTGTGTTCATTCTTGGGTGAGATTTCCTGTTACTATAATTTTGTGCATGTGTGTGTTGGTTATAACACTTCAGGACTTTGCATACCCAAAGATTTCCTGGAATCTCAAAGTCCATTCATGTTTTTAAGTGATGTCACTGTTCTCTGTAATGGTATTTTCATTAGTGACCAGAGGTGGCATATCTTGTTGCTATGGTACTCATTAAGATGAGTGAACATTTTTCATATACCATTTTATATGAATTTTAACATCTCACATTTTAAGATACGCATCCTAAAATTCTGACTTCAGTGGAAGATTTCCTGAGTAAGGACAGAGGAAGAGTGGCATAAGGAAGCTGTTGATAAGTGCCAATACCTTGCCCACAGATGGATTTCAGTCAGAGCTCCTCATGTTTAGCATAGGACAGAAGTTGTCTCTATATCTTCTGATGGCGAAGTTTAATTTTTAACTGAAGAAGCATGTGGTGCATGGACTTGACAGAAGCAGGGCAGAATTCTAATCCTAAATCATGGAATGTCATTGAATCTCAGTTTCCCTCTCTGTAAAATGGGTATATTATCTATTTAGGGGAGTTGAAAATTAACTCTTTGTACAGCATGTTGAAGAAATGAGATGCTGCAGCATAAAAATGACAAGCATTGCTGCTTATTATACTTTTTTGAAACTAGTTTATCATAACTTTGAACATTACATCTACAATTTTGTTTAAAGCATTTGAGAAGTTCCTTTAGAAATGGTTGCCTTTAATATAGGGCCCAATTCTTTAGTCTACTGAGTAGAATTTATTGAACTCATTGGGACTGCTGGCATCAGGTTTTGGTTCTCCATGTCAGCTCATCCAATAAATATCCAGAAGAAATGGCTTGTGGGATTATGGCTATGCAAATAATTTACAACAATAATATTGTTATAGTCCCATAATTAAGATGCACAACATCCTAGTGAGGTGAGTGTTGTTTCCACTTTACAAAAAGGTAAACAGAGAGAAGTTAAGTAACTTGCCCAGGGTGACAGAATGAATCATTATGAAAGCTGGGAAGGAAACCCAGAAGCTCTGATTCAAAGTCTTGTGATCCAGATGCTAGCCAGCTGCTTTTGGGGCCTGATCCAAAGCCCATTAAAGATAATGGAAAGACCCCCTTTGGATGAAGTTGTAAATTCATGATATAATTTATTCGGTTGTCTACCATGGTTCTGCTAAGGCCCTGACTTATATGATATTTGATCTACCCCTTTCTTTTTTTAAATGAAACATTTCTTCTAAAATTTTTCCCTTTCCTTTGGTCTAGAAATACTGACCGTCCAGATGCTTCAGCAGTTCATTTGCATGACTTCCAGAGATTTTTGCTACATGAGCAGCAGGTGAGAAGGTTATGAAACTCAGAATTCTTCCTCACCAAGGTTCACAGCGTTATGTATTTTTCAAAGAGTCACAGTCTGACATATAGGATGACTGATGATAGTTGGCATTGAACCTTGTGGGCTAAATCTGAGCATTAGTCTTAATTATTAAAGCGTGATCTTTCATTGAGCTACTGTTTTTCAACTGCACAAAGAACAAAAAGGTGTGCAAATGGATTTTTCTGGTCTGCTAAGCTTCTAAATAAACGGAGGTGGTTCTTGACTGACATGTAAATGTCAAGGATGATACCCTGGCCCCATTGTGGGTGGCACGAGGTAAACATGTGGACTGAAATCTTGGCTCTGGCCCCACTGCGGCTGGCACAATGTAAATATTTGGGATGGTGTGCCAGCCCCATTGGAATCAAAGAGAGTTTTGCCATTGACTTGAAAAGGACCGGAATTTCACTCCTGATGGGTGCTCTTTTTGAAGAAATTGCCCTGTACTTGAGGCAGTTGGGTTCAGTGATCTGGGAAGGGGCTTGTCTTCATCTGTAACAGTTCTGATCCTGATTCACAGACAGCATGGTTTAGTTTGACTCATAAAGTAATGAATAATTAAAAAAAACTGTCAGGCCAAAGATTCACTAAAGGAACAAAGCAGTTCATTTTTGAAGCTGCCTGCTGTATTACAGTGTGCATATTCTACATCTTTGGAAAGTCTGGAGGTCTTCTGTATGTTTAAGCTTTATGACGTTCCACAGCCACTACTGAACTCCAGGCTTGCAAATTTGTTTGAACACTCAAATCAAACACTGAAGTTCATTGTTCCCATGCATTCCCTGTATGGGAATACCTAATATCTTTTCCCCTACAAAACAATGTTGAAAGAGCATAAAGGTTGTAAAGTCAAGCACTCAAAAGTTAGGAGAGACCAGAATGAAGATTTTCTCTGTCTTCAGTAGGGCCAGGATTTCACCCATATATAGAGTCCCCACCTGTGACAGCCTAGCATTTAGACAGAGGGCATCTTAGATCCCTAAAACATCACATAGGCTTTTGTTAGCTAGGAAAGACATTATCTTTTATTTTTAAACTATCATTTATTATTTTATTTCTGTAATGCCTATGAGCCCTAGTCACTGACCAGACTATTGTACTAGGCCCTGGACAAACATTTAACAAAAAGCCATTACTGAATATTCTTTGAGGAAAAAAACATGAACCTAAATTACAGTAGAAAAATTCCGTGAACTCAAACAGCTAGAGAGGTTTGTAAAACTTCAGATATTCTGGTTTCACCCACTTACAAGTATCGTTATGTGATCTTAGACACTGATTTTAAATGCAGCAGTAGCCTGAACCACTGAGAGTCTTTCTTACTGGATGGGTTCATCAAAAGATGCAGTTCTGTTAACTGTAGGCAGTGAAGAATGCAGTTTAGTAAATCATTACTGTGAGTGTCTGTCTGTCACTTTCATATTATATAATATATAATTTCATTCACTAAGTTTTATTATCTTTTTTGGTAATAAAATAAAACAACTTAAATGATAAACTTTTCTTAATTCAAAGGAGTCTTGGGCACAGGATCTCAGTAAAGTCCGAGAACGAATGACAAAATTTATAGATGACACTATGAGAGAAACTAGTGAGCCCTTCCTCTTTGTGGATGAGGTGAGATAAAATATTTTCTTATAGTTCTATATACATTTAACTTTCTCTTCTAGTTCCTTGAAATTTAGTTTGCTGGGCAAATCCCCCTCTGTTAGCAAGAGGGCAGTTCCTCTAAGCTCTGTTGTTAGTGTTTAAATTCTTTATTCTTTTCTGATTGCATGCATTTAAATCCATTCTCTTTTTTTGTTTTAGTTTCTCACTTATCTTTTCTCAAAAGAAAACAGTATTTGGGATGATAAATATGATGCAGTAGATGCTCAGGATATGAATAACCCTTTGTCCCACTACTGGATTTCTTCCTCTCACAACACGTAAGTTTCCAAAATCTTGATTGTCTCTGATCAGAGAGACCTGGTGTATGTTAAGAGAAGCAAATGTTAGTTTAAGTTTTACACTAGAGGTGCTCAGACTGGATTTGTGAAGCCTTTCTGAGAAATTGCATCTGATAAGACTCACTCACTTTTTTTCACTGAGTTATAGTGTCAGAAAACACAACCCCTTCCCTTCATTTCCCCTCCCGCCCCCAAGAGAAGAGCACAGGAAACTTTGTTAAAAGAATGTAGTCCAGAAGCTGAGCTCAGACTGCCACACTGAGCTTCCTGTAACTCCTTGATGCCAGAAGATGGGGATTGAATGACTGTGGGTGTAAAAATTCATGCTAATGAAGGAATCTCCGCTCCTCCTGACACCTACAGCTCTGTTCAGTTAGCATCATTGTGCCTGGGCATTACAATGCCTAAAGGGTCAAATCCTGCTGGCCACATTTAGTGGGACTTTTGCCTGAGACTGGGCTGCAGAATTTGGGTTAAAGTCCTCTGTCAGAGTGTCTCCATGGGACACGTTATTTACCACTTCATTTCACTGTGGTGGGTTGTATTTACCGAGAGATACCGATACTCTGAGCATTACCTGTATTTTACAGCATTTTAGTCTGTTGGGCATGCATCTCTGATTATAAACATCTAGAGAAGGATTATGATAGTATTTTGAGCTTATATATTATCTACACTTACAAAAGAAGTGTGTGACAGCACCTGGTGTCCTTGCTCCCAGACTGCTTCTGAAATCAAGATAATATGTAATATAATTTTTTAACATGGTTGGATCATTTTGGGAAACTGTCGTCCTCCTTTATATGACCTGAAATGTAGCAGAACTGCGATGGTTGTTCTGAGCAAGATGGGGGAAGAGCAGGCTGCTTGTGGGAGTGGGGACTCTGGGATAGACCAAAGCTCTGTGACAGTTCACACTGCAGAAGGGGGTGGTTCAGGGAAGAGGAAGCATGTGGCTAGTGGATCTTGAAACAACACATTTCCACTGGCTAGGAACTAGCCCTACATGGCCTTTGTATGGGAGACAAGGATTCTAGCAGAGAGGGACCAGAGGTGCTGCTATACAAAGGCATGTGAGAGCGAAATTAAAAGTAGCAACCTTTACTTTGATCTTCCTTATTGTTCTGGATTTATTGTACAACCAAAATGTGTTCTGTGTTTAATACATTGTTGGCAATTATCATTTTGGGGGCGGGTTTCCTGTTAAACATTTTACTATTATGAATCATGTTTGTTACAATGGTGCCCCATGGTGTTAGATGCTGTAGAAAGTATTAGATGGTCTCTGTCCCAGTCAGTTTACAATTTGAATAGCAAGAGACACACAGGCTATGGGAAGGGGTATAACACAAGTAGAGTGAGCAGTCTGATGGCAGCAAATGTCATGTTAGTGCCACAATTAATTTTTTTGGGTGCGTTTACTTGGGGATCAGCTAGATGGAAAGAGAAGAAAACTGGGATGAGGAGGTACAGGTCAGGGGAGAAGAGGGTAAGGGGAGCAGGTGTGGAGTGAAACTGAGGTGAAGAAACTACTCCAGCTCTCCCCCTCTCTTCCTACCACTCCTTCACAAACATCGAGTCAGCACAATGCAGAGAAAGTTTTGTCAAAACCATAGAAATTCTCTGAACTGTAGTAAGGCTCTCAGTACTTGTCCTCTGTGAACTGTGGCATGCAAACTGTTAGGCCAGATACAAATCTATGTAATGGTGAATTTTCATACTTAAACAGCAGTGGGTGCAACAGCAACATAACAAAATGGAACATTAATTCACAGGAATGGGGAAGTTTATCATCTAACATTGCTTTAAAAAAAGAACAAGTGAAGAAAATATCCCAAGGAATTAAATAACATGTATAATAAGAAAAAAATGGCTTATGGTGTATATGAGGACCTTTCCCTTTCACTAGACAGGTACGCTGTTTGACCTCGCCTCGACTTGGTGGAATTTGGATATATTGTAGAGATGTTCTACTCTACAAAAAGTTGGCAAGGGGCAATGAATGAACTCTTGGAAATTCTTGCTAACTGATCCATGCCAAGGTGCTTTAGCATCTGATTCAGAGAAGTCCACTCACTTCAGAGAGAGTCAAAAATTCAGTATTCAAAACCTCCACAATAGAAAAAGATTCAACATTCAGAAATTCTGCAACAGAATATATGGGACCCTTTTTAAAATTGTTGCCTTCCTTCTGATGGTCCCTCTTTACTGTTCAGATACCTCACAGGAGACCAGCTTCGAAGTGAATCTTCCACAGAAGCTTATATCAGATGCCTTCGAATGGGATGTCGATGTATTGAGCGTGAGTAACAAGCTTGTGGAGTGGTTTGTGACAGGAATGCTTTTGTTCTTCACCTTTGCATAGCTTCCTGTGGTTGCTAAGCACAGCAAAACCAAAACTTGTAGTTTTTGTAACACAAAATTAATCCTCTCTTTTTGTTTAAAGGATGTGCTAACTATTAGAACCAACATCCTTCAGAATTCCATCATTTCCCTACTCGCTTGCTTTTCTTTTATTTCTTTGAAACACTAAAATTCAAGTAGCTCTTTTAAAACCTATTCCACTGTGTACACCAGAGATGAAGCTACCAGAATGACCAAATTAATTGGTTAAGCCCCAGCTTGCCCTTCTCCAGTACATCTAGGATAGGTGCTGTTCTTGGAGCAGCATATTGCCACTTTAAACTCTGGTGGACACTAGTAAACCCAGAATTCAGCTGCCTAAACTCCTACTTTTCTGTTCCTAGCTGCGTGTGCTTTTAGAACCTCCATATTCTATTTTTTTTTATTACTATTACTTTATGCAACTTAATCTCCTCTGTGAGGGATATAAATCTACTTAGCAAATCATTTTAATATAACATAAAAGTATGTGTGTTGTGTTCTGTATATTGGAGTTATTTAGATGGCCTCTTATTTATTCTATGTCTGCACTAGTGGATTGCTGGGATGGTCCTGATGGGAAGCCGATCATTTATCATGGATGGACACGGACAACAAAAATCAAATTCGATGACGTGGTGCAGGCAATCAAGGATCATGCATTTGTCACATCAGAGTGGGTTTTTGTTAATGTATAAACTTGGTTTAGAGGATTTTAGAGTTTTCCTCAGGAGAAAAGGAACCTTTCATGTTTGGTTAATTGAAAAGGCCAAGATGCCTGTCTTTTCCCTAATGTGATTATTTTTTCATTTTTTTGTAAATCACCAAGAATTTTAGGTCTTAATAGATCCTATTTTCAAGAAAAGGCCCACAAAATGTCAGGATGCTGCTCGGGCAGGTAGGAAATGCCCCAACAGGCTCCCCATCTCTCTGCTTGAGACCTTGTCTGTAAAGATGAGTTTGCGGCTGTAAAACTTTAATAAATATGATTTTAAAAATACTAGAACTGGAGAGCAGAGCATCAGAGAAAGGGAAGCTCACAGCTCCAAACTTACCATCGTAGATGAGGTTGCAGCTGAGGAGATGGGGAATCCCTGCTCATGCTTCCTGCAGTGATAACATGGGCTACAGCAGTATCTCAGCTCTCCTCTTCAGGCCCTTCATTAAAACACCTTTAAAAGGAAAAGTATTGCCTGTTGGCAGGAAGGAGGCAGGAAGGATTTGGGGCTGCAGGCTCCTTTACTCCTCACCATGCAAGGTAACTGGCTGGCCATAGAGGAGAGAACATATTTCACCCTCTTGGGGGTGGGACAGGCTAGGAGCTCTAGGAGATGACATACCTCCCAAAGCTCCCACTGGGATTGTTGCCGTCTACATGAGTCTGAGCCTGTACTCAGTTGCCACAATCTGGCACATTGTTATTTTGGTTGGAAACACTTCATTTTTGGGAGCTTGATAATGAAGAAAAGGCGTCTTAATATTCAAGGTGTTCCAAACCTCTTTGTTGCAGTTGGCTAACTGAGCTACATGGGTTCCTCACCATGATCAGACATTCAGATAACCATGTACAGTGCACACGGGGGTCCCAGTACTTCAGACATATCAAACCATCAGCATAGTAAATGTATTGAGGAATGCACTGACACTTCCTCACACTGCTCATGTTTGGTGGTGGTGGTGTGATTCAGTGATTGCACATCTGCAGCCTTTCCCCGGAGCCACTCAGTCCTCAGTTTGCTTTGGATATTTTTTTCCCCCCTTCCCTGGCTTTTTCAGAAGCAGAAATTGAATGCTGCCTCTGCCTTTCTGTTCTCTTTTACCAAGGTTCCCAGTGATCCTGTCAATTGAAGAGCACTGCAGTGTGGAACAGCAGCGCCATATGGCCAAAGTATTCAAGGAGGTGTTTGGGAACCAACTCCTAATGAAACCAATCGAAGTCAGTGCAGATCAGCTGCCGTCGCCAACCCAGCTGAAAGAAAAATTCATCATCAAGGCATGTTTCCTTTACTAAGCGTCTCCTGTGTGTTTTGGTAATTAGAACTGTTGAGTGGGAGCCAGGACACCTGACTTAGCTGCTTAGACGCTGTATGGCCTTGGACCAGTCTCTTAACTGATTCATGTCTCTGATTGCTTGCATAATATTGGTTTAATTGTAAAGCATTTGAGGCTCCTTTGGGCTTGAAGAGGGTACGTGCTGCAAGTGCACATGACTATCATTTGGCAACATTTTATTGAGCTTTGTTAAAATACATACTAAATTGCTTGCTATTGGCTTTCTTTGCAATTAATGTTGCTATTTCAAGTGCCCGAAGAAATGTCTTTTCTCCCAGCAAACCTTTCAGCCTCTAAAATGTCACCATTAAATTTCAGTGAGGTTCACTGCTACAGAGGCTCATCATAGACCTTCTGCGCAATAACATCGTGCTTAAAAATGTTAAGTGTGCTTTTGAATGGAAAATCACATTAATATTTAATTCTAATGGATCCCAAAGCACTTTACAGACTGAATTTTCAAAAAAGATGGTTACTCACCTTTATAACTGTTGTTCTTCAAGATGTGTTGCTCATATCCATTCCAGTAGATGTACGTGCCGCGCGTGCACGCTTGTTGGAAGACTCTTACCCTACCAACTCCAGTGGGCTGGCAGGTCGCCCCCTAGAGTGGTGCCGCCATGGCGGCTGATATATACCCCTGCCGGCCCGCCCGCTCCCCAGTTCCTTCTTGTCGGCTACTCCGACAGTGGGGAAGGAGGGCAAGTTTGGAATGGATATGAGCAACACATCTCGAAGAACAACAGTTACAAAGGTGAGTAACCATCTTTTCTTCTTCGAGTGATTGCTCATATCCATTCCAGTAGGTGATTCCCAAGCCATACCTAGGCAGTGGGGTCGGAGTGAGAGGTCGCAGCGTGAAGTACGGCAGAGCCGAAGGCTATGTCTTCTCTAGATTGCTGGACCAGTTCAGAGAGAGAGGCAGAGTGGGAAGCGATAGGGTAGTGGACGGAGGGACCAAAGGCGCGGCCCGGTGCAGAGGTCCGGGATGGGCACGGGGCAAAGAAAGCCGGCGAAAGAAGCGGGGAGCCCGGGGGGAGGGTGGCAGGCACAGGGCCCGGAGGAAGGGGAGCCAAGGGCGAACAGGCGGGAGACAGGAATGGCACCCAGGGAGGAGAGCCGCAGGAGAGGAGACAGGCAACTCCCGGGACCCGGGCAGCGAGGGCAACGAAAAGGCGGGGGTGGATATGGGGCGGAACGGCCGGGGGGCGCGCGCGAGCAGAAAAGGCGAGCAAGCCAGACCACAACGGCCGAAAGGAGGGCGCGGCGGCGTCGGGCGCAGACGAAGGGGGCGGGAAAAAGACAGGTGAGGAAAGTAGCTGGGGACCATGAAAAGGCCCGTGACTACCAGGGGTGGGGTGTTTTTTTTTTGTTGTGGGTGAAGAAAGGCTGGGTGGCGGGCTCAAAGCGGGCACCGGGGCCTGATGGGAACACTGTAGATCGGGGCTTCTACGTGACGAGGGCCCCAGCCAGGGCCGACAGCCCAGAGCTAGGCAGAGGGTGAATGCTACCACAGGAACGCCGGTCTTCCAGGAGAGAGCAGAGAGGGAAGCGACGTAGCCAGTGCTTAAACGGGGGGGACATAAAGTCGGGTCAAAACCAGGTTCAGGTCCAGGGAGGGGCGGGGCGGTGAATCTGGGGGTAAAGATGCTTCCAGAACCCTTAAGGAACCTAGTCACCATCGCGGTGAGAGAAGACGGGAGCGACCATGCAGCGTTCCGGGGTGGGAAAAGTGGAGATAACGCAGTGAACCCGAGAGAGGACAGCCGCCTAGGCCTTGCTGTTGAGGGATAAAGGTAAATTGAGGATAGCAAGTATGGTTACCTCAGCATGGGAGGAAGCACGCCGATATGCCACCGCACGTAAATACGCCTCCACTTGGCCGAGTATCGCCATCATAGAAGGCTTCAATACTGCCTAAGGAGTACTGTCTCAGCCAGGGTAGAGCAGACGCAATTCAGCCTGGTCAGCCACTCAGGAGCCACGCCTATTGAGGTTGTAGGACTGACGTCCTGGGCGAGTAGCGCCGTGGTCGCAAGTGATCTAGGTCCAAGTGAAGAGGCAGGGGGACAGGGTCGGCTTACAGATAGGTCCAGCAACATGGAGAATCAATGTGCCAGGCGCCAATGCCGGAGCGATCAGAATCAAGTCGGGTCCTGTCCTATAGCACCTCAGAAGGACGCTTGTGGATTAACGGATAACGGGGATACTGCTGTAAATACTAGGGCGCGCCCAGGGAAAGGATAGGTCATCTTCCGCACCTGTAGCCCGGGCGAGTATACCTGTAAAGGAGCAGAATAGGTGCTCTCCTGCCTGGCGGAACTGAAGAGGTCACTGGGGATCTATTCTCTCACTCTCAGAAGAGCTCAAGAGCGACTGTTCGGGAAGGGTATCCATCTGTGGTAGAGGATATGGGCCTGCCAGACTCTACCGCTCAGCGTGCGAATCCCCAGGGAGAAATTATGCATGACGTTTGAAATGGAGGGGCTATGTAGAAGTCCCACATACTCTCATGGCCTCCTCCGAATCACAGAGGAGATACTGTGTGTCTCGCCGCTGCTTGTTTATATAGTACTTCGCGTCGGTGTGTCGGTGAAACTCGCCAACACATTATGCGACCTTGTATCTCTGAGAACTGGTCTGACTATATCAAGGCGGTACCGCTCTTTTTTCGTATCCCCGCACGTTGATGTGGAGGGTAGCTCGGTGAGGATGAACCAGGCAGCCTTGGGTCCGTCAGGTTCCTGAGATGTTAGCTCCCTCTAGCCCAAGCTGATGCATTCCGTTGTAGGGACACCGGAGGACTTTGGAGTGGATTGAAATGGGAGCCTCCTGACTACATCCTTACGGACTGGTCCAGCCACCAACGTAGGGAGTGTAGGACATCCTGGGGAACTGTGACAATCGTGTCCAAAGGGCGTCTGGCTGGACGGAGCTGAGCAATGAGCCAGGACTGGAGGGGCCTGAGGCGGAGCCTTGCGTGTCCCGTGACGAACGTGCAGGTTGCCATGTGGCCCAAGAGAGTCAGGCAAGTTCGTATTGAGGTCAAAGGTGCCGCCTGCAACCTGTGGATGATGGCCGTCAACGCCTGGAACCGCGACAAAGGAAGAACAGCTCTAGCCAGAGTGGAGTCCAGAATGGCGCCGATAAACTCTATCCTCTGAGTGGGGGTTAGAGTTGACTTCTCGGCATTGAGCATCAGGCCTAGGCATACGAAGAGTGTCCTGACCATGCGGACGTGAGCGAGGACTCGCTCCTCTGTGGGTCCTCGGATCAGCCAGTCGTCGAGGTATGGAAACACATGCACGCAACTGCAGCGAAGGTAGGCGACGACTACAGCCATGCACTTGGTAAACACTCTCGGGGCCGTGGAGAGGCCGAACGGGAGGACCGCGAATTGATAGTGATGACCGCTGACAACGAACCGAAGGAACCTCCGGTGGGGCGGGAAGATGACTATATGGAAGTAAGCGTCCTGCATATTGAGGGCGGTGTACCGGTCTCCGGGATCCAGGGATGGGATAATGGTCCCCAAGGATACCATACGGAACTTTAACTTCACCAGGTATGTGTTGAGCTCTCACAGGTCGAGGATAGGCCTGAGGCCTCCCTTGGCCTTGGGAATTAGAAAATAACGGGAATAGAACCCCTTGCCCTTCTCGCTCTCTGGAATCTCCTCTATGGCCCCTTTGTCGAGGAGCGTTCACACCTCGTGTAGGAGGAGTTGCTCGTGAGAGGGGTCCCTGAAGAGGAACGAGGGTGGGTATGAAACAAACTGTAGATGGTATCCAAGCCGCAGCGTGCAGAGGACCCAGTGGTCCGAAGTAAGCGGGGACCACGCCGGGAGGAAGAACGAAAGACGGTTGGAGAAAGGAGGAGATGGATCCGTAGGAGGGACTGGTATAGCACCCTCGGGTGCACCTTCAAAATAAGGGCTTCGGGCCGGAGGAAGGCTTGGATGAACCTTGGTTTTGTCCTCCCTGATTGCCCGATTGCTTACGCCGGCCATTCCTAGGCCGCCGCCTGGCAAAATCCTGCCTTTGCCTGGGCTGCGGGTAAGGCCTGTGCTGTTGTTGAGGCCTGAAGGGCCTGCGTTGGATGACCGGCGTGTGCATCCCCAAGGCACGCATAATGACCCTATTGTCTTTAAGGCTTTGGAGCTGAGGGTCAGTCTTGTCTGAAAACAGGCCCTGGCCCTCAAACGGAAGGTCCTGGATGGTGTATTGGAGTTCCGGAGGAAGGCCAGAGACCTGTAGCCAAGAGATGCGGCGCATCGTAACGCCGGAGGCCAGAGTTCTGGCGGCCGAGTCTGCAGTGTCAAGCTGCCTGCAGCGAGGTTCTTGCGACCTTCTTTCCCTCGTCCAGAATGGCGGAGAACTCTTGGCGAGCGTCCTGCGGGAGCAGCTCTTTAAATTTGTCCGCCGCCACCCAGGTGTTATAGGTGTAACAGCTGAGAAGAGCTTGCTGGTTGGACACCCGCAGCTGCAGGGCGCTGCAGAATAGACCTTCCGGCCAAGCAGGTCCATACGCCTCGCTTCCTTGGACTTGGGGGCCTGGGGCTTGTTGACCATGGCGCTCCCTCTCGTTCACAGACTGGACGACGAGGAACACGGGGGCGGGTGAACATACAAATATTCATAGCCCTTTGAGGGGACCATGTATTTTTGCTCCACGCGCGAGCAGCGGGGGAACAGAAGCCGGGGACTGCCAGATGGTCGTGGCATTGGATTGAATGGTCCGAATGAAGGGAAGGGCGACACGAGTGGGTGCATCTGCGACAGTATGCTTACTACTGGGTCCTCAATCTGGAGACCTCCTCAGCCTGTAAATTCATGTTCTGCGCTACGCGCCTGAGGAGGTCTTGGTGTGCCCGAGGTCAAGTGGAGGGGGACTAGTGGATGTGGTCCCCGCCACTGCCTCATCCGGGAGGAGGACGAGGAGAGACCCAGCAGGAGAGAGGATCCGTCGGCGGCTCTGCCTGAGCAATGCCTCTGGTGGGTGCTCAGGGTCCTGAGGCTGAGATGACCTCTCCTCTGTAGGGACAGAGGAGGCCGGGAAGAGGTGCCTCCGGAGCCCTGTGTTCGGAAGCAGACGAACGCGGAGGGATCTGCTGAGGCCTGGGCTTGGTGGTACGCCCAGGAGGTCCAGAAACCCCACTGCTGAGGACCATGCTCCTGCTGGGTCTCGGGAAGCAGAGCAGCAGGTCTGTCAGCGTCCAGGTACGCGCTGTCCGCTCGCGAAGAGACTGATGCCTGGCGAGACGGCCACGGAGGGCCGAACAGGAGTGATACGGGTCCGTCACTCCCGATGGCGGAGACCTCCTCGGTGCCGGGATCGGGTGCCGCGAGCCATGCCTGTGCCGCGATCGAGACCGGACCTGCCACCAGCGCGGTGCCGGGAGGTCGACCTGGATCTGGATCGTCGACGGCGAGAACGGCTCCTCAAGTCATGGTGCCGGTAACGACGGCTCGAGCCCGAACACAGTGCCGGAATATCAGGGACCGGCGTGAAGATGACCTGCGCTGCGAGTACGACTGGTACCACCTCGGAGAGCATGGTGCGGGCCGGGACCTGCGAGGCGACCCATTCTGTCGGGGCGAGCGAGACCTCCCTCGGGACCGGGAGCGGTGCCGGGATCTTGACGGTGATCGTGCTCTCCGACTTGCGGGAGTCCAGGGACGGTGCTCGCATGGTCATGGGCTTGCCCTTCGATTGAAGAACCTGCACCGGCGTGCCGGGGGTTGGGGCAGCATAGGCTCCAATCAACGCAATGAGGTCCCTGGCCGAGGAGAATGTCTCGGGCGTAGATGGGACCACCAGCTCGACCCCAGATCTTAGCGGGGAGCTGGCAGGGACCGGACTCAACGACCTCCCGGGCCCGGAGTCGACGAAATCCCTGGCACGGCCGTGCGCGGCCGAGTTCGGTGGCGGGTGCTCCGTCCGAGCCTGCTTAGCCAGGGTGGAGGACATTGAAACCTTTTCCCGGGGTCGGGCGCCTGGAAAGGACGGTGCCGCGCGCCGGAGAAGGACGGTGCCACGGCGTTTTCGCGGGCCCGGAGTGGTCCAGTGCTGCAGCCAAAGGCGGCACTCGTGCCGAGGAGAAGGGTCAAGCGCCGCTTCCATTAGGAGAGTCTTTAGGCGCTGATCTTGCTCCTTTTTGGTCCTTGGTCGGAAGGCCTTGCAAATTCGGCACTTCTCAGAGATATGCGATTCCCCAAGGCACTTTAGGCAGGCGTCGTGGGGATCGCTAGTGGGCATCATCTTCTTGCAGGCCGAGCATGGCTTGAACCCTGGCGAACCAGGCATGAGCCCGGCGCGGGGGAGGGCTAGAGCCCAAAGCCCGATAACTATATACAACAAGAACTATTAACTACAACTAATCTAAACTTCACTAACTATAACTAAAACTACAATTAGAACTAGAAAAAACGACCAGCAAGGAGAAGCTAGGGACGTGGAGGACAGCTATGCCGCGCTCCACAGTTCCAACAACCGACACGGCGGTAAGAAGGAACTGGGGAGCGGACGGGCCAGCAGGGGTATATATCAGCCGCCATGGCGGCGCCACTCTAGGGGGCGACCTGCCGGCCCACTGGAGTTGCTAGGATAAGAGTCTTCCGATGAGCGTGTACGCGCGGCGCGTACACCTACTGGAATGGATATGAGCAATCACTCGAAGAAGAAGATGCCAGTTCCATAAATTGCAAAGGCAAATGAACACTCTGGCATACAAAAAGAGTAAAGGATGTGATTTACATATGCAATTTAGGTTGCAACTTTGAAAAATGGAGGTTTCCCTTAATAATAGGGATCAGTTATTCTTAGAATCACTCAGTCCACCTAGTGGAACTCAGCAGACATTTTGATCCAACAGTACCACACAGCAGTGTTTAGGCAGGTAAGTAGAAGAACAGCTTCTCCAGTTAAAACTGCAGTGGAGTTTTCAGAAAATTAGAAAGCTGGAATTTGGCAAGAACACTGGGGCAAACTCACCATGTTTTCACATAAAATAAAATAATAATGACGACTCTGGTTGATCAAGGCTTCTGCCTTACAGTGCCTGTTAGAAAACAATAACATAGATTCTAAACTTGTAGACACAAGACACATTCAGTGCAAGTACAGTACGTGGAAATGCATGTAAATGGCAGCAGGGCATTCCACTATGAGTCACAAAGGAGCACAAAGTAGAGCATTCTGATCTATAAGTTTAGATCTTATCTGTGAATTCTTACACTTTGTGACCATATAAAGCATGGAAGAGAAATTGCTTGCATGTAGCCACAATAATCTGTATCTATAGCACCATTGTCCCTACAGTGATTCCAAAGTGGTTTGCAAACTACAGTAAAAGCTGCACAAGAGAAAAGTTTCATCAGACAACTTCCTGTCCTGAGAGTGCCTCAAAGAATCCCCAAACACGGGCCACTAGTTTGCAATGAGCTTTGGCCCATGACTCAGATTTCCCTTTAGTGTGTTTTGTCCGTGAACATTCATATAAACTCTCACTCTGAAGAAAAATGCCAGTGAGATCTTCAGTGTTCATTTTTAAGGGCTTATCTGAAGGACTAACCCAGGGAACCTCACGGAACTCAGTTTATGTCAGAAGGACTAACCAGATGTATGAGAAGTTGAACCTGGGTTTATCTATTATTTAGGTATTTGAAATGTAATGATTTGGCATTTCAGCTATTGCTTTTGGATGTGTAGAAGAGAGGCGTGGCGCATGACTCAGGACTAGTCTGCACGGTGCATTAGTCTATACTAGAGGGGGGTGAATTCTAGTGTGCACTAGTGTGTCAGGCAGTAACTGGCCTGTGTGGACCCTGCTGGTGTGTGTTAAGTATTCCCTAGTGCACGTTAATATAGTTCCATTTCAAACAGTACTACGTTAATGTGCGTGCCAGCTGGATTCACGTGCAACATGCTAGTGCGCACTAGATTTTACACCTCTTCAGTGCAGACTAACTCACTGTGTAGACAAGGTTGGAGACTTGTTGCTGCTGTTCTTTCAGACTGGATCTGGATACTAGAATATTTGAAAGCAAGTGGATTTAATGCAAACACCGTTAATCTATTTTAAAGAATAAATATGTGGCAAAATGTAATTACAAAAATGACTGTCACTGTCCTGAAATGAGAAACTGAAGGTAGAACTAGAGGTCAGTGAATAACAGATTTTTCAGATCACTGGCAGTTCTGGGGGACAAAAATATGGGTTGTATTGAAAACAATTTTTTTGTGAAGGCAAATTTTTTTCCCAGCAAATTGAAAGTTGAAAAAAATATTTTTGTGTCTACTGAAACATTTCATTTCAACAAAATTGAAATGTTTCATTTAAATTTCAACCATTTTAAATTATTTTGATTTTTTTAAAAATAAAATTAAAGGAAATTCTGAAATTAAGTAAATTTGAACCAGAAAATTGAAACATTTTGTTTCTAAACAAATCTCAAAATGAAACATTTTGATTTTTTTCTCAGATTTTTTTTCCCCAACTGAAACAATTTGGCAAAGTCAACACAAATTCATGAAACATTTCAGTGTTATCAAATGTACATTTATTTTGCTGAGAAAATGATGGTCAATTTTTTTTGCCAAGCTCTAGTAAGAACCCTTCCTGTCTACTTTGCTATACATCATATGCCCAGTCTGGTTCCTCTTTCAGAACCTCCTGTCATAAAATATCTCATCTGTTGCCATTTCATCTGTTTAACCTTCTCTGGAGTATCAGTCACATTGGTTATATCTTCACTTTGTTTTCTCTTTGTTCGGTCCTGTTGTGTCCTTTTACTGTATATCTCTGTGTCACAAGGGGATGTTCTAAATCTTTGCTGCATCTTTTTTTATTATAGCTGAGGACTTTGTTCCATATATCTGACCCTGCCAGCAGGTAGGGGATCATGGGGGACAACTACTGCACTGGTGGGGTGCAAAATAAACTTTATTAAGAAAATGTTAAACTCAGGGAGACACAGAGAGCAGACAGTCTGCAAGTTTAAACAGCAGAGAGACTGCAACGAGTGACTGGGGAGCTCGGGGCGGGGGGCAGCAGGAAGACAGACTTAACCACAATTATACAGAACACAGCAAAATCTTATCTATGATCTAACTTAACCAAGACTACACAAATTAGCAAGTAACAGAACACAATGCAACAATTTTTTAAACCTAACTTACAGAGCACAATACAAACAATTCTCTAAACCTAACTTAACCACAGCTATGCAAAATGAAATTACAACTTATCTAGACTAAGAACCTGATTCTAATAGGTGCACCTTAGCAAGGGGGGGGGGGGCTGCAAGCTGGCAGCCCAGGATACAGTCCAGGAAGGCACAGCCCAGCAGCGGCACAGGCTTATTTTTTAGCAGCAAAGGCGCTGCGGAGCAAGAAACAGATTATAGATACAGACCAAGGAGTTAGCTTGGGTCTGTCTGCTTGGGAAACAAGGCCAGCAGCTAGGACAGGGGGAGTCTGCAAGAGAGAGCTCTTACCAATCCCCAGGACAGCAGCAAACACAGAGACAGGAACAGCAGTAGCATCGGAGGATGGAGAGAGGACTCGATTCGCTTTCAATAATCAGGAGATCTCCAGGCACAAATTCGTTGTTCGTGGGAGGGGAGTTTAAAAACGGGGGTACGCTCAAAAACAAACGAGAGCGGGGAGAGGGCCCCCCAAAGACCCCTAGCTGATCAGACCAGGTGGCAAAGCAAGGACCTTCTCCGAGGTCTGATCAGAAAATGTCTGGTTTTAAAGGCAAACTTAGGCAGTTTCCCACCAGTACTTTTGATTGGCTCCTCTTGATAAGGGGAGGAGAGAAGGCAGGGAAAAGCTGCAGGTGAGCATAGGCATGCCTGGGCATGTTCTGAGCCACAGGTATGACTCATATGCTTAATTAGTTGGCCACTTCAGGTCTTGCATTTCTGGGCAGCGCCCCCCACACCGAGCCCGGGTCTGAACAAAGGAGCCAAACAAAGAAGCAAGAAGCCCCCTCCCTAGGCAGGGCAGTGGCTCCAGTTAGTCTGTACAAGCCATCCCTATGAATAGGGCTGTGTCTTTAGTTAGCACAATGGCCAGGAGGGGCGGCCACACAGGACAAACAGAAGGGAGAAGGGAAAAAGGAATGCTAGCAGAGGGACAGCTGTAACAGACTATATCATAGTTGGAATTACACACAAGCTGAAAACCCTCTTCTCCAGGGTACTGGAATATGCTTTGTATGTACTTTCCATCAGCCAAAACTTGGTCCACTGAAAAATAAAAAGCTTCATGTCTATATTTGTGAAACAAGAATCCTCTTCCTCCCCCATCTCTGAGCACTCATGTGGCCCCTTTGCTTCCAGTAGGTGGGATTTTGTAATTACAAGTGCACTAGCTGTGCCCTTAAAGTGCCCTTATCATGCCTGAGTCCCCATCTTCATCCTCCTGGTTACCCCCCCACTGCTGTAGAGAGATCTTCCATGGAGCACTTCTCTATGGCATGCATTTGTGGGGGAGAGATAGCTCAGTGGTTTGAGCATTGGTCTACTAAACCCAGGGTTGTGAGTTTAATCCTTGAGGGGGCCATTTAGGGACCTGGGGCAAAAATCTGTCATGGGATTGGTCCTGCTTTGAGCAGGGGATTGGACTAGATGACCTTCTGAGGTCCCTTCCAACCCTGATATTCTATGTCTGTGGTTGCTTCTTTTACCCCTTGCACAATACAACCGTAGTGGTGCTAAAGAGGTTAAGGCTTTATATCCCTATGTGAAGCAAGCAGGATTTGGTCACACTGAGAAATAGTCACCTGTTTCCTTCTTATAATCCTTTCCCTATTTCCTCCTTTAGTTTCTCCCCTTTTACTCATGTTCTTTTTCTCTTCATCTTGAGGCCTGACAACTACTCCTCTTTTATCTTCATTCCTTCCTTACCACATAAAGGTCATTTAACTTTTTGTCTCTTCTAATGAATTGTGGACTCTGATCAGAGTAATTGCTCCTCTGTCTCCCTCGTCTGAAGCTTGCTGTCAGGAAGTTAGAGGAGCACTCGGCTTGTCTATATGGCGAGCTACTGCCAGGGTGTAAATCTACAGCACATCAGCATGCTGAACCCTAATGACTCTGTGTGGACATTGCTACAGCACAGTGCAAGCCCTAGTGTGTGGTTCTTATTGCATTGTAGCAATGTCCGGTGTGTGACAGGCTGGTGCACTGTCGGTTCACATGCTGGGTTGGCGCACGCTAACTCACCGTGCAGACGAACCCTCAGGTTAAAGTTGCAGTCAGTGCGGAAAACTACCCCTAATGTTTAAGCCCACATGTAGCCTCCACTCTCAAAGGAGAAAAGCTCGAGAGGAGGGAGGCATCAGATAATATTACCAAGATGTGCCAAGGTGATGTGACCAGGCTTACATATGATTTTTATTTATATTTTTTAGCATAAAAAATTGGGACCAAAGGGAGACGTAGATACAAACCCAGAAGACAAGAAAGAGGAGAAAAAGCAACAAGGAGAACTCTACATGTGGGATACGATAGAACAGGTATTATTTCCTAGATGTTTGCTGCAGTTTGTTGCAAGGTTTATTAATTTCTTTGGTGTTTGAGATTTAAATGAGCACTCTCAACAGCAATAGGGAAAAATATTTGCTCCTAGGTGACCCAAAGTGAGTATGGAAAAGACACTGAGTATGATGTTATGTTGTTAAATTACTATTTATTGTTACAGTTTCTTGAGGGTGATTAGTAGTTCTATTTTTCTCTTTTTTTAATTTTATGGATAAATTATATTCTGTTGTTAAAAGTTCTAACACTTAGTCTTTGTGTTCTAGGCATGGACTCGGCACTATTGTGCCATAGCAGACGAAAAGCTCTCATTCAGTGATGCTATAGAACAGAACGCTGATGACGATTCATTAAAGGTGATTACCTACCACACTGGAGGGAGGGAGGAGGGGAGCTCGGGACATCTGCCTTGCAGTGCAGAGGAGGGTGTAGGGGCTTCTGCCCTGTGCAGAGAGGGGCTGAAGTCCAGAGTCCTGGCAGGCACCTCCCATGGAGCTGAAGCCCCAAGCCCTGGCAGGTGCACCCCCGCTCATGAACTTTTGAAGATTTGTCTTATGGGGCTCTGAGGTTCAGTAAGTTTGGCCACTCCTGGTATGTAAAGAAGAATTACACTGTCTAAAGGAGTGCCATTCTTCCTTATCTCTTGGCCAATGGGAATTACATGCTCGCATCAAGAGAATAATAAGATTATTTTCTCCCTTTAATATAAAACCAAAGGGAGATGAGTTTGACATGAAGCTTTTTAACATTTAAGGTCAAATTCATCCTCTTAAACTGCCCCTGTCATGTTTACAGATGCATTTCTTTGCACTCACAAATCATTTGCCTGTACAATTGTTCAGTGGAGAGTCTGTGCCAGATAATTGGGTGCACCTGCAAATATCACTTAATGAAAATGTGGGTCTTTATTAAGCACTTTTATAACCCAGTTTTCTGTAAAACAAAGTATCTTTAGTGCATGGTTAACTTTCAGTGTAGACGAGCATACAAGACAATGAAATGGCTTGTGGGCAGTTTAGTGCTGAAACAGGTGTGTTTAACAAAAATCAAATGCTTTATTGTCAGTATATTCATCTGCCAGGATATTATTCCTATTCTAGGACTAAACAAAAGATGATTCATTAAATAATGACACATAACACAGCACACCTTTTTTTTTTTTTCTTTTTACTGTTTATTTAGGAAGCATTAATGGGTTTAAAAATCCTCACTATGTAAATATCAGAAACAAAACACTAATCATTACAACAGTGAGCTTTTGTTTAAAGAGGCATTACACAGGAGTATAATCATCAGATCTCTCTAGCAGAGTGTTACCATATTTCAGAATGAGCATCATTATAACACTTACGACATGTAGTTTCTAGTGATTTTATTAAACTGTGTGAAATGTCTGATTATGCGTATTTAACAGACCAAGCATGACTACCAACTGTTAATATTCAAAACAATTAGACAGGCATTCTGGTTTGTTTGCAGGTGAATCTACTTTGCCTGAGTATTTAATAAAAGATAACCAAATATCTAAGTATTTTGTTTATTTTCCTGGGTTCACAATCGATCTTTTAATTTTCCCATAGCAACAATCTCTCATTTGTTTTAACCGTTCTTTTATGGTAAGACTGACTTTCTTTTCCAATGAGAGATTACTGATAGCCATACAGCTACTAACAAAAGAGAGGTTAATTCTTCATTTCTTTTTGTGTGACCATTTGCACTAGAAATCCCCAGGAGAATTTCCAAAGGATCATTTGGGAATAAATATCCAATAGTTTGTGATGTCTGGTTGTGGATTGCATCCCCATACTCTCCAGCGACTGGCAATGTTCCCTCTAATTTTTCCATGCATGTGAATTTTGTTATGTGTACCAATATGGAGGTGATGTGTGGCAGGAGTGTTGGAGGGGGCTCAGGGCCTAGGCAGAGGTTTGGAGTGCAGGGGGGCGAGGACTCTGGCTGGGAATACGGGCTCTGGGGTGTGGCTGAGGATGAGGGGTTGGGAGTGCAGGCTGCCCTGGGCATGCAGCGGGGAGATAGGACTCCCCCCAGCCCTGTCTCCCCGCAGCAGCACCTGGGCTGGAGGCCAGGTGAGAGGTGCCTCTCCCTGCCGTGGCAGCTCCAGGGCTGGAGGAGAGGTGCCTCTCCCCGCTGCCGTAGCTCCGAGGCTGGGGCCGGAGAAGAGCTGCATCTCCCCGCCTCTCCCTGTTGTGGCAGGTCTGGGGCTAGGGGAGAGGGGTCTCTCTCCGCCGCAGCCCTGAGCACCTGCCCGGTCCTTGATAGGTGGTTGCGCAGCTTAGAGGGAACTTAGGTGACTGGAGATATCCACCATATATGCATAAAACCTCCTCCTTCAGCATAACTTCTCCAACATGTATTCCTGTTCAACATGTATTAACTTGATTGGCATGAGGTACCATTGAAACAGTATCTTAAAGACATTTTCTTTTATTTGTTGCCAGTCCTGTGAGGTTGCTGGCCCTCATTTCCTGATCAAACCTCATTCCTCTGGGATAATTTGTCTAACCTGATCCTTTTCCCAGTGTATCACATAGGGACATTTTTGGTTAGGAAAATTGTCTGCAAAGATTTATATAAATTAATTATAATGTTTTTGTTTCCTAATTGACCAGATGCCATTGCTTCTACTAAAGTTATCTTTCTATATAGACAATTTTACTAGAAAGTTGAGAAACATGATGCCTATCTTGAAAGTAGTGGTACCATGGGAGAGCGGACCATTTAAAATTATCTTTGATCTCTAAATAAGTTAGACAAGTTCCTTTACTAGGTAGCTGGCCTCACTGCTGTACGTATTCCACTGCTCTCCCAATCTTTGAGGCTCGACAGCACACCTCTGTAATAGCACTTGTCATCCAAAGGTCTTTCAGAGATAAGCAATTATCCCCATTTTACAGATGTTAAAGCTGAGGCACAGGACTCAGTAAGGGGCTAGAATTTCAGCGATGCCTCAGCCTGGCTTCCACCTGTCAACATGGAAGTTTGCATGTGGGCTCTTTCATCACTAACATCTGTACGCACAGTTCAGCCACATGCAAACCACATCACCTGTTCATGCAGGTTTTAATGATGGGAGGGTCTATGATTATTCAGTGCTGTGATTAGCTAAAATTCTCCTGTCAAAAAATCCTAAAATAGAAGATGCTCTGATCTATAAGAGTATGTTCTTTAAGATTCTTGCCACAGATCATAACTACTTGCACAAGTCTAGGAAGGTGAAAATCTTTTGACTGTAAGCAGCCTGAAAAGTGATCTGACTTACCGGAATGCACATTACAACCATAATAAACCTCTCCATACTGAGGAAGGGGGAACATGAAAATCATGACACAGAACTTTTTGTGGAATATTAAGAAAAGGTGCACAGCAGCCATAAGCTCCCACAGCACATGCCTAAGTTTGTTTTTCATTTGATAGCAAACCATACTTCAGATTTTAGACAAACATTCTTTTTTATTTTTTTTGAGGGTATTGAAAGTTCAAGGAAGCAAGAAAATTGACCTGCCATTGTAGAAGTCCTTTTAACTGAGACAGAACCATTTATTGTCATGGTAAAATACAAGTTTAAAACGGAAACTCTTCTCATGTGATCTAGGACGTGAAACGCACTGAGTTGCACTGCAACGAGAAATGGTTCCATGGGAAAATGAAAGAGGGGAGAACAACTGCTGAGAGGCTGCTCCAGGAATATTGTGCTGAAATGGGTGGCAAAGATGGAACGTTCCTAGTTAGGGAAAGTGAAACTTTCCCTAATGATTACACCCTGTCATTCTGGTATAGTTGTTTTTTTGGTACTGGTGGTGTTTATTCTACTATATTGCATAAGAATATATTTTTTTAGAAAATATAATTTTACAGCTGCTATGGGAGGAAGTAGGAATGGGAGATTTAGTGCAGTTGTGGAAAGATCACACTTTTTTGATTAAGGTGCAATTTAGTCTAACATTGCTAGGCATGATTGGGCTCCATTTGGGGTTATGTTCATTGATTGGAATAGGTAATTGGTCTAATCTTCCACTCCTCTAAAGCTATAGGAGCATGAAGAGTTTGTTACAATATTTCTTCAGTATGTGGGCCAAAATTGGATCTCATTTGCACTGGTGTAAATCATCAGTTTCCAAGCTGAGCAGGTAGTTTCCCAAGTTCATTTCCATTGACAGAGTTTGACCTTGTTGATAAAAGAGGATGTCCCTGTAGGGGAAAAAATAGAAGATTTTGCCTAATTTTTCCCAGTCTGGAGTTGTAAGTAACAATATATCAGATAGAGCTACTGGTGAGAGAGCTTTCTGTGCTAATACTACAGTGATGCCTATGGGTACGTTTAAAACTCTGTAGGTTGAAAAGAACAACTCCCAGCAATCTTATTATTTGTTAAAGAAACAATATGATTTGCTGCGACTTTATAAATTCACAAACTAGAATCAACCAGGAGCAGGTTAGAAAACATTCTCAACGTCCGTCTTTATTAACTGTTTTTTTTCCTCCCTCTTTGTTTCTTAAGGAGGTCAGGTAGGGTCCAGCATTGCCGTATCCGTTCTAATAGTGAAGGAGATACCATGAAATATTATCTGACCGACAACCTCACCTTTGATAGTATCTATGATCTTGTTCAACACTACAAGGAAGCCCACTTGCGATGTGCTGAGTTTGAGCTGCGTCTGACTGATGCTGTGCCTAACCCCAAACCTCATGAAACTAAAGAGTATGTACAGATGAAGTGAAGTGCTCGGGTTGTTATGTTAAAGTGTGCAACTTTTTGTTGTCATATATGGCCATGGATTTCATGCATCCAGGGACACTAAGAACCATGAAAGATTCAGGTTATACTCTGGGCTTCATGGGGGGCTAATGGTAAAGTAGATGCTCATTGGTAACTATATGCAATTCAGAGAAACAGGGAAAGCTGTAATTCACCCAGAGGATACCAAGTCCTTCCTCTCCCAGTTCCCTTTCTTTGCTTGGTAATTTAAAGAACTCAGCAAGTAGTGTTTGGTGTTGAGTTGTTGCCTGTGGTCTGGCAAGTAATTTGGGGAATTCAGAAGTTACTGTTCATGCACCATGTGCACTTTTGGTCCATTGTTTTCTCTACAGATCAAAAAAGAAAGATTACTTTGTGTGCAAAACATATGTCCATGACTTTAGACAGTTTTCATGTTCTGGGGCCTGATTCTGTACCGTCCTATACATCCTGAGATACCTTTTGAAGTTAGTGTGAGTTGAGGATGCCTTGTAGGATTCAGCTGTTTTTTGTTTTTACATCATTGGGTGAAGAGCCATGACTAAGGTAAATTGTTCTAGCTCCACTGAAATCAGAACCAGATTCTACCATTGTTACTCATCTTGAGTAGTACTTGTGAGAGACAGAATCTGGTCCTAAGGAAGTATCTAATGTCTGCTGTTTTTCCCTAGCCCATATCGGGACTCTTCCTTAAAATCTTCCATGTCAAAACTCTGACATACACCTCTACCCTGATATAACACCGTCCTCGGGAGCCAAAAAATCTTACCGTGTTATAGGTGAAACTGCGTTATATCGAACTTGCTTTGATCCACCAGAGTGCACAGCCGCTCCTCCCCCCGGAGCACCGCTTTACCGTGTTATATCGGAATTCATGTTATATCGGGTCACATTATATCAGGGTAGAGGTGTACATTAGCGGACTTACTATAACACTTTTCAAGCTTGGTTCTCCACTGCCTTGCACAAGGCATGCCATAACTTACACCTGTGCAAAGTGGATGTAAAATGCTACCATTATCATTTTTTAGTACTCCCTATCTACTGGCATTTGGTTATGAACAGATAAAGCAGCATTCTCTGCCACTGTTCTATGGAGACAAGTTGATTTATGTTTTATTACTATAAGCAGACAAGGTGTTCTGATGTTTTCCTGATGGTTTTACCCTAAATAAGCTGATGTGTTACAGTATTTTGCTTTAAGATGCTGTCATATGTGCCATGATGAGGAAAATCTAATGTATAATTTATCTTGTAATGTCTCAAGCTATAATTCTAGTAATACTGCAAGTTATTCTTACTGAGTGACACTTTGACAAGCTTTGTAATCGCTTGTCCATTTTCTTTCCCTCTACTGTAGTTGGTACTACAGTAACCTGAGTCGAGGAGAAGCAGAAGACATGTTGATGCGAATTCCTCGAGATGGAGCGTTTCTGATTAGAAAGAGAGATGAGCCCGATTCATTTGCCATGACATTCAGGTAAGAAAAGGTACATGCGACTGTGCAACTTATAGGGCTATTCATGCTGTCTGGTTTTGAACATGAAAATCTTCCTATTGTAGCCTTTGCATGAATAAAACCTGAGTTTGCTCTTGCAGCTTAGGTAGTTAGCCACACAGTTTCTTGATGTGCACATGTAAGTGGATGCATGGGCAAAATATATGTGCACGTATGGAGTGGATAATTTTGCGTGTGGCTGAAAACTTGGCCCAGGATATCTCATACTGTAGTGTGCATGTGGACCTCTGTTGGCTTCTGTGAAATTGCATGCCAGTGCAGTTTCTTTTCTAGATCAGCACTACAGACCCCAGGTCTCTGACCAGAGGAAACTTAGTTAAGTTGCATAATAATTTGAGGTTCATTCATTCAGCATCTGTTACATTACGCAGCTCACTAAAAATGAAAGTTGCCATCTGTCTGCTGTTAAGTATCCTTGCCAGTGGTAACTGCTTTATAACAACTGTTTCTCTTATCGAAACTGTATGTTTATAAGAACTGTAATATACTCTATTGCAATTTTGAATCATATTAAGTTTCTTTAATCATGTCTGTTAATGCAGTATAAAATATTGTTTTGGAGTGCAGATACATGCTGTCTTATTTATGTACTTTGCATTGAAGATTTCCAGACTTCTCAAGTCTGCAGTGAGCTCTAGTTTCATCTTTCTCCTATTGGGAAGATAGGGTATTAAAGTCCATTATGGATTCTATACAGTGGTGTCCTTATGAAAACACTTCATAGCCAGAAAAGTTTGTAGGTTTGAGCATTTTGTAGGTATCCTCCATATATCAAAAAGTGGTTGGGTGGTGGTTTTTACAGTGATTACCAAAAATTCAAAATTTTTGCTTAAGTGAATAGGAATTTTTCCTTTAAAAGTAGATTGCAGTGGCTATCGGGAGCACTGTAGGGATAAAGTAGCCACTGTTTCTGGGGAGACTGCTTCTCGTCACTTAAAAGTGATTGACAGTGACAGGCTTCCGAAGAGAATCTTAGTCCAGATAAATCCTTTTTGGCTAGATGACTGGTGAAGCTGAGAGGAGTCTGAAGTGTGAGTTAATGGGGAAATGAAAACAGGAAAAAAATAAGGGTATTTCCAATGCTTCACATATTGGAGATGGGTGAGACAATTCTTGAATCTGTTCTATTTGTGAGTTGAACGCGGGAACCTGAAATTTATTTGGATAAATGAAGCTTTGGAAAAGTGCGGAACTTTGTTATACATTTAAAATGTGTCAGGGGATAATGATCCAGTTCATGGTAAGTGAGGTTTTACTGTATTAGGCCGCAGTGACTTTTAAAGTATCACAGCACTTGTACTAATTCCACAGAGCTGAAGGGAAAGTGAAGCACTTCAGAATTCGACAAGAAGGCTACCACTTTGTTCTGGGCACCTCTGCCTGTTTTGAAAGCTTAGTTGAACTGGTGACCTACTTTGAAAAGCACACTCTGTATAGGAAGATGAAACTGCGTTACCCTGTGACTGAGGAACTGCTAGAGCGCTACAGCACGGCAAGTGATTACCTTTTGTAATGAAGTGATTCATTGAAAGATAAACACCATCCTCCTCCATGGTAGGAGACGAAGGAGATAAAATTCCAAATCGGGGGAGGGCGGAGGGGGAGAGTAAGCACCTACGTCAAAGCAGCTTTTTGCAGCTTAGTTTTTTGTCTATTAAAGAAAGCCATTTATGTAAGCTAGGAGACCTGCAGTGATTATGGAACCAAAGCCATAGCACCAACTGCTAGTTTTTTCAGTTCCACATAATAATCTCACTCAGCATCTCAAAGTTCTTCACAAGCATTTAATGAATTAAGTAATACTCCTGTGAGGTGGTATGGTCATAATACTGTTTGATCAAAGATAGGCACAGGCAGGTTAAATGACTTTCCCAGGCTACATGGTGAGCTAGTGATAGAAATGGGCCTCTAACAGAAGTCAGGGCTCCCAGCTTTGGTCAGCCCCATAGTTTCTGAATTGCTGAAGTGATACTGTAGATACGTGTGTACAGCACATAAGGGCCTCTTACTCTGTAGAACAGTCCTTTTGTAGATTAAAAATATATTTCCTTAACTCTGTTTTTTCCTCTCCATTTTTAGGAGAAAGATATTAATTCGCTCTATGACGTCAAGATGTATGTGGAGCCTAACGAAATAACCCCATCAGTGGTATGTTTATGGTCAAGTGATTTTTCAAACTAACCTTCCTGTAGGTGTCTGAAAAGATGTCAGAAAATTTGTGTTGATTTTTCTGGTACTTTCAATATTTATATCTGGCTTGTAGTGGGAGGTAAAACTCAAGAGGGGTATAATTTTTTTAGCCCATCCTCCAAAATTTTACTTACGCATTTTCTATATGCAAACCTAGTATTTACTTATCCAGATGAGAAATCGGGCACCCAGCTTCTCAGTGTGCCTAGGTGATCCTGATTTCACATGCATGCTTGTGTGGATATGCCTGGAAATTTGAACCTACATTTATGGACCAAGTAAAAATGATTACTCATGCAGATCAGGGTTTTGCATGCAAATGAAGGTGGACAGTCTTGCACACTTTTTATAAAGCACTGAACTTTTAAAATTACTAGAAGAAATGGTGGTAGGGGATGACCTTGGTTCGAGTGATCATGAGCTGATTCAGTTCAAACTAGATGGAAGGATAAACAAACATAGATCTGGGATTAGGGTTTTTGACTTCTCAAGGGCTAATTTTAAAGAGTTAAGGAAATTAGTTAGGGAAGTGGATTGGAGACCCACTATTCTCTCTCAGCGCCACTCTGCTTAACATGGGTACCCTCCAAAATTTTACTTACCGCATAACAATCATATCTATTGACTCTACTACTCATACTTATCCAGCTATGAGCACACATTTCCGGTAAGGCACAACCCATGCTTCCTTCCAGTACGGCAACCCTACAGCTTCTAGTTGTGTGATCCTTAAGGTCACTCAGCCTGATTTCATGCATCCGTCTCTTGTTCGCGTTTAGTGGATAACTGCTCTCAGAACCATCCTTAGTAAACCTACTCATTTATGGACCAAAGTCACAAATTGAGGCATCTCACATCGCAACATTGTACTAGCGCGTCCTAAGCATCCTTGCAACCTGTTAAGCGATGGGACAGCTTCATTACCCGAACTCATACCCTTGTTCCATGGCATTTTTATAAAAGCACCTGAAACTTTTAAAAATTAGTTCCTAAGAGAACACATGGTTGGTAGGCGGCTATGATGCTTTCCATTCGCGCATTGAGCTGCAATCCCCTAGATGCCTTGAACTTTCAGTTCAAACTGAAGCATGATACCACATGGTATACAACCCCAATTTCATATGACTGGGCTATTCCATGGCTGTGCTATTTTCACGACATTTCCTCAATGGCTCATTACTTATTGGTCTATAATACGAGTTACATGAAAATTAGTTACTTGCGAATGGACTGTGAATTGAACGTTAGACATGCGGCTGTGGATTCTTCAATATCGCCACAGTGCATGAGCATTACGCATTTTAACGGTACAGTATTCAGTCCTCCAGCTAGTGAATACACTAGTCGGAAGCCTGCATCCCAAGAAAGGCGAAATATAAATGCAATGGCTACGGAGTTGTAGGCCCAACCAAGCTGGCAATGCGAGCACAGTATCACAGAGGACGGAGGCACTAGCCTTGTAAAAAAGGCAGAAAGCTTAACACAGCTGGAGTTGGTTGTGACAGTCACACCAAAAGGCGGGACTTAGCAGTGCCGGAAAAGACTAGTGAAGGAGTTTAGGGATGATGGAGGGATGATAAGAACTTGGGAATGAGGATATGGGAGGTGGATATTACCGCATCTGAGGTAGAGGCCCAAACGTTGAACAGCATTTAATGGGACAAAATCGGAGGGCCCGGACATCTCCATCCAAGGATATTAAAGGAACTGGCGCATGAAATTGCGAGCCCGTTAGCGAGAATTTTTAATCAATCGTAAAACTCAGGGGTTGTACCGTATCGACTGGGAGAATTGCTAACGTAGCTTTCCTATCTTAAGAAAGGGAAAAAAAGTGATCCGGGTAACTATAGGCCTGTTAGCTTGACGTCTGTAGTATGTAAGGTCTTGGAAAAAAATTTAAAGGAGAAAGTAGTTAAGGACATTGAGGTCAATGGTAATTGGGACGAATTGCAACATGGATTTACTAAAGGTAGATCGTGCCAAACCAACCTGATCTCCTTCTTTGAGAAGGTGACGGATTACTTAGACAAAGGAAATGCGGTAGATCTAATTTACCTCGATTTTTCAGTAAGGCGTTTGACACGGTTCCACATGGGGAACTGTTAGTTAAATTGGAAAAGATGGGGATGAATATGAAAGTTGTAAGGTGGATAAGGAACTGGTTAAAGGGAGACTCCAGCGGGTCGTACTGAAGGGTGAACTGTCAGGCTGGAAGGAGGTTACTAGTGGAGTCCCTCAAGGATCGGTTTTGGGACCGATCTTATTTAACCTTTTTATTACTGACCTGGCACAAAGAGCGGGAATGTGCTAATAAAGTTTGCGGATGACACAAAGCTGGGGGTATTGCTAACACGGAGAAGGACCGGATACTATACAGGAAGATCTGGACCACCTTGTAAACTGGAGTAATAGTAATAGGATGAAATATAATAGTGAAAAGTGCAAGGTCATGCACTTAGGGATTAATAATAAGAATTTTAGATATACATTGGGGACGCATCAGTTGGAAGCAGACAGGAGGAGGAGAAGGACCTTGGGTACGGTTGGTTGATAGCAGGATGTCTATGAGCCGCCAATGTGCGATATGGCCTGTTAAAAAAGCAAATGCGGTTTTAGGATGCATCAGGCGAGGTATTTCCAGCAAGGATAAGGAGGTGTTAGTACCGTTATATAAGGCGCTGGTGAGACCCCACCTGGAATATTGTGTGCAGTTCTGGTGTCCCATGTTTAAGAAGGATGAATTCAAACTGGAACAGGTTCAGAGACGGGCTACTAGGATGATCGAGGAATGGAAAACCCTGCCTTATGAAAGGAGACTCAAAGAGCTTGGCTTGTTTAGCCTGGCCAAAAGAAGGCTCCGGGGGGATATGCTTGCTCTATATAAATATATCAGGGGGATTAATCGTTAGGGAGGGAGAGGAATTATTTAAGCTTAGTACTAATGTAGGCACAAGGACAAATGGGTACAAACTGGATATTAGGAAGTTAGAGACTTGAAAATTAGACGAAGGTTTCTAACCATGTAGGGGAGTGAAGTTCTGGAACAGCCTTCCGAGGGAAGTAGTGGGGGCAAAAGACTTATCTGGCTTTAAGACTAAGCTTGATAAGTATATGGAGGGGATGATATGATGGGATAGTTTAATTTGGGCAATTGATCTTGGATTATCAGCAGATAAGTCTGCTCAATGGTCTGTGAGGGGATGTTGGATGGGATGGGATCTGAGTTACTGCAGAGAATTCTTTCCTGGGTGCTGGCTGCGTGAGTCTTGCCCACATGCTCAGGGTTTAGCTGATCGCCATATTTGGGGTCGGGAGGAATTTTCCTCCAGGGCGGATTGGCAGGGCCCTGGAGGTTTTCGCCTTCCTCTGCAGCGTGGGGCATGGGTCACTTGCTGGTGGATTCTCTGCAGCTTGAGGTCTTCAAACCACAATTTTGAGGACTTCCATAACTCAGTCATGGGTTAGGGGTTGTTATAAAAGTAGATGGGTAGGGTTCTGTGGGTCTGCTTTGTGCAGAAGGTCAGACTAGATGATCATATTGGTCCCTTCTGATCTACGAGTCTATGAGTCTATTATGCATTTGTTTAACATTTAAAAACAAATGGCATGGTAAATACATATTTAGTTGTAATTCTTGCAAAAGCCATCTTGGCTGTAAATGCACATTCAGCTGTAGTTCTTTCTCTTTGTGACTAATGATTTGTGAATTACTGTGAAAGAATTCAGGTAGAAGTAAATTCAAGATAAGGAAAATTGCTTGTCCTGATAGAAACTTGGGTTTCCTAGTAAAAAATTATTCTGTGGTATGGTTGATGAGGTTTTGAAGGGGATGTTAGGACTGATGCATACCCTGAAGAGAGAGGGACTGCATCCCAAGCCTTGAGGCTCAGATTGTATCTGGGTGTACGTAAGCAGGGATGATAGTTCACGGTTCTCTGTGTTATATAACCATGCATCCACAAAAGAAGTTCTCTTTTGGCTGGTGTTTGAAGAATACTGGTTAAACAGTGGCAAAGTGGGTATTCACCCACAAAAGCTTATGCTCCAATAAGTCTGTTAGTCTATAAAGTGCCACAGGACTCTTTGTTGCTTTTTACAGATCTGGACTAACACGACTACCTCTCTGATACTTGGTTAAACAGTGACACTCCCTTATGCCAGCAGATGTCACTCTGGAACCTTAGAGTTAAGCTTACCAAGCCTAATAAAGAAAGAGATCTAATTTCTTTTTTCTTCTGAGATGGATTTATTGATCATTTTGTGACCTGTCCCTCTCTCTGACCCCTTTATTTCATTTCCTTTTAAAGCCTCAGAGAACAGTGAAAGCCATATATGACTATAAAGCTAAAAGAAGTGATGAACTGAGCTTCTGCAGAGGGGCCCTAATTCATAACGTCACAAAGGAAACAGAAGGCTGGTAAGGAGAGTGATTCCTTGTAGAAGAGCCGGCATGGGGTGTATGTGATGGGGAAATGAATTCAGCTTTATGCAGGGGTTCTTAAAAATCTCTGCTTCTGACCCAGCCGCTGTTGCTTATACATCCCAGGAGTCGATGAAGAAAGAAAATCCCCTTTTACTTTTCTCAGCTTCCCACCTTGACTCACATTGTTCCTGCTTGGGTTTTTGACAAGAAGTACTATAAAGTGCTTGGTAACCATCAAAGACCTTTTGAGAGGAGTGACCCTGTGGACAGTACTCTACTGTTGTGTGACATCCAGGTTTGAGTCCTAGGTCCAGTCCTTTGCTGTCTGGGATGGCAGGGGTCACTGTCTTTACCAGGAGGGAGTGACTTGCATCACTTGGTAACTGCATTGTGGACAAGCCAATAATGAGGTTGATGGGATCTGAAAGGAGTCCCATCTGTTTTTTCTAGGTAGTGGCATTGCTAGCCCTCAAAGGAAAGGGGTATCCTTGTAGAGAAATGGGCAGGGAAAAAATCTTCCACTGGGAATAGCAAAACTTGCTAAGAAGGAAACCAGTGCTGCTCTCTGGAATAGCTGGCAGTAGTGGTTCCAAGTATGGCATGGCTTGATCTTTTTTTTTTCCCTGCTACCCACATTCTTTTGATGTTCACCCTTTATTGCAGCATCAGTGTTCCCTTCATTGCCTTCTCCCACTCTCATATCTGTGCCTTCCCCCGTACCAACATTCTATGCTTTATACAGCCTCCCTATCTCAGGCTGTCAGGCCTGCTCCATTTCCCCATTCACATCCCTCCCAAAAACCCATTTCTTGCAGGAGACCCTTCAAAGGCTAACCCTGTGTCAGTGCAGCATCCCTCTCCGGGCTTTGCACAACACCCCTTGAAAACCAAAATGGGTTTAGGTTATCTCCATCCTCTGAGTATCCTTCCACAAGTTTTCTTTCCTACTTGACTTATACATTGATTGGAATGCTTAGGAATCTAATGTCCTCTAGTTGTTTCCACAAAGCAATCAACCACATAATCATGTTTAGTGCTGAAGGGGAAGCTTCTTAAGTCATGAACTGCAGCTACAATCTCTTTGAAATCACCTACCACAATTAATGATCTCTTTGTTAGTGCTTTAGCTACTTCGTCACTTTTATTTTGGCAATGGCCAACTAGCAAGCTGGTCTTGGGGATTAATGACCAATTTATTCAGGATTATTGCTTAATTAATGGTCTGTGTTTGAAGGTCTTCAGTTGTCTCTTTTTTTAATTTCAGGTGGAAAGGAGACTATGGGGAAAAAGTCCAACACTATTTTCCATCTAATTACGTTGAAGACATGTCAGCTGATAACTTTGCAGACCTTGAAAGCCAGGTGAAGAGTTCAGGGTTTGGTTCATGTCTTCCATTAGCATGATGCTACCCTCTGCATACTGAGCTGGTTTCTCTCATTCATGGGATTATAACTATATGTTGTGCATGATGCAGACTTAGCACAGAGTAGAAAAGTACACATAGTGTTTGCTGTCCTTGGGGCTGTGCAGACACAGTTCTCTTCTGTCCTTGATGCGACTAGTTATGCTTGGCAGGTTATTCGGTATGGAACTGCATTTGGGCAGAGTTGTTGATGGGGTGCGTTATAAGGAGGCCATAGCAATTCCCTGCAGGCTAAAGATTAGCATACAGTAACTCCTCGCTTAACGTTGTAGTTTTGTTCTTGAAAAATCGACTTTAAGCAAAATGATGTTAAGCGAATCCAATTTCCCCATAAGAATTAATATAAATAGGGAGGGTTAGATTCCAGGGAAACTTTTTCACCAGACAAAGACGTTATAGACATATACAGTATAAGTTTTAAACAAACAATACTGTACTCAGCAATGATGATTGTGAAGCTTGGTTGCGGTGGTGGAGTTGGAGTGTGAAAGAGGATGGATCATCCAGCTGCTCCTCTTGCTATTCTTTCCAATGTGTTGGGGGGTGCTCAACCCCTGGCTCTGCCGCAGACCCACTCCCACTCCACCCCTTCCCCCAAGGCTCCACCCATGCCCCACCACTTCCCATCCCTGCTCCATCCCCTCTCCCGAGCGTGCCATGTCCTTGCTCCTTCCCCATCCTCCAAGCTTCCTGAACACCGCAAAACAGCTGATTGCTGTGGGCAGGGAGGGAGGGGAGAGCTGCTGATCCTCGGGGCGCTGGTGGGCGGGAGGTGCTGAGGGTAGGTGTGGAGGGAAGTTGACAGGGGGGCTGCGAGCCAACCCTGGTTCCAAGCCTCCACGGCCAAACAACGTTATAAGTAAACGTTGCGCAGCTTTAAATAAGTATCTTCTCTAATAGATCGGCGACGAAACAACGTTAACCGAGACAGTGTTAAATAAGGAGTTACTGTACATGGTCAGATTTTCAGATAGATGTGTGGAACAATTATGTGCCCTACATAAGCACTTAATGGGAAACAAATGGGAAAACAGGGTGCACAAATGAATCTAATGAGCTGTTTTCCTACCCTGTTACCTAGTACATAACTGAGCCAACTGTGCCTGCCAAAAGCATGTGAAAATGTGTTCCAGAGTCTTAGACAAAGAGCAATTTAATCTAATAAATGAAAGCAAAAGTCTGAGTAGGCAGTTATTAAATTGCATGAATCCTTTTGGTTTTTTAAAATAAAATGTTCAATGAACCCTCAGATCAGTGATCCCTTGGGTGTGTGTGGGGAAATTTATATGAATGCTTTGGTCTTTCTGGTATTGTAAAGGAAAGCTTAAAAAATTAGCAAATTATGCCAGAACAGTAGCTTTGTAATGTAATAGTCAAAACACTGCATTTGATTTCTGAATTCAAGTGGCAAATGTTTGCAAGTTGGAAAACAGTGAACCAGTCGAATTGAAGACTTGCAGATTCACCAGGGTTATTCCCAGCCTCACTAGTCATCTTTCATCCATAATGAGAGATTCTCTCACTAAAAATGAACTGTTTAAACAGAGCCTTTGGCAGTTTCTCCATGACATTGTGGGCAGTTATAGGCAGTTAACTTTGTGTTTAATTTTTGTTATGCATCCTGTGACTACTGATTAAAAGGGAAAAGATTAAGAGAATCAAATTAAACCCATTGTTTCTTCACAGATTATTGAGGACAACCCCTTAGGAACTCTGTGTCATGGCATATTGGTCCTCAGTACATACAATGTCGGTACGTAGCCTCTGGAGCTTGTAGTGGGATTCCTAGGTTTTCCTCCTTTATTTGGGCTGTTTCCCCTAGAGCAGGAAAGATGATGCTATCTATTCAGCCTGACAAGAGATTTTATCATAGTGAAAATCTATATGGTTGGCCGCTGCATTGAACCAACCACTCATACAGCATGCAGTTAAGACTAAAGGAGTTGATAACTTTTTGTATGTCTCTGTTGTTACTGTGCTGTCCAATAGTGAAAATGCCACAAGGGAAGCATGACAAGGCTTTTGTCTTCATACTGGAACCCAAGAATCCAGAAGATCCTCCTGTTGAATTTGCAACTGATACAGTAGAAGAGCTCTTTGAATGGTACCAAGACATCAGGAAAATCACACTGAAATCTACAGAAGAGGTGCCAGTAGAAAATTTTTTTTTTGTTTTATTTTGCAGTGGATAGTTATAAAATTAGGAAATAATGAGACTTCAGCCATTTGAGAACCACCTAAGCTCCCTAAGCTTCACTAAAGCCTGAACTCCTGAAGTCTCTTGCATATTTATTTTACAGGACTTGGCTTCAGTGGGACTATTCACATGCTAAAGTAAAACACCTTGCTAATCTGGGTCTTGTTTTCTAAATTTTCAGGCACTTTAGGAGAGTTAGCAGAACATCAGCCATCAAAGAGAATTTTAACACTTTCAGCAGAGTTCTCCCTCAAGTTCATAACCTGAGTCTCCTGTGCTTTATGCCTTCTGTTGTTGTCTGCATCTATGCCAAGTAGATAGGAAGTACTAAAAAATGATAATGGTAGTGTTTTAGATCCACTTTGCACAGATGTAAGTTATGGCATGCCTCGTGCAAGGCAGTGGAGAACCAAGCCTGAAAAGTGTTATAGTAAGTCTGCTAATATACACCTCTACCCTGATATAATGCGACCCGATATAACACGAATTCTGATATAACGCGGTAAAGCAGTGCTCCGGGGGGTGAGGGGTGGCTGCGCACTCTGGTGGATCAAAGCAAGTTCAATATAACGCGGTTTCACCTATAACACGGTAAGATTTTTTGGCTCCCGAGGACGGCGTTATATCGGGGTAGAGGTGTATGTGCTATTTGAGCTCCTTTCTCTAAACATCTCTTCCTAATCTTGCTTCCTACCTCTGCTGTCCAGCGAATGCATTTGTAAAACACTTTCCTACTTGTGCCAATAACTTTATTATATATGACAAGTAATAATCTCCAATTTGGAATTCCTCTCTTTATCTTCACCTGGGTGTTTTTCCAGATCTCTGAAGATTCCCCTCCACTTCAGCTTCTCAACTCAGGGCTTTATCCACTTTCTCATCCCTGTTTTATATCGGCACTAACTGTGTCCTAGGAACGGTCTGTTTTTGTTGGGATTTGTTCCTGGTTAGCTATCCTTAAAAGCATACTTTTAAGAATGAGTTTACAGCACCTGGGAACACTCCGTTGCTCGTGAAAACATTGCTTTCAAGTGAAAGTTGTATGTCTATTAGGATGTTACTCTGCGGTGAATAGCTTATATCTGTGCTTCTCCAAGGCTTTGTTTGTTCATAATACTAAATTCTTCTTTGCTTTTCTTAGACCACAGCACACAGTCTCTGATCTGGTGACTGCTTCTGGAAAAACGTCTCTCTGCAGCTCCTGTTTTCCTCCCTCCTCCTGCTGTTGTGAGAATTTCTTTTGGAGATTTCCTATTTCCTACTGCTTTGTAGCCTTTTGTACTGAAGCTAGTAAAACTGTTCAGTATGTGATTCCATTTATACTTCCTATTCTGCAATCACTTCTTGTATCTTTTATGTAATTTCAACCACCTCCTGCTAAATTCTACCTTCACTTGATGCAGGGCTCTCATTGACTTCAGTGGCTTCTAATCTCCACCAGCAATGGCCATGAATAGCTGCTGCCTGCCAAAGTGAGGAGTAGCCTGGCTTCCCAACTCCCATTTGAATGGGTTGCAGGTATCCTCATTCAGCTCCCACAAGACCAAGATTTAGACCATCTTGTGTTCCAGTAGATTATGGACTTTTCAATAATGATGCCTGTTTGATCGCAAATTATTTTTTCATACCTGGAAATGCTGGCTTGCTTTGCAAAAAGTGAACTGCTGGAGCAGCGCACTTTGCATTTGGAGGCAGCTGGAATTCAGTCTTGGAGTCACAAGAGATACTTAATCTTGACTGAGATCATAAATAAGTGAAGAGAAACTTCATTATGCTTTGCATTTTTTTTGTCTGTGCATTTATGTGAGGTGTTGAGTCAAGAATTTAGCTAGATTTATGTGGATGTACATAAAAACAGTAATTTAACTGCCAGGCTTCTTTATACTCTTCCGATTCAGGAAAGTGCTTAGGCCCAGATTTTTAAAGGTGTTGAGTGGTTGCTGCACTCAACTTTGCAATGTCTAAGTCTCATTTTGAAAAGTAATTTAGATACTTAGGAACCAAATTTTTATTGAAATGGGTGTTTTTATTCAGTAAACATTGGATAAACACTGTAAATGGTTATTTGCCTCTAAGGGCCTGTTCATACAGAGCAGTAATGTGGACTACAGGGATGTGATTCCTAAAGCACAATAGCATGTTGTGCATTAATTGGTCCATGTAGACCCTGCTGGTGTGCACTAAAGGCTCTCTAGTGTGTTTTTATATAGTTCTGTTTGAAACAGCACTATGTTAAAGTGCCTTAGGGAACATTACAAAGAGATTACTTGTTTACAATATATACTATATTATGTTATATCCATTACTCATTACAGTATAAAAGCAAGAGACCCGAAAAAACCCAGTTATTGGAAACCTACGTACAACTTAAATTGCTAAAAACGAACCCCCAAAATTATATTAATAAACCCTGAAAAACAGAAGCCCTAAATATATGTCACATCCAAGTATGTTTGTGAAGTGTTAAATATGATATCAGGGAGCTGGGAATGTTTTAACATAATCATCCTTTCTTTAGAATATGTCCTAGTTTATTGTGCCATCATGTTCTGCATAAGTGCAATCTAAAAATATTTTTTTAATCTTAAACAGGAGCATATGAGGAAGTACTGGGAAAAGAATCAGTTAATTGCCATCGAATTATCTGATTTGGTAATCTACTGCAAACCTACAAGCAAATCCAAGGACAATTTAGGTGATCTATTTTTAATAATAATTTTTGCCTTGCCTGCTTGCATGCTGATCCTGTTCAAAGAAACATTATTTGAAATTTTAGAATTGAAAATAAAATACCTCCTTTCTGCACTGGGAGAGCTGAGAGAGCTCATACAGGCAGGATTTTCAGTGGTAAATTGGAATTGCACACTGGAGAGAGTATTACAATATTCAAATGATAAAATGTCAGGTAAAATCTAGTGAGTTATCAGAATTGTTTTGAGCGTACATCTCAACCTGTCGAGGCTCAAGTCTGGGACTAAATGAGGAACAAATTACTGAAACGAGAGAGAGAAGAGACCATACAGAAAGAGGAAAAACTCTGAGGAGACAAGGACAACTTGGAAATGATTCATTCAGGTTTTCCTTTTCCATAGTGCTGCATTTCTGAAGTTAATAAAATGATAGTGACAAAGAGTGGGAAGCTATGCTGTCTGTTGATGGGTTGAGGAAGTGACATTGTCCTTTATGATGGAAGATGTAGGAGAAGATATGCTTTGGAGTTGCGACAAATTTCCATCTGGTCTATCCAAGCCATTCTTCCAATATAACACTATGAAGCTCACCAGAAATCAATGTGCACTTGGCTCCTTTTGTTTTAAGAGATGAGATGAATTCTTTTGTGATTTATGGAAAAAAAGCAAAGCTAAAATAGATTTGCTCTACCTTATGTAATATTCTGCTCTAACAGTCTGATTGTCACTTACAATAAGATCCCTTGAAGCTACTGGAGTGACATGAAGATATCTTAATGTAAATGAGAATATGGTGCAATATCAGTAAAAATTCCTGGATTGACACTGAAATTGATTACTTGCTGGCTTTTTGCTATTGCAACCAGATCCATGGAGTACCCAACAAATATCCCCTTCCTGCTTAAGATTCTCTGTGAATGCTTGCAGTAAGCCATCAGTGTAGATAGACATTATAATTGCAGTCATTGTTTGAAGCGTTGTTAACCATGGCTTGCCCTCCATTCCTCCACTTACACAGGAAAGGATGTCTTATTTAAATATGTTCTGCAGTGCTCAAAGGAGCATTATTAGCAGTGACAGGATGAGAACTGTAGCCTTCATCCAGTCCCACCACAGTGAGCAATTAGAGGACTTGTCAGGCAGACAGGTTATTTTAATTTTCGAACTTGATGTTCAGCCAATTTGTGGTGTATGCATTAACAAGAAGTCAATTATTGTGTTAAAGGATGAGGTAAAGCAAGGCTTCAGTGGAAATGGAGAATAAATGGTATTTCTTTCTCCTTTTTTTTTGCCCTTTTCTCCCTCTCTCTCCCCCCGCCCCTGTGTAGAAAATCCTGATTTCAGAGAAGTCCGTTCTTTTGTGGAAAACAAGGCTGAAAGTGTTGTCAGACAGAAGCCTGGTGAGCTGTTGAAATACAACCAAAAGGGACTGACGCGGGTCTACCCTAAAGGACAGAGGGTTGATTCATCTAATTATGACCCATTTCGTCTCTGGTTTTGTGGTGCCCAGATGGTGTCTCTTAATTTCCAGACCCCAGGTAATATTCTCATAAAGAGGAGCTTTAATTGTTTTTCATTCTTTCAACTGACCATTAACAAGTTGCCCCTCTAGTCTCTCCACCACCCTGGTCATTGTGGTTGGTATCTTACTAAAGAGGAAAAATAGATGGAAGAAGGAATGCGAGTGCTTGAGAGGATTGAAACTATATGAGTTGTTTGCTTGTGACTCTGTGGATTGGCTACTAGGGCAGATTCCAGAAAATTCATATCCATACACCCTGCAGAGTTCATTTGTGGGACATGATCCAACTCCTTTGAAATAGTTCAGTCTTTCTCTTAACTTTAACGGGTGTTGGACCAGCATGTTCGGCCACAACATCAGCTGGTGTAAATCAGCATCACTCCACTGATTTTGATAGTGACACTGATTAACAGCAGCTAAGGACGAGGCCCTCTTACCTCACAATGTACTGGGTTGTATTAACTGAGTAATTCCATTTAACAGGGTTGCCCAGAGGATTCAGGGGGCCTGGGGCAAAGCAATTTCCAGGGCCCCTTCCATAAAAAAAAGTTGCAATACTATAGAATACTATAGTCTCGTGGAGGCCCCTGCGGGGCCCAGTGCCTGGGACAAATTGCCCCACTTGCCCCTCCTTATGGGCAGCCCTGCCATTTAATGATCAAGAGATACTAGAAGAGCTGGTTGGAGAAACTTTGGTGTCAGAATACACAGTGCCATTAAAATTGACACACTCCATAAAATTGTGTGAGGTGCACAAAAATTTCATTTCCTGTTTCAACATTTTTGGATATGAATTGTATAAATTTTTCATTTTGAGATCACTTTCATTTTGTTTCTTAATTCTGTATGATCATAAAACTATTCTTTTAAAAGGTCAGAATCTAAACAAAACATTTCAGTTTTGTCAAAACGAAATGTTTTGATTGACCTGGAAAAAAATTCCAGGATTTTCTTTCATGGGGAATTTTGAAAGGTTCCATTTTTGTTCCCTTCAAAACCTCCAAGATGTTTTCTGAAAGTAGCTTCTTCCCTCTGCGCAGCTCTATGTATCAGCTTGTATTTGTTACTGAATTGATATTTTGACCAGTTCATTGGCAAGGCAAAATGTGTTTTGAATTGGAAATTCACATCATTTCTGGCTTAACAGAATTTTCTCTTGGCTTTGATACAAAGTTCAGTGTGAATGCAAGCCTCTCTTTCAGATTTCTAATCAGTGGACCAAGGACAATAAGTTTTAATTACTGAAGTGAAACATTAGTCATAACCTAGTCTTTGTGAAAGTGGCAACCAGTGAGGATGGCACTAAGGAGCCATCAAACTGATATTCTGTCATCCTTTTGAATATAATAAAATGAGGAACTCTACCGTCATGGCTATTTCATTCTCTCCCTAGATAAATACATGCAAATAAACCATGCCTTGTTTTCACTTAATGGACGGACTGGATATATTCTGCAGCCAGAAAGCATGCGAAATGAGAACTATGATCCAATGCCAAGCGAATCAAAGAGGAAATTGCAGATACTTTTGACAGTGAGGGTAAATCTTTTCTTTTATATTCTTACAAGTAGTAAAGGTCTATATGACTGACTACAAATAAAACTATTATTTTCAGAGCAAGAGCTGTGACAAATTGACAAAACATACTTTATTTAAATGTCAGTGTTTTAGGAATAAAACTAATTCTGCCACTTTCCCTGAAACGAAATAAGTTTCTCTTTGTCACGTCAATTAATATAGAACAGAAAAAAATGGAATGTATATGGTAACTATTAAAAATCAAATCAACTTACATTGAACTCCACCTTAGTTCTCATTAGAAAGATCTGATTAGAGACTGGTTCGCAACAGATTTATTAGTTCAGCAGGTTTCCAATTTGACAGAAATAGGTTTTTATAATGGAAAAAAAGAAACTAAGCCAGAAAAAAAGTTAGCTTTAACACGATAGGGGAAAATGCAGCTATTTTTGTACAATTCATCCTTTCAGAATCTCATTTTTCAATAAGAAAAAAAGTTTATTATTTGAAGATTACACTACAGTGAGTTCTGGCACCATCTGTAAATTGAACTTGTTTGTGTTCTCAGCTGCTATTCAGTAAGAGAGATGTCTTCCAAAATAGCATATGTTTTATGAGAAATGATGGTAAGGAACAAACACACTGTAACCACTTCTCACTGCAGTTTGGATGATGACACAGGCTATAAAAGTAAAGCAAGAGAACAAATACTTTTTAAAAATGTAAGTGCTAAAAGAGTATACAACCTCACTATTATCTCGTCATCTTGAGAGTGGAAATGTGGCAGCTGAAGTGAGGCATCTTCTGTATGTTTTGTGAAAGTGTGGTGTACAGAACTGGATTTTCAGAGCTAGTCCTCCACTTTTGCAGACACATTTTTGCACCCATAATTATTTATCCTCATGATTTAGGTCACTTAGATGTTTGTCATTGATTTACAAGTGCATTTACCAGCGTGTATAAGTAACCAGAACTATGGTGACAAATAATTGCTCATGCCAGATTACACCTGCAATTATTTGTGCTTGCAAAAACGAAGTCCCACTTAAAATTGGGCTGAAAATTTGATTCGGACTCTTGAACGCATATAAGCAAGAGAGAAAGAAAGATAAGAAAGAAAGAGAAAGAGGGGTTGTGTATGTATCTATATATTGCATCCAAAAAAAAAATCTACCTTGAAAGATGTTCAGATTGCAAAGACAAGCACACACAAACCAGGAAATGCCAGAATTATGTTTGCCTGTGCAACTCTGATTCACGCCCCTTGTGTATACATTGTGGTACAGTCTTTAATTATATAGTCACATACTATTTTTTCTATAGACTCTCACCTCATTCAGTATTCATTTTCCCCTCCTCATTCAGTATGTGGCCCCAGGTCTTATTACCACATATCGTACAAACCTTATTCTGAATACAGAATTAATGTCTTTATGGGTGTTTCTGAGGTGCTCTCACCATAGTATCTGAGTGCTCCACAAACACAAATGAATGAATCATCTCAGCTCCCCAGTGAAATTAGGTTGGGGAACTGAGACACAGCGAGATTAAGGCCAGAATTGTCAAAAGGGTCCACTGAATTGGGTGTCAATTTTGAGACAACTGGGGCCTGATTTTTCAGAATATTTAGAATTTTTATAGCACTTCATATTCCCAGAGCACAGCTCCAGTCAAATTCAGTTGCAGTCATGAGCACTCAGCACGTTTGCAAATCAAACCCCAAGTATCTCGTGTTTAGCATGCAGAAAATGAACACCCGATTAGTGACCGACAGTTGGCCACTTACTTAGCATCACTCAGTGGCACAGACAGGTATAGAATCCAATTACTTAGGGTGGCCCTCCATTTCCTTAACTATGAGACCATCCTTTCTCTTCCTGCAATCCCCCACCTCATTTCTTCCAATGACAGTAATAAATGAGGCAGAAGAGCTACTGACAGCCACCTCCTTTGCTACAGAACCCTGATTCATTCCCAGAACATCGTCCACCCTCTGCACTCCCTTTCCTCTTATCCATTTTTCACTCCTCTGCATCTGACTCAGGCACCTTCCACCTTCTACACCATGATGCCTGCAGGGAAGTATTGAGAGCACAGGAGGTACAGCCTCCCTGCTTTCAGTTTCTGTATCTGGTGTCACAGTAGCCCCTTAGCAGCTGGGAAGAGCAATTGTAAGCAAAGTCGTGCTCAGCCTCCCTGCAACCCTTCGCTCGATCTGTAAGGAAGGCAATGCAGTCTAGTTGGCACATAAGAGCTGTGAGGGGATGGAGCATGCCCAGTACAGACAGAATTACTGGAGAATTTAGCTGCTTAATTCTAACGAGTCTGTTCTGAACATGTTATTTTTTTCGGAGGCTTGTAACTTGGCCATATTGGCACGTATTTGCACAAGGATGTCAATGGGTACCTCCCTGACAGCAGGAAAACCCCTTGCCAAATTTCAAGTCCCTGCTCCAGAGCGGAGTTGCTAGAGCTTCTTAATGAAATGGTTAGAAGAGGTTTGTTGCTTTTTTTCACATGGACAAAACATCCTATTTTTCCCTAGTCTCATTTTGGAAATGGCTGAATCATTTTAGCTGAAAATTAAAAATAAACAAACAAGCCATTCCTCCCCATCAGCCTGAGGCAGATCCTCAGCATGGAAAATTTTAGCTTGAATGCTTTAAGCTTGGTATTAGGCAAAGTTGTAAGCAACTGAAAACAGGATTTTATATTGGAAAGTGATACGTGTGCCTTTGTAAATATATACATTTCTACACACATATCTACCTACCTACCTGTACTGTAGAAAGAGTGCATATATGCATGCTCTCTTGAGGACTATTTGATAAGAAAAATAGTTGTCTTTTTCAGTGGCACTTTTTAATAGTTCTGTAGACCAGTAGCAGTACATAAATTGCAGTGCCAAGTTTTTTTTCAAATGTTGGTATAACCTATTGTCCCTTTATAGGTTTTAGGTGCTCGCCATCTGCCTAAACCTGGCAGAAGCATTGCCTGTCCATTTGTAGAGGTAGAAATTTGTGGGGCCGAATGTGATAATAGCAAGGTCAAGACGACTGTTGTGAGTGAGTATCTGCACAACCTTCTGGGTGGGAGTGGAGTTATACTTGAAGTGCACTAAATAAAATTGGTAGAGGACATTCATCATGCATGCTATCTATAATTAAGGTTAAAATTTTGTCACAGTTATTTTTAGTAAAAGTCAGGGACAGGCTGCAGGTTATAAACAAAAATTCACTGAAGCTTGTGACTTGTCTGACTTTTACTAAAAATAATGGGCAGGGGGGAGGGGCTGACAACTATGGGCTGAAACGGAAAATGTCATGGAGGTCTCTGAAAGTCATGGAATCCGTGACTTCCATGAAATAATATTTTCATTATCTATAAATTACAAACATCGTATACCGGAAGGAGAAGGTGACTTTATTGCTCTTAACCAATGATTTATGTAATAATCCCTAGTGCTTGCCTCAGAACCAATTAATTTTAGAACCTTCACTATGTGTCAAAATCAGGCAGAAAAACATGCAAGTGTTAAACTGTGTTAGGTTCGTATTAAAGTGCATTTCTGTTAAGTTTCTGGCTGTGTGTAATTTCCATATTTTTAAATTGATTGGTAAGTTGAAAGTGTCTCTGAAGATGCTATATGCAATGTTGAGAGCTCTGTGTAGCTTGAAAGCTTGTTTCTTTCACCAACAGAAGTTGGTCCAATAAAAGATATTACCTCACCCAACTTGTCTCTCTGAAGATGCTAGTCAATTTCTGAAGGTGCCCTCCAAGCAGAAAGATCCTAAAGTCCTGAGGCTATTATATTTAGGTTTGAGTTCAAAGATTAGATAATTTCTTTGGAGACATCTTAGACAAGAAGGGTGGTAATACAGCAGTGGAGCATGCAAAGTACTGTACTTAATCCAGAGCCCAACAAAGTCAAGGAAACACCCCCACCGATCTCATGGAGCTGTGTTTGCAAATGAGGTTCATTTACTAAATGTGGGACAAAGTTACACTAAAAGCCAAAGAGGGGTACGAATTTTAAATGTGAAGGTCCTACTCCACGATTTTTTTTACTTTAAGCCATCTGATTGGCTATCTATTTTATTGCCTGATTTTGGCATTTCTGGATGCACTGCTGTTTCTCTGTGACAGAGGAGGCCGTGCAAAATTTTGGGAGTGGAATGAGTGCAGACTGTTCAGTAGAGAGCTGCACCAGTAGGGGAAACACAGTGTTCCCCAGAGAAGAGTATTTTGACCTTTATATTTTGTACTGGTGATCAACCTTGAGAGCCAGATTTTCAGCCTCCAGCACACATGCAGATGACCCCCACAAAACTCCACCAATAAGTATGCAAACTGGATAGTTGCACATCTGTCTGCTTGGTATGTTTCATGCTAGTGTCTGTTTTTAAACTCAGACCTGGGCCTTGTTTTTCATTAAAGTGTGGCAAGCAATTGACCTTTTAAAAATAGATGTCCAGAGAAGTTTGTTTATATAAATATATTAAATATTAAGAAATGTATTTAAATTTAGATTTTTTTTAATAGATTTTTTTTCTCCCCCCAAGAACTTCTTGAGTGAGCATACAAAAACAAGTGGAATAAGGAATTTCAGACTTCATGTATAATCCCAGCATGTGCCCTTGGATATACGCTTGTATGTGCATGAAGGGAAGTGATTGCATCGTAGCACAAAAGTTTTCTTTTTGTTCCAGATGACAATGGCCTTAACCCAGTTTGGGCACCCTGTCCAGAGCAAGTGACGTTTGAAATTTGTGACCCTAACCTAGTGTTTCTGCGCTTCGTTGTTTATGAGGAGGATATGTTCAGTGACCCCAACTTCTTAGCACATGCCACGTTCCCCATCAAAGGAATCAAATCAGGTAAAGATCAATAGGGTGTCATAAAGTGTTAAGCAAGAAACATGGTCTTTAGAACTGCTAGTACTGCACATTTGCTCTCAAAACTTAGGTAGTAAAGGGCCCATCCTGCTGCAACACACCTTGGGAGATAGCTACTTTGAACTGAAAATACCACACCCTCCCTCTGAACTAGGATGTCAGGCGTGTTGGAAATAATCTTTTAAATGAATCACCCACCACCAAATTGTTCTTCATTCTTTCTGCAAGAAGAAAGAGTTACATAGAATCAGTTGTATCAGTAACGAGATAGTGAGTATGGAACTACCTATTACTGCAGTATGATCAGTTTCACAGTGGGAAGTAAAGGCAGCTCCTGCATTCTTGGTCCCGCTAGTTTGAGACTGATGGATTTAAATCTGACCCTCCGGATTAGGACAGAGCAAATGCCAAAAAAAGGATCTATGATCTCCACCCTGCCCAACACCCAGTTATAGGTTTATTTTGGAGAGGTAACAGTATCAGTGGTGCAGTGTTTGTGCCTACCTTCTAATGATTTGATTAGGGAATGATTACTGTGATTTTAATTAATTTTGCCATAGTCTTCATTTCATTAATGTGATTGTGTGCCCAGAATGAGTTCTGGAGAGATCACTTAAAATTTTTCTGCTATCCTGAGTTCTACCTTTGCTTTTTTAGCTGATCCAAATGTGGGCATCCCTTGAGTTAACTTCTGATTTCTCCAGACCTGGTTTGATTTGCAGGGCTGTGGGAAAACTTCATCACCCCATCTCTGCCTGCTGCTTCCTTGTAAACTTCAAAGAACTGCCTGATCCAAGGAATGGAGCAGAGTGGAAGGATCTACCCAGTGCCATGCATGCTTGCCCCCAACTGCAAGCAACCCTTCTTCCTTTACTTTAATTACCTCTGTGTTCCCTCTCCCCAGGTTTTAGGTCGGTACCTCTCAAAAATGGTTACAGTGAAGATATAGAGCTGGCTTCCCTTCTAGTTTTCTGTGAAATGCAGCAAGTTCTGGTAAGAGCAAAGCCACTTCCTGTGTGTTCCACTTTCCTCATCCTTCCGCTACGCCCAGAGCATGGGTCAGTGAATTCTTTGTGGTAACCAGAAGGTGACAATTCAGCTTGTATATTTCTGCTTGATACTGTGTGACCCTTAAGTCTTTCATACTGGTTCCTGAATGTTCACTAACCTGAATTCAGTTGCTCGCTGTCTGGGTGGAGAGATTTCTCACTCTTTTTAAAGCAACAAAGAGTCCTGTGGTACCTTGTAGACTAACAGATGTATTGGAGCATAAGCTTTCGTGGGTGAATACCCACTTTGTCAGACACATGTGTGGGTATTCACCCACGAAACCTTATGCTCCAATACATCTGTTAGTCTATAAGGTGCCATAGGACTCTTTGCTGCTTTTTACAGATCCAGACTAACACGGCTACCCCTCTGATACTTGACACTCTTTTAAAGAATGTTCTGCTCATGCAGCAGCATTGCTGCTGGCCTCCTTGATTGGAATGAAACCAGCTAGAATTTAATTCTCTGGCAGTAGGAAAGAGCCCTTCTCAAGCTTGTATGCCCCACTTGGAGGTAAGACTCACTAATATTGAAGCCTCACTTGGCAGTAGATACTCAGGACAGAATATAGTCCTTCTCCAGTCTTCAGAATCAATCTCTGGAAAAAACAGAAGGCTTTGCCAAAAGCAAAAGTAAAAACAATAATTGCCAGTATTTTATAAAAACCAGAAACACAGCACTGGATCCCACTGCAGATAAACCTGCCTCATTTAAGCCTTCACAGAACATCTGTTTGTTTGAAACACTAAAATTTTGTGTGCACATAATCTTCTTCTTGGAAAAAAAATTACAAATCCCTAGTCACGGAATCAGCCAGGCAGGTGGGTGAGCCACAAGCAATTAATTACTATTGGTACCTAAAGTTATTGCATACAGTACTTTAAACTAGACCCATCCTGTCTAGTTAGCGTTCTCTCCACCTTCTAAATTTTCAAGTCACAATTCTTCAGGCTTGACAGACGTATGAAACAAGTAAAATGCTAGGGACTCAAACTGATCTCCCACATACTGCATATTTCAGAGGAAAAAATACTCTGTTTCTACTTTACATTGGTGTAAGCCCATTGGAGTTGATAGAGTGACTCCAAACACATGCTGCTGTAACTGGCACCAGAATCTAGCCATTGCATTTCTTACAGCAGCACATTATGTGCTTCTCATCAGTATTGGGTCTCTGGAGGGATTTAGTCCTGCAGCTACATTGATGCTGAACTGGAAGGTATTGCACTTACAGTCATGCTCAGTTTCACAGGAGAAGCATCAGATTGGGAAGAGTTGGGAAACACCCTTTTTCAAGTTGTGTAGAAAGTCTCACGAGACCCCCTGTGCAATGACTGTATGCAATTTTGTCACAGCTTCTTGGCAGCCATTGTAGCTTTCCATTACCCACTGGAGAAGGGATAGAAAAGAGGAGTTGCAATGAGGGGGTCTGAGGGGAAATAAGAGGAATGCAGGATCATGACGGGGAAGGAAGGATCCCAAAGAAGAAAAGGGGCCATAGGTGAGGGATCACAGGGGGGGAGAGGGCCATGATATGAGGCTTGTGTATATAAATAAATATAATGTATATCCTTTAAAAAAAGTTCTTAAACATGTAAGGTTTCAAATCCCATTGGGATGAGCCTGGCATAGAAGGCTAGATAAAACTTTGTGTTGCCACTTCCTACAAACCCCCCATCGATAGTGACTCAGTGCCTTACAAGGTGATATCCATACACAACATGTAAATATGCTGAGAATCTCTGGTGTCTGGGATTTTTTTCAAAAAATCCAACTCATTATTTGCCTGGGGCAGTAGTGTCTTTCAAAGTATTGTTCAGAGCAGCTGTGCACCTCCCAGCCTTCTCAGCAGCAAGTCCTTTGACTATAGCACATCTCACAGCCTCAGTCCCCTTTCTTCCAGCTTGGTAAACCAAAATTTATATGCAACGCAAATGTATATTTACAATGATGAAACCTCAGGATGCTGATGCAGTTGCGGGAGAAATTTCAAAGATGATTTTTTTGAGTCTATAGCGAACAAAGACTTGCCATGGTCATTAAACTTTTAGAACCTTTGCCAAACCAATCTAGAAGCATCATAAAAATGATCAAGGTCTTTCCCATCTGTTATGCTGCTTTAAAAAAAAATCCTCCATAAAATATTATAGTTTAATAACAGATCTGTTTATACAGAAATCCCATCTGCATACACTTAGAGAGAAAATCTAAAATTATGAAAGGGCTTGCACATGGTTTTGAAATTTGTTGAGACATAGAGATGCAAAAATGTTGTAACAGTGTATAAATTATCATGTTAGCCCTTATCCAGGTCTTACTGAAATTAACTGGAGTCTTTTCATATAGTCTGGAAATGTAAAGTGTATTAAGAAAGTTTTTAAATTTAGAAGCATGTCTTATTTGCTTGCAAATTTGATTTACTTGCTGTGGAAAGTATGACTGTTTTTGAAGTATTTTTGGATTATAATCAGTTTAGCTGGCATTTGTGTTTTTAACAGAAATTCCCAAAGTGTCCGCTTTAATCTTACTTTTGAAATCAAGCATTGGTGGATACAGTTATTTGTGTGAATAAATGAGGGCATGTAGATGTCTAAGTGATCAGCAATTGGCCATTTGCATTTATGACTGAAGGAGGGCAAGGTTGGTTCCCTTTAAAAACGAGACCCTTTATTCCATATTTATAAAATGCATAGTTTGTAGGGTAGAGCAGAGAGGCTGTGCTTCAGCTCCTTGACATCTTCTGAGAGGGAGCTGCAGCAGGGTTTCAGCTGTAGTGCAGGGGGTTGGGGATGTATGTGGGGGGAGTGGGGGTGGGGAGGGGCTCGTGATTTTACAGTTTGCTAACCCAGTAAGCATGTTGCGAAGCCCATCCATTGTTTTAGGCATCTGGGGAGCCAGTGGGCAGAGGACTGAAAGGAGCTTGATCGTTAGTATGTCTGCTGTAACAGTGCCTTGCTTACTGGTTGCATGTTTCTTCGTTAGTGTGGGATGTTTTGATATTAGTGTGGAATTTAAGACCCCAGTTCTGCCAAGATTTACACAGATGGGTAACTACACAGATGAGATTACGCATGTGCATAATGTTTTAAAATAGTCCATAAATAGTTCCTAGGGTCAAAGGGTATTCTGTGGTTTCCTAACTGTTTTGTTTTGTGAAGAGTTTTGAGAGCTCTTTTTATAGAAGACAACATCGAAGTACAAATGCAAATTAAGGGCCTAATCCTGCAAATACTAAGGATAAGTTTACACTGCAGCTGGGACCCCTCAGCCTGGTAGACAGACCCACTGTAGCATAGTTCAAACTAGCATGCTAAAAATAGCAATGTGGAGGTAGTGGCTCTAGTGGCAGCTTGAAGTCTCCAGCCCACCTGACCCCCTGAGCTTGGGTGGCTAGCCCGAGTCTCTGCCAAAGCTGCAACCTCTGATGTTATTTTTAGTGTACTAGCTTGAGTCCCACTAGCCAAGTGTATCTGCTGGGATTGGGAGGCTCATTCCTGGCTGCAATGTAGACATATCCTAAGGGGCAGATGCTTCGCTGGTGTAAACTGTCATAGCTGCAGTGAAGTCAATAGAGCTATGACAGTTTACACCAGTGAACGACCTGCCCCCCTAGCCATAGTACTAACGGCCATGAATGGTCCCATTTAATGTTTGGTGTTTGAAGAATCTGACCTTTCCTTTGCAATTTAATAAGAAACTCCATTGGAAGCAGACTTAGTAATAAGCCCCATCCTTGGTAGTGTTTGCATACTGGGCTTTATCAGATGTAACCTTCAAAAATTAAAATTTCTTTCCAGTATTTCAAGACTATTAGAAGATAACTGCAGTCATAACACACAGCTTCCTCCCCTTCTTTCCTCAGCATGCCTGTATACTTCATGGAATGCTTTCTCTGTAATCCATTTATTTCTCACTGATCACCATGCTGTGTGAATGCTTTACTTTTTAAAAAAAGCTAATTTTTATGAGCATCTTCTCTTTTTCAGTTTTCTCAGTTATTTATTTTGTTTCCAGATGTGTCTTATAAAAATGAATTTACAAACTACTACTAAGAAAAATCAAGGAACAATAGCTTGTGTAAGACGTTGAATTAATTTATGTTCTTTTCCTCTTGAAGGAAAGCGAAGAGGAGCTTTATTCATCATGTCGGCAGCTTCGGCAGCGCCAAGCAGAACTGAACAACCAGCTGTTCCTGTATGACACTCACCAGAATTTAAGGAACCCTAACAGAGATGCCTTACTAAAAGAATTCAGTGTGAATGAGAACCAATTACAAATGTATCAAGAGACATGCAGCAGGAGGTAGGTTGATCCCCTTTATTCTGCCCAGGGCCCTCCCCAAAAGGCTCCTCATATCTAAGGGGTCCTGTATGGCACAAAGACTTCAGCTTTATTAAGATAATTTCTGACCCACTTGGCTTGGATCAGAAGCCATGCTTCACTCTTGTAAAGGGAGTTTGAGCTGCCACTGAACCAGACTCTGGCAGCCCATGACGATGAGTCTCTTGGTCCCAGTGACTCACTGAATGCCACAATCTTTGGAGCTTAGACCGTTCCCTACCATCCAGCTTAAACAGCCAAATAAATTACCCACTATAAAGACTACATTGTGACATAAACATACTGGAACATGTGGGACCAGAACATAGTTCTGGTATGACCTAAATACCAATGAAAACGCAATAGTTTGTCTTAGCAACAACATGGAACTGTCAGTTAAATACCCAGACTCTATCCTAAGGAAAAAAGACCCCTGGTCCTAAGCCTTGCCCCAGCTCATGGCTGGGTACAGGGAGAACAGGATGGATGGATGGATCTTTGCTTCTCCCCCAGCCTAAAGTGGGGAGAGGGGTCAAATCCTTTCCTCCCAGCCAATCAGAGGCCAGTCTTTCATGTCTCTTTAGAACCAGAGAAGTGACCAATGCCACAGCTCAATACACAGCTAGGTTATGATTGGTCAGTAGGAGCAAGGTGCCACTGGCATTCATCCAAAGAAAACCCAGCTGGCAACTATCCTACCACCCTGTGAGTCTGTGGTGGAGCTAAAGGTGGGGAGCTGAGGTTAGTTAATATTATGGGCTAGTGATAGGAGCAAAGGATTGGGAGTTGAGATTCATGAGTTCTATTCAGAAGTCCACATAACTTCTGTGTACTGGTGAGTATCTGTTCAGCCGGGACGATATTTACTCACTTCCTTGGGGTGTGGTGTGTGTTTGAGATTCCTGAATGGAAGGTGCTGTAAGTATATGTTGTCATAATTATAAGCACACCCCAAGAGATACTTATCTTGTAACAAACTGTGTGGAAATTGGAATATTTGGGGACCAAATATTTAGAGATGGGAAAATGGATGTTCTTACAAGGACCAGCATTTCAGCCTGCAAATAGAGAAGGATGAAAGTTATTCATGTGTGCATTTTTGTGGGAATGTCCATGACATTGTTCTTTGAATTTTTTGGCTCTTTTTTAAATAAAGTATGGCACTTCAATCTTTGTATACATATATATATTGTTACTGTGTTCAGATTTTAATTTAAAGAAAAGAAATGGAAGTACACAGCTGTTGCTGTTACACTAGTTGCTGTACGGTGCTAAGTGAGTAGACCTTTGTATTTTTCACAGAATACCTAGCAGAATTGTTGACTTTAATTTTCTTTTTCTTGAAGATTAAAGGAGAAGAAAGTCAGTAACAGCAGATTCTACTCCTAGAGAAGCTATTCCTTTTGGGGCACCTTTTAGAAAGCCACTCAGGAAGAGACATTTAATTTACTCTGATCGTCATATTCAGTGAAGGTCTCATCAGGCTGAATTTACTAAGAAGAAAGATGGGTTTCCTAATATTTTCTTGTTATAAGAGGAACTATTTTCATTGTTGTTTAATTTATCTTCTGTACAAAGCATACACATAATGCAGGTTAGATTTTCTGCATATTCAAGGTATTATTTGCATCCAGTATCACAAATCTTAAGAGTAAGAAGGAAACTAGGGGTCAGCTTTTCACAGCTACAGGGTGTGCAGACAACTTGCATGCATTTGTGCAGGCCTAACTTACCCTTAAAAATTCCCAAAGTGCAAGTACAAATCATCTTCAGTATTTGTGTGCACAGGACACAAGTTAGGCATTCACAACTATTTTCACACACACATTAATAATCTGACTCCTTATGATTGACAGGTAATAGGTTTAATTTATTAAATGCTGTAAAAGCACTTTTACAATATGACTGTGACATCAGATACAGCAGATTGTATCCCCCACACATAAAATATTCTGGACTATGGATGGTTATGCTGTATTTTCTTCTGATAGATGTTTCTTGTTACATTTTTTTTAATACCAGTGAATGAGTTAATTTTCTAAAACTAAATGTACTTCAAGATTGTAGATGGATTATTTGTTGGATTCTGTGAAAAACTTTAAAAAAGAGCAATATGACATTATTTTGTGTCACGTAAATCAGCTCCGTCAAGGCAGTGCAAGAAAATATTTTTAATACATAAGGTAGCAGCTAGCCTCTCCTCCTGGGAAGGAAAGGTATTTTAAACTCCAGTTGGATAATTTACTTTGGTGTAACATCGTTTCTCATATCTTTCCAGCTGCTAATCTGCATACAAATGAATTGTTTGCAAACTATTCATCTGTAGTCCTGCAGACCTTACAAGATAATGTCAAACAGTACTGTTTATTTTTTTTAATGTTGTCTGTTTTCCCAAAGTATATTTAATCCATAACATAACTGTGCAGAAATACAGACAGATATATTATCCTTATGGCTTCAGTCACTAGTAGGAACATAGAAGTTATAGATGGAAAAAACTTATTAGATCAGCAAGTTTTTTTCTCTGCAAGAACGGAACAGTCTTTGGATGATGTATCAGATACCAGACATCTTAATATTTGTATGCATTGATTCATGTTAGCAGCACATTACTCATTAATAAGAAACGACTAGTCACAATATCTATATGTGGGTGGAGTTTTGCAATCTATATGTTTGAATGTGCATTTCAGATAAGTACAGAAGAGATTTCTTTAATTCTAAGTAATTGCCCAAGGCTTAAAGTGATATGTAAGTAGTGCAGGATCTCTCACCACTGAAAGCCTGTTTCTCCTTCTTGATAAGTTGAAAAACTATTCTGTCCCCAAATGGAGTTGGGATGCACAACCTGGGACTAAAAAGAAAAGAACTTTTTGCATGTAGGTTCAGATTTCTTCCCCATTCTGCTTCCTGCCAAATCACCACCACAGACTGTATTGTCTAGGGGCTGCCATGGGGGAGTTTGTTCGATGCCAGGCAGCTAATTAACAGGCAGGACAGGAAAGAGAAAATTCCAGAAATCCTTGCATGCCAGACAACTGCATGCCTGCAAAGTTCTTTCTTACAGGAAATCCACTTCCCTTAAAAAATAAATAAATAAATAAATAAATAAATAAATAAATTTTTTTTTTAAAAAAAAGACTCTTTGAGCAGCTTCCGGAGCCATATGTATGGTAACACCCTAGTAATGCTGTTTACATTTCTCAGGGAAGTATTTTGGGTATAGTGTTTTGACTACTAGAGCCTAGAGGTGAGAGATTCTCCTTGCAAAAGATCCCAATAATTTTCTACCAAAAATTCAAAACTAAATAAAAACATCAGCTGTGGTTTCTGGACATAAATTGTCCATGGCTTCTCTCATTGTTACATGCATTGCTGCCACAGAGCACCATGTGTATGATGAATCATATTGCTCTCTACTGTGTAAACGTTTCTGAATTAGCACATTGCACTGCACTTCAAAGTGTCCCATACAGATTCTCTGCACATGTGCTATGTTAAACTGGTTCTGAGAAAAGCCCTTAAATGTATGTTTACATTCAACTCATTTTACACTGAGCTACTTTGCAAGAATCATTCTTCCCAAATATTGTACTATACCTGGAAGGAAAAGAGTTGCATTACCAATTTTGCAGGCAGTCAAGGCCTGGTCAAAAGTGAGCAATAGTTCTTTCTATCTTAGTTCCTTTCTATCCTAATGTTAGAACACTTTTACCTAAAAACCTCTAGATACTTTGCTGGGGTAAACTCCATGTCTGTTCTTTCATAGCTTTGAGGCTGTTATGATACTGTTGATATTGATGTATGTCAGATGTTGTTCACCCTAGAGGTGAAGGCTGACCAAGACAAAACTGAAGGCTGTATCTACTTGGAAGGTCAGGAACTCTGATGTTCACCAAACATTAAATTAGGGAACAAATTTCTGCACATGCAGTTACCTGCTCATGTGGTAAATTTTATGTCACTTGAGGTCTTTCAATCAAGGCTGGAAGTCTTTGTAACAGATTGGTTCTAGTTCAGCTACATGTTGCTGTGTGTTATACAGGTGAAATCTGTAGCCTGGGTCATGCAAGATGTCAAACTAGATGATCTTAATGGCCTCTGCTGGCCTTTAAATCTATGAATATAGTTTACCTCCTCAGAAATAGTAGAAATTTACTGATTCTCATCACATGACTATTTTAACCAATCAGGAGCCAAGATTTTCTTCTCCTATGTAACAACAGTGTTCATGGGCATGTCTACATAGCATCTGGCCTGAGCCTTCCAGCCCAGATCCACAGACTCATGTCGATGGGGCTCGCACTAGCTCTCTACAAATAGCTGTGTAGATGCTGCAGCTTGGGCTGGAGCTCAGAGCAACTGTGGCTTGGGCTGGGAAGCTTGCTTTCAGATTCAGTGCACACTTGCCCTATGTGCAACCTAAGCTGTTAGTTTGGTTTTGAGGAGTTCCAACTAGTTTAATGCTAATCTACATTCTTCGGTCCCAAGCGCACACTTAACTGAAGCATTAGTTATTCCATTGACTTAATGGAAGTGCTTCTCTGGACTGGGATCTTAGTCCTTGGAATCGAATCAAACCTCCCAGAGCTACTAAAGATAAGGATTTCTGCCATGTGTGTAAACCACCAATGCTTAGAACCAACGTTCCTGGAGGATCATGTTATATATTGTTAGATTAAACAATCTGGTATATTGTTGAAAATGTGGGAACTTTTTCAGTAATTAGAAAATTAATGAACATTTTTGAAGGAAAATGCCTTTTTTTTTTTTAGGAGCAGAGGGTGTAAAAACCCAGTCAGTTCTCTGGGAACTGGGGTGGAGGTAATTGAAATTTAATTTATTTTTTTAAAATAAATAAGTATATATGTGCATTAAAAGTGTGTGTGTGTGTGTGTGTGTGTGTGTGTGTGTGTGTATGTGTGTGTGCATGCATTGGTATCTGTTACTTTTGTGATAGGTTATAAACAGCTGCCATAAATTCTCAATGAATCTCTAGTGTGTTAGTTTCTTATTTATAAATATCAGCCTCACTGCTTCATCTCTCTAAAGATGTTTTGAGAAGGAAAGGAGGGACACACGTCAAGTGTTGACATTGTTTGAGGACTAGAAATTTTAATGGCATCTTTTCTAAAATTTCAATAGATACTTTTTCAATGTATAGCTGTACTTCCGATTAATTCACATTCGGGAACACAAATAATTTACTACATTTTGGAAACATTGTTGCACAGCATGCGAGTTAAAATACCTTAATTATCTCTACCCAGGTGCGCAAGGAAAATAAAAAATGTGGCGCTGGCTTAGATGAAGGATCATCATAAAACATTTGAAATGGAACATCTGCAGCTGCTTTTTGGGGATGTTTAAAAGTATTTTTCTTAATAAGTTACAGGTTTCCTATTTTGATTTTGAAAAGTGAAAGGGTCTCTCACTCCTTTCTATCACCAGTCCTTTGCTCTATTTACTAGGAAGATCTGGAAGACAGAATTACTGACTATACCAAATGCTGATCTAGTATGGACTAGCGTGTAAGTGCGTTTCATCCATAGATCTCAAAGTGCTGTACAAAGGGAGGTCAGCATCATTAGCCTTATATTACTCACATGCAACTAACTGGCTGTGGGAGTAGGTGAGCAGGCTATTTTGGGGGGCTGGGAAGAGGGTGTGTTCTGCCTGTGCATGATGTGTCAGGAAAAGGGTCTGGAGCTAAAGGATCTGCCATTCTGTGGATCCACATGTCCTTCCACCTGCAGGGAACAGAAGGGAGTAGTGGCTGTGGACCAGCTCTGTAGGCAAGCAGAGAATGATTCCTCCTCCTTGCTTCTGTGCAGTTCTCCTGTATCCAGCTGAGCTCCATAGGCTGGTCAGGCACTGAGGATAGGCTCCTGGAGCAAATCATAAGCTTTGGGGGGTTTTTGCTTTGGTTTGTGTGCATTTTGTTTCACTGCATGAAAAGACTACCTTCCTCATTGTTCTGCTCATCCTGGAGGAAGAGTCTGGACCTGATCCCAGAGGTGTTACTCTTGCAAATAATCTAGTTGAAGTGATCCAGGCCTGCTCTTATAAGTAATGGCTACAAGCAGTCCAGTGCTATACACAATCTTTATCCAGACAGCCATCCAGGCCTTTTCACCCGTTAAAAATAATGTTACTGGTTAATCTTTCCACTCAAGATATTGGCACATCTCCCTGAGGTTCCCAGCAAAGTTGTCGTTGAGGCATTATAAACACACAGATTTTCATTGTCTGCCTCCGAGGCTCTGAGCCAAGATCCTCAAATACAGGGCACAACTTATTTCACTGCTCTGGCCTCAGTGCTGCCTTCTAACGTGGGCCAAAGACTGGAATCGTCTTGATCTTCCACTAAGAATGAATCCCTTATCTGGCATTGCCTGGCACTGGTTAAATTGAAAGTGGCAATGAATAGCAAAGCAGTACAATAGCCTTAGTGACAATGCAGGAAGCACTCTCCTCAGTGCCTATTCTTCATTTGGCACAGTAACCACTTGCACCAATTCCAGACCTAACCTCTGCTGTCAATGTCCGTCTTGGCACAGCACGTTCTTACAGATGCCAGTGAAGGTAAAAGTAGGAAGAGAGAGAATCGCTCTGTAAGGGGGGCATAAGAAAAAGAGGAAGTGCTGTCCTTTTCCTTTGTACTCTGACCCATGAAGGATGTATAGAACCCTGCTGCCATCTTAGCTAGGAAACCAGTACCCCTGGTTTAAACACCCATTCCATGGGAGCTATCACGGCCTCAGTGGCCTGGCTTAGGCAGGTGCCCCTTAGTGGAGATAAGCAAAGCAGCAACTTCAAGTTTGATGCACACTTTCATCACATGCTGCTCCTTAGATGCCCAGTTTGGAAGAGCAGTGCTACAGCCCGTATTTAGCTAAGAACTCTTCAGCCACCATCCCCTAGGTGGAGCACTGGCTCTTGAAGAAAAGTTATGGACTATAAGTGTTGTTGAAGAGTTGCCCCTGTGTATTCATGCTAGCCACTCACCTTCCCCTCAGAGTCAGAGTGAGTCTAGACTGCAGAGCTTATATAGGACTATCAGGTGATGACAGAACTTAAATTGCTGGGGAATTTCTTTTAAACATCAGAACTAGGGTAACTCCAACTTCAGAATGAGACTATTGAAAAATTTAGATTAAAAAGCCAAGTGTGAATTTGACTTGTCAACATAAAGGGCAGGAACAAAATTGTTGTTTGTAAAATTATGGATGTGAAAACATGTATTTCCCCCGTGTAGTAAACTGAAAAATAGTCTACTCAAAAGTGCTGCTTTGAGTGGAATTCCAAGTTTATAATATAAAATGTTCATAGCTCCTCATATAAAAACCTGAAGTCCCTTTAGGGCTGATACTGTTAAGGAAACGATTGTAATGCTTTTATTTAGAAGCTTGAATAACAATGGAATACAAAAACACGTGTCAGCTGAAGGCAGCTGATTGAATGGTGTTTAACTGTTTAATGATACTGAGGCCCTCAGCTACTTAACACTTCAACCAACTGGTTCATTTTTAAATAAGCATTTTTTATAGCTGGGAAAAAAAACTACAACCGTGAGCTTCTTAAAGCATTTTCTAATAGTAATTGCTACAGATTAGCCCATTGTATAGAAGTGTGTTCCAGAATAAGACATTACACATCTAATATGTTTAACCCATAAAAGCACCCCCAAAACTTTTAGTTCTGTTTTTAATTTTTTTCCCCCCTGTGTAAGCATACTGCTTGGTTGATAGCAAATCCACCCACTGAATCAAATTCTTCTGTAATGTCACTCCACTTAATTCAATACCAGAGATGAATTTGGCCTCTGACTGAAGAGATGGCTGCACCAATGTTAGTTTGCAAATCATCAAACCTTCTATTAGAGCTGAAGAACTTGAAGACTAGTTGTAAGATGAGAACTAATGAATTTCCTCGATAAATTGGATTTACTACATGCTCCCTTTCTGTTTAACACGTGTGCCAGATCATTATGAGATGACCAAAAGTAACTCGTGGTATAAACTCTTAAGCAAGATCTTGACGCTAACTGATGGTTTATATTCCCAAGCATGTTTTCAGACAATCCACCAATAATCAGAGTAGCTGATGATCCTGTCACGCTACCTAATTCACGCTTCCTATGACAGTAAGAGCTATTAGGGTAGATGACTGCCTTTGTCACACTGAAACAAGGTAAACAATAGATCTTATCTAGTATGACAAAATTGACTAATGTGCAGGGATTAACCACTTGGGCATATCTCAGCCTTTCTGATGTTAATCCTAATGGAAAATTTCCCTCTGTGAATTGGAATTAGAGTGAATTTACCACCCCCTGAACATGAGGAAGCTTTAGCTCTATCTTAGATCCTGGCTCATTTTTGGTCAGGTCTGTGTGTACTGAAGGCTAGGAGTGGGCAATGTGTGAACTTTTCAGAATACAATTCCTTTGGACAGGGGTACAGGAATCTGCTCAGCAGCAAGGATCGTGGGCATAATCCTCTCAGTGTAAAAAAGGCCAAATTACGACTCTTGGTTATACACTTTGCAGCATGCTGCTATAACTGAAAACAAAATGCCATTTGCAATCATATTGAACTTCACATCCTGTGTGTGACTCTCTGCTAAATGAAAGTGCAGTTCTACTTTGAGAAGAGACTGTGCACAAAAAATGTCACGCTTGTAATCAGCAGTTCCATTCTACTAGTATATTCACCGATCACACCTGTTTACCCTGCTGACACAAATGGATTGTTCCAGTCCTTTGCTCCAAATCAAAATGTGGGCTGGATTTTCTTCTTCTTATGCATCACCATCCAACCAGTTATACCTGTGCAAGTTGCTGAAAGCACTAATGGCATAACCGTAATACAATGGGATTGCAGATGTCTCTGGGGGCCCAATTTGGCCTGCAGAACCTTTATTTCTTGTGATGATAAGCAAGAAGGAAAGAAGCTTAACATTCAGCGTGAAGGTTAAGAATGTAAGGGGCTCAGTTAGAAAGAAAACCTCATTTGATATGGAAGCACTGAGGGTCATATAGAAACCTGCAATGCCATTATTTCAATGTACAGCTTCACTTCAATGTACAGTGGATTATATTATAAGTATATACACAATTTTGTCATAAAAACACATCTACTGTTAATCCATTTAAACTGAATAGTCCCTTCAGTAGACATAAAACAAACGTATTTCCTACCAATGCTAAAATATTTTGGTATGATATTGTTCTGGAATGCCAAAACATTTGAAAGTGGCAAAGTTATTTTCATCACTGATAATGTATGCACTTTTTAAAGAGAACACAGTGGGATCTAATTTTATTTTCAAGTACTTTGCATATTTTATCACCTTATAAAAAGAGCCCAAGCTCAATGTTCAACATCTTTCAAACAGAGTGTGTTACTGCTGCTGGAAGCCATGACAGCACCACTGCGGCCAACAGCAAGATTAACCCTCCATCCCTAATCAGATGTTTTACAGTATAGATTCTGAGCTTTCTTCCATGTCCCTGGGATTTAAACCACTCAACTACTTCAGTCAGACTAAACTGCTCAGGTTTGTACCCTATCTCTTTCCTGGCCTTTTCCATGCTGAAATAATGAGTGACGCCCGTTTTGTAAACCTCAGTGCGCGTGAGAAGAGGCTGAAAATTATAAAGGCGGCCTACAAGAAAATGGACCATTTCAGTTAGGAATGCAGAAAAATATACAAAGGAGAGAGGAAGACGAATGGTTGGGAATTGGTAACCCAAGCCTTCAACTAAAGGTCGGAAAAATTCGAAGTTGTTTATTGGCCTGCCATCTGAAATGAAGTAAGCTTGGCCAGCAGCTATGTGCCGGTTGGTGGCTTTGAGTGCCTCTGAAGCAAGGATATGAGCCTGAACTAGGTTATCTACATGGACAAATTCCACTAAACTCAGAGGGTCTCCATATACAAATTTAAACAATCCCCTTTCAACGTAGCTAACTATTCTTGGAAGATGCCTTTGCTCTCTGGGCCCATAGATGCCTGCTGGTCGGAGAGCACAGGTCCTTAACACACCTTTCCCTTCTCCAAGCTCTGTGTCATTTGCCTGCAGCACCTTCATCTCAGCTAAAGACTTGGTCCGGGAGTAGTGATCAGGATGAAGGTGAAGTGGTAGATAAGGCAGAGATTCATCCCCATTTTCTATAACTTGGCCCCCAAAGACTACATTGTATGTACTTGTATAAACCAGACTTGGCACTCCTGCTTTCCTGCAAGCCTGGATGATATTTTCTGTTCCTCTCACATTAACGTCTTCTATAAGTTTTCGGTTCAGCTGCTCCCTGCCAGACATTCCATAGGAAGCAATATGGAATACACAGATTACATCTCTCAGAGCTTTTTCTACTTCAGAGAGACAGCAGACATCCCCCTGTATGAACTTCACTCCCTCTGGCACAGCTTGGACCGGCTTCAGGACATCAAAGAGAATCACGTCAACTCCCTTTTTGTATAGGGCACAACCTAAACTAAAACATGACCGAGACCATATGTTACTACTATATATAGTGTAATGATACATGAAACATTTCATCCGTGAGTAGAAGAAACTTGTAAACTATTTCAGTGCTGAATTCTTGTTGGTCAGAGATGTCTGAGGGTTGGTCTACATTGAGTACTTACATTGGCATAGCTATGTCTCTCCGGGTGCGTGAAAAATCCACACCCCTGGAGACGTAGTTATGCTGACCTCACCTCCGCCCAAACATGATAAATCAGGTACTCATTTTACAGCTGGTGAACTAGAGGTAGCCTTTCAATATGAGAGCAAGTGAGGCTCAGACCCATGATCTTTAGCATTGTATTTGATGCACTGGAATCATTAAGAGACAAGAAACACAGAGCCCTATGATACCATATTTACAGACTCGCTTCACTAAAAAGATCTGCATGGTAAAGTGTTTGCTACTATATTCAATGTAAAATAAAGTTAATATTTTATACACTAACCGGAAACCAAAGTAACCACCTCCTCCTGTAATAAGGACTGTTTCCTTGGTCACATTTTCTATGCTCATCCTTTTTCCTTTGGCACTACTTTATTTGAGCAAATTGACCTGCAGAGTGAAAAAAAAAAAAAAAAAAAACATGACGAAACTGCATAATTAAAAGTAATTTTCACATATTTAGCAATTTAAGTTATATGTTTGTGCTTTAATTTTAGGAAACTGACTGCATCATCTGCTAAGTAATGCAGGACTAGATCCCACCCCTTTATTCTTCTAAAGTCAAATATAAATAAATGACAAAAAGACCACATTGTGAATATGACAATTACTAATATACTCAATACTAGTAGCCAATTAAACAAGAGGAACAAGCTGTCAGGAACAGTATCCCTGATGATGCCACAGCACAACTGGCTGCTGAGCTCTGTGCCTTTATACTCACACACAACTATTTCAAATTTGATGACAATATATATCTCCAGATCAGTGGCACTTGCTTGGGCACCCACATGGCCCCACAATATGCCAATATTTTATGGTCGACCTGGACACACACTTCCTCAGCTCTCGTCCACTCATGCCCCTTCTCACCTATGCTACACTGATGACATCTTCTCCTCTGGACCCACGGGAAGTAGACTCTGGAAAAATTCCACCCGATTTCAACAGCTTTCCACCCCACCATCAACCTCAGCCTGGACCAATCTACACGGGAGGTCCACTTCTTAGCACCACAGTGCAATAAGCGATGGTCACATTAACACCACCCATAACAAAACCTAACTGAACACTATGCCTACCTTCATGCCTCCAGCTTCCATCCGGGCACATCACACGATGATCCATTGTCTACACCCAAAGCACTGAGGTACAAATCGCATCTGCTCTCCCTCAGACAGAACCACACCTACAAAATCTCCCACTCTGCAAACTACAATACCGCACGAGGAAATAGGCACGATCAGCAGAGCCAGACGTTGTACCCAGAAGCCTCCTACTGCAAGACAAACCCAAGAAAGGAACCAAACAGGACTTCCCATGGCCATCACATACAGTCCCCAGCTAAAACCCTCCAACACATCATCAGGGATCTACAACCCATCCTGGACAATGATCCCACACTTTCACAGGCCTTGGGTTGGCAGTCCATTCGTCCCCACAGACAACCTGCTAACCTGAAACATATTTCACCAGTAACTTGCACACCGCACATAGTAACTCTAGCTCAGGAACCAATCCATGCAACAAACCTGATTGCCAACTCTGCCCGCATATCTACACCAGCGACACCATCACAGGACCTAACCAGATCAGCCACACCATCACCATTCATTTATCCTGCACGTCCACCAACGTAACATAAGCCATCATATGCCAGCAATGCCCCTCTGCTATGTATATTGGCCAACTGGACTGTCTCTACGGAGGATAAATGGACACAAATTAGATATCAAAGAATGGCAAATATAAAAAACCTGTAGGAGAACACTTCAACCTCCCTGGCCCACTATAGCAGACCTTAAAGTGGCCATCTCTGCAGCAAAAAAACTTCAGGACCAGACTTCAAAGAGAACTGCCTGAGCTTCAGTTCATCTCCAAATTGTGACACCATCAGCTCAGGATTTAAAAAGACTGTGAATGGCTTGCCAACTACAGAACCAGTTCTCCTCCCTTGGTTTCACCAGTCCTCATACTGTGCATAAGAACAAGGCGCTTCTTCCTCCGCCACTGGCTTGATTGAAACTAACTCTCTATTTATTCTCTAGCTTCTTGCTATTAATAAACCTCTACCCTGCAGCCTGGATGTTCCCGCTACATTCATCTGAAGAAGCCCTGAGGTGGTATTCACCCACGAAAGCTCATGCTCCAAAACGTCTGTTAGTCTATAAGGTGCCACAGGATTCTTTGCTGCTTTTAAACAAGAGGGTTATCAGTTTCCATTAATTAAGCCATATTCTGATGTTACACAGGTATGTATGGAATAATTCAATCAAACTCACTACAAAACTATACAGTACTATAGAAATGCCACTAATTCATACACTGAATAAATTTGCATAACAATTCTGAATCAAATATCCGTGTACCTGAAGTTTTATCAGTGTACTGTGATGATACACCAAGTACTCATATATACGTATTTCTTTGGATATATCTTACGTAGAAATGGCACCAAGTGTGGTCTATCCTTTATATACTCATTCCCTACCTAAACTATTATACTTGTCAAAGTATTATGTGTATATTTCACCTGTATACTTACATGTAAATATCCCTAAAATACTCAAAGAGTGGGAAAACAAAGGGCCTGCATTAGACAGTATGCTTCCTTGGCCCCAATTCTGCAATGATTTCAGCACAGCATAGTTTTATGCACATTCCCACTGAAGTCCACAGGCCTACTCATGCACATAAACCTATACAAATGCCTAAGTCTACATAAGATTTGCAGGCTTTTTTATTTCCTGGGACACAACCTTAACATCATGTGTATCCAGATACATACAGTACCTATGAAGCCGGCCAATGCAATGCATTCAGTCGAATAGGGGAGGGGAGCTGTGGATGATACTGAGGGCTTGTCTACACTTAACGGAGGCGATTGATGCATCGGCGGTCAATTTAGTGGGTCTAATGAAGCTCCACTAAATTGCTGATTGCTCTCCCATCTACTTCTAGTATCAGAGGGGTAGCCATGTTAGTCTGGATCTGTAAAAGCAGATGCATCCGACAAAGTGGGTATTCACCCACGGAAGCTCATGCTCCAATACGTCTGTTAGTCTATAAGGTGCCACAGGACTCTTTGCTGCATCTACTTCTATACTCCACTTGATTGAGAACAGTAAGGGGAGGTCACAGGAGAGTGTCTTCCATTGAGGTTGTGTAGCATGCACCTGGTGGTAAGTAGCTCTAAGCTATGTTAATTTGAGTTATGCTATTCGTGTAACTCATATTGCGTAGCTTAGATCGACTTTTCCCTTTAGTGTAGACAAGGCCTTAGGCTTTGTCTGTATTAGTACTTTTTGTCCGTCAAACTTATCAGGCAGGAGTGTGCAAAAACCGACATAAGTTTCACCAACAAGTCTTGGTGAGGACAGCGCTATGTCGGCAGGAGACGCTCTCTCCTGCGGACAGAGCTAAGGCTGCTCCCTGGGGATGGTTTAATTATGCCGGCAGGAGAGCACAGAGTGGCTAGCTACAGGGGAGACCTTACAGTGGCCTGGCTGTAGCCATACAGCTGCGCTGCTGTAAATGCCGCAGTCCTTGTTTACCTGCTGGGGATTTGAGAGACAAGGCGGATGAGGGAATCTCTTTTATTGGACTCACTTCCGCCAGGGCCTGAGACAAGCGCTCATAACCTCCAGGCCAGCTCTGCCCCTGACAGGCCCTGATCCCTTCCCCGAGCAGGTCCGCCCTGACAGCCACGCAGCCCCCTGCCTGGGGAGCGGCCCCTCACAGCCGTGCCTCGCCCCGCCCTGGCCGGGGGGCCGCGGTTTGCAAAGCGCCCTGACCCCCCCATCGATGCAGCCGGAGCAGGGTGCACAGCGATGCACAGGGCGGCGCGCGGGGGCTGGGGGGACAGACGCCAGGAGCAGACACAGCTTGGCCCTGCCTGCGGCTCCGCACACGCGGGGCCTGCGGACCCCTTACACCAGCTTGCACGGCCCGGGGACGCTAACGATACAGCCCCCCCGCCCCCAGCAGCTCCAGCCGGTTCTGGGCTCTCAGCCCCTACCCTGCCCCGCCCCGCGGGGTGAGCTGCTTCCGGAGAGAGAAAGAGCCCGCGCTGCTCCCATCACCGCCCTATCCCCCTCCACTCGCGCGCAGCCCTTGCCGCGGAGCAATCGCGCGTGTCCGGGTCCCCGTAGCCAGCAGAGCATGGGCTGTAGTGAACTGAATGGGCTTCCGTAGGGCGGGTCCGAAAGCCTTCTGGGAGTCCGTACAACACGATGGCGGCTTTCGCGTAGTTACAAGCAGGTTTTGCGCTGCAAGAGGGTGGCCCCTTGAAGCGCAGCTGCAGGTTCCGTACAACAAGATGGCGGTTCCTAGCATGCTTTGAGCGGGCTTGGCGGGGAATCTGAGGGTGGGGGAGCTGCGCTCTGTGCTGCGGAGGCTGGACTCGGCCAACAGGGCTCTGGGTAAGGGAGGCCGGCCTAGTTAGTCGGGGGTTGGCAATGGGTAGTCGCGGGGCTGCTGGCCAGCCCAGCTTTCATTCCGTCAGCCCCCGCCCCGCCCTATGGCTGAGCCCCGGACTCCGACTGCCTGGTGCCCACGCTGGAGACCCGGGCCGTGGGGCCTCAGGTTTCCAAGCCCCGGCTCGAGCGCCCACACTCGTGGCACTGTTACCCTGCCTGACTGCCTCTGGCCCCGGTCTCAGCCGTGCTAATGTGTCCACACTGCCCCACCGGGCCCTTCTGACTGGGGTATGTGGCATGACGTGAGCTGCGCCCACGCTGCAAAATAACAGGCCTTGGACCGGCATCACAATGGGCCTTGGCCCACTCCACTAGTGCAGTCCTAGGAACCAGGGCTTGTGTGCTCGCTGACCCGAGTCAGACTGATTTGTGTGTGGATGGAAGAGGGCCCAACCCTGAGTAGTGCCCAGGTTTAAGGCGCTGTGTGGACATACTGTGTGGGGCTCTGGTCTCTTAAATTCTTACATTAGAAAATCTGGGTTCGCAGTGCTGGCTGGTGGTTGTCAGAGCCTGCCACTTTTCTCCCTCTGGGGCTACTTCTGAACTATACCGAAGTCCCCATTTTGAATAAGGGCAAATCACATTTTCATGATGCTCAAACTCTGGTGTGATGCTCCACCTGACTCCTCTGTACCCCAGCCTGGTATTGTAACTTGGATGCTGTCTCAAAACTTCCCAAGCTTAGTCTTGTGGGAGCAATCCAAATCCAGCTGCAATGTATAGTTCATGCAATTGAATAGATGTAGAAGATGGCCATGCTACCTAATTAAGTCTGCATGAGAACGCTGGAATCACCAGTGCTGCGAAGCCAAATCCTGCATCAGGGCTGATATGAACAATGGTTTTAAGCAACTGTGTTAGAAACTAGCAGAGGTGATATAGCCTTGTGGTTAAGGCACTACATTTGGACTCAGGACATCTAGGTTTATGCTAGTAGTTTGGCGTGACCAGTGATTTTGGGTGCCCCATCTGAGGCCATAGGCATAGACTCTGTAGGTGCTCTGGGGCTGGCACACCCATGGGGAAAAATTGGGTACTAAGTGGCAAGCGCTAGGCGGGAGGAGGGGGAACACAGTACTGTACGCGAAGAAGTGGGGCCAGGGCGGGGATTTGGAGAAGGAGTCCAAGGGGGGTGGATTTGGGGCAGGGACTTTAGGGAAGGTGATGGGAGGTGGCGGGGCCAGAGGCAAGCACCCACCTGCGCCAGGAAAAGTTGGCACCTATGTCTGAGGCCCCTTTAAAGAAGTCTGATTTTCAGGAGGTGGGTGTTCAGCAGATCAGGCACTTCAAGATGTTTCAAGTTGGGCACCCAAAGTCTGAAGAATTTAGGCTTACCCCAACTCTGCCACAGCCTGCCTGTGTGACCTTGATCTTTCTGTACTTCGGTTCCCAATCTATAAAATAAGTAATTATACTTCCTCCCACCTTTTGTCTGTATTGTCTATTTAGATTGTAAGCTCCTTAAGCTGGGGATTGTGTATGTATACTGTCTCACAGAAAGAAGCCCTGCAAATGCTTGGGGTCTTTAGGTACTACTGTGAAACAAAAAATTAAATGAAATAATAGCATGACCATGAAGCCTGTCCTAAATGCCAATTTCACGATGGGAAATTTAAATCAGGTGGTGCCTTAGAATTCAAAACCTATTATCTTTACAGTTGTCTGGCCAGAATCAGTGTCTCTGTTCTTCTATTTTAGTTATTCAGTGCCCGTGGAATCACTTTCTGTATCTAGAGCAAGTTGCCAGATTCTGAGCTTTCATCACATTGTTGTAAATCTGGAAGAACTTTGCCATCTTCTGAGTTGTTTGTGCTGGGGTTATATTGCAGTAGGAATGCAACCATGAGGAGTTGGGGTAACTAACACGTGGCTTAGCCTCTCTGTGTAGGCTGGCGCTCACATGACAATGTTAAATGCAACAGTCTTATCCTTTACCTGAATACATACAGTTATGTTCCACCATGATGTAACTTTCCAGTGTAAACAAGCCTTTTATGTCTTGTACAGTGCTAATACGGGTTTGTTACTAAGCAAACAATGCATAATGGTAACAGAGTTCAGTAGAATCACTACAGCTTTACATCAGTGTACTTTATGTCAGAATTTTATCCAAGGAGTCTAAAACTTAACCGTAACAAAAAAAAAATGTAAAATCGCATTACCAATGCTTTTCTTTCTTTCAGAGACATGTATTCAGTCACTTGGGGAATGTCAGAAAACACTCCAAAAATCAATTCAGTGTCAGAACTACTTAAATCACGTAAGCATGATTACAGTTTCTAGTTTTCAAAAATATTAAGGGGAAAGTAGGAAAAATGTGCTACTTTTTTGTTTTGTTTGTTTTTAAATTTGTGACTGGTAAGAGTAAAACCAAGAAAGTTAAAAATTCATTAATTGTACGTTATTTGTTAATCTTTTTAATAGTGTTCACTTTTTATCAATAGTGTGTTCCAAGGTAAAATTTATACATAACATCTGAAACTAATAAGGTATTATGTATTTATTTTAGCCCCCTGGTTTAAAATTTAACTATATATATATATAAAAAAAAAATTCCCCTCTCACCCCTATGGGTGGTATGTGTCTTCCTCAACCTCGGGGTACACCCATATATATCATGGGTGTACTCTTGTGAACATTTATTCATTCATATGCTTAACTATTTGCAGGATTGGTCCCTAATATGTAAACATTTGAGAAGTAAGATACTGAGCCTTGAATTTCAATTGAGATCTGCTAGCATTGTCCCATAATGGATTCTGATGCGATATTGGTACTTTGTACTGTTAAAACAGATTGTACCTCCACCTGAATATGTTGAGACACACTTATAGCACAGTGTGGAGCAATATTATCCTAACTACTGCCCTGATCCTGCATAATGCTCTGTATGAGGAGGGCCATGCTCTTGCATGGAGTCCTATTGATCTCAGTGGTATTCTATGTAGGCTCACAAAGCTATTTATGCAGAGCAATCTGTAGGATCAGGATTTAACTCTCTTGTTAGTAATGGTTTTATGTACACCTCTGCCTCGATATTACGTGACCTGATATAACGCGATAAAGCAGTGCTCTGGGGGAGGGGGAGCTGCGCACTCCAGTGGATCAAAGCAAGTTTGATAACGCAGTTTCACCTATAACGCGGTAAGGTGTTTTGGCTCCCAAGGACAGCGTTATATCGAGGTAGAGGTGTACTTTCATTCCTTTCTTGCCTTCAGCATGTTAACTGTTATATGGAGTGTTAAGAAATTTAGTTCAGATTTTTTGGTACCTACTGGCAAATATTGATAAATATAGGACACTGTAATGAAGACAAATATTAGGCTTTTGCTCTTAAAATTGCCAGTGGTGTATTTTTTATAATAGTAACCCCACAAATAATCAAAGCACTGTATGCGTGGGGGAGTAATTAACTCATTAAACCTCACAGCATCTATGTGAAAAAGGTGAACAAATATTATTCTCATTTTATGGTGGTAGAGCTGGGTTTAGAACTCAGGCGTGTACGGGCAGGAAAGGATTTTTGGGCCCGTCCCCATGGAGATTCAGCTAGTCCATACTGCCTCACATTTTAATAAAATAACACCTCTGGCTTTCTTAATACTGTAAGGGTGCTTACTAATGTCATGTATATCATATAATCTTACAAATAGACTTCTCATTCTAGTTTCCTTGTTCTTACACGGTGGAACACGTCTTTGAAATCTTGCACAAGTTTTAATTCCAGTTGGCTGAGGTGGGCTGAGGTTTACTGCTTCAAACATAGGCCTCGTCCACAGTTCAAATTTTACTATTTTTTTAAGTACTCAACATATCAGAGACCTGTGTTCCCTCTAAACTGTGCGGCTGCCCAGGAGTGATTCAAGTGCTACACACTTGATTAGCAGAGCTGCGCACATCCGGCAGCATTTGTTCAGGTGCCCCGCTCTGCCCACTGCTTTGCAGCCACATTGCTCCTGCAGCTGCTCTCGGGACCCTCCTGCTGGCTGTGCAAAGCGGGAGGGGAAAGGGGAGCTGATGTCAGGGTGTCCCCCTCCCCCTGTACCTCATCTCCACAGAGCAGGGGAAAGGGGACAGGGCTCAGGATTTGGAGCAGGAGACAGCTGCTGAGGACTGAATGAGCCTCTGGGCGGTGAGACTTCCCCAGCAACCAGCTTGCACAGTCTGTGTCTGTCTCTGTCTGTCTGTCTCTCCCTCTTCCCTCCCCCACCCTGCCCACGTACCCCATCTCTGCAGAGTGGGGAGGAGGGGATAGGGCTCAGTTAGGAGCCAGAGAGATTTCAGTGAGTGCCTTAAAGAGCGCATGGCATCTCTCAGAAACTTCTCCAGCAGCCTATGCACATGCAGTCTGTATCTCTCTCACCTCCCAACATATACTTGTGGTGGTGGTGGTGGTGTTACTTTTTGGTACTTCCTGCAATGCACATATATTCTCTGTAATTTTATTCTTTAAAGTGTGTTAATTTAGTTTTTGACTGGTCTGTGCATTTCATAATTTTTATTTCTCTTACACTTAAATGTAATTATTTGAGGAGTGAGTTCTAAAAGGCTTAATCTGTCCTGGCTGGAGTAATTATCCCTATGGTAACTTTGAAAAATATATTTAATATCTAGGTTTTTTGTTTCTACTGGTGGCGCACATCCACACATTACCTCGGCGCACATAACAAAATTTATTCCACACATGGATGGAAAAAATTAGAGGGAACATTGTCAGAGACCCAAACATATTATAACATGGTTTGTCTTGCCTGTGTGAAGAGGATCAAGCTGTTATAACCCTTTTAAGGAATTGCTCTCTAACCTGGAATCCTTAAATGGTAAAATGCCTTGTGTAAATGGTGTCTTATTTGTCATGGCTTTAAATGAACCTGAATATCTGTGCAGTGAGGCATAGTGATGTTTGAATCAGCAGCTAAATGGAGCAAAGTAAGCAGCTGTAGTGAACTGCATAAACTATGAAGAATGAGCAGCAAGCTCATTAATACCCCAATTTTTAGCATGCTGATTCTCTGCTTTTTAAAATGCTTAATTAGTAAAATGATTTTGTCATCAAATCACAAGGCATGAATCATAGAATATTAGGGTTGGAAGGGACCTCAGGAGCTCATCTAATCCAACCCTGTGCTCAAAGCAGGACCAATCCCCAGATGTTTACTCCAGTTCCCCAAATGGCCCCTTTAAGGATTGAACTCACAACTCTGGGTTTAGCAGGCCAATGCTCAAACCACTGAGCTATCCCTCCTTCCCCAACTGTACTATATTGGAGGACAAGACAATAAATTCCTATGAGAATCCACCGTACTGGTTTACTTTTATTGGGAGAATAAACTTTAATTATGCTATTTGATATGATATAAACTGATTAATTTTGGTTTTGTTTTCCTTGGCTCTTCAATTGGAGGGAAGAGGGAAACAAGACTTATAATTGCAAATGTGTTAAACCCATGAGAGCCCAAAACATCCTAATGGACTTGCAAAATGTGTAAAACAGTTTGGTTTAAATTATACAAAAACAGGTGGAAATAATTGAGTATATTGTGGCAGGAGAGAGAGTGCTTTTTAATGTCTGAAATAGAAATAAATCTTGATGCTTCTTAAAAAGGAAGACTTTTAGGATGGTCCTATGGATAAAACAGTTGGACAACATGGGTTCTGCTGCTGACTCAGCTGTAGACTCTGTGACCTTGAGCAAACCACTTTCCTCATCTATAAAGTGAGAGTGATATTGCACTTATCTGCTGTTATGAAGCTAAATTCATTAATGTCAACAAAGCACTTTGATTTCCTCAGATGGCTGGTGCTTTATAAATTACTCTTGGGGGAATTCTGTGCCAAATAATTAATTTCTGCACACAATATTTTAAAATTCTGCATATTTTATTTGTCAAAATAACACAATATAATCACAAACAGTTTCAATTATTTTGGTAATTTATTTCAAAATACATGTCAGCAAGTATGTCTGTAACAATACAGACAACAAAAAAGATTCAGGAAATGTTTTTTGACAAATAGATTCCTTACTAGGTATATTAATATAGAACTCTGAATAATAATTCATTTAAACTACAGTACAGAACCATATTTCTCTCACCCCTCAGAAGCAGTGCAAAGGCTTGTGGGAGTCAGGGGTAACAGAGTTGCTGAGGGAGAGGGAAGTAAATTCCTGGGAAGGAGCCTGGAATTTGGCATGTGGTTGGGTACAGGTGGGAAAAGTATGGAACAGGTGTTTTGTGGGGTGGGAAGAGATTGTTAGGGAGCATCCCCCCATGCAGATCCTGGATGACCTCTAGCCTCTCCCATCCAGTCAGGCACCTCTGCTCCTGTCCCCATGTGACCCTGCACCTCCATGTGTCCCTCCACCCCCACTGATGCCCCATCCCCATGTGGCCCTGCAATCCCCTCAGCCAACCCCTACCCTCATCTCCATGTGTCCCTGCATGGCTTGTCCCCATGTCTCTGTGCCCCCACTCAGCCTTCCTCCCTGTAGCTCTGCACCCCTTCCCCTTCTGCCCATGTGTCCCTGCAACCCCTCAGCCAGCCCCCTCCCATGTGCACCTCCCTCCCCACTGTGGCCCTGCACCTCCACTCCCATTCAGCCCCTGCCTCAGTCTGTCCTCCCCCACTAATCATTATGAGCCCCTGTCTGACACCCCTAGCAGGCCAGTACTATCTGTCTCCCCATATCCCCTGTCGCATGACCTGGTCCAACAGGCGCTATGAAGAAGGCAGGCTCTTTTTCTTTCCTGTCCTAGCTGGGGCTGGCCAGGAGTGGTCGCTGTGGTGGGCAAAAGGCAGAACACAGCAACTTTTCAGTAGAAGCTATTTTCTGCAAAAAAGAAAAAAAAAGAAGAATGAAAACTATGGGCAGGGCACCAAATATGCATGCACATGGCGGTGCAGAATTCCCCCAGGAATACTTGACCATGGTTAGGTTACTGATGCCACTACTGATCATGCTGACTAGTATTGTCTCATTGTTTCCTTGCACTTCTCTGTCTCTGTATCCTATTGTCTGTTTATATTATACTTAGATTCTAAACTCTCTGGTGCAGAGATTCTTTTTGTTCTGTTTGTGCATCACCTAGCACAATAGGATCCTGTTGCATGACAGAGGCTCCTGAGTATTATGGAGTAATACTTAGTAATAAACAGAATCAGTTATGTGGCTTACAGATTTTTGGCATGTAAGCAAGTCTGATCCTGAAAATTGAAACCATGCCTTTACCTAAGGGTCTTTATTGTTAACATGGTATTGCTCTTAGAAAGTCTATGTTTAGACATGCAGACCCCCCCCCCAATGCACTTATCTCAGCATAGAAACCATCCAGCAGGAATAAGTCCTTTCATTATTGAAACTATTTGTTCCACAGCAGGAGAAGAAAAAAAAGATTTTAAAGTTAATGGCATTTGCTGTTTTCTCAACACTAATTCAAATAGCTTGATATTTGCTCATTTAACAATTCTCTCATCACTCTTTCTCTGACCTACCTTTCTGTAGAATGTGTGTGTGGGGTGTGTGTGTGTATTGTTTTATTCAAACAATACTTCAAGCACTGACTGGAAGAAAGTGGGAGCTGATGATTAGAGCAGAAGATTCCCAGTCAAAATACCATCATCAACTTTGAAATCCCTTTCTCTTCTTACTGTGAAAGAACTTATCTCTGAGACCAGTCATCCAAACTTTATTTGCCTCAGTTTACCCATGGGTAAAATGGATGCGGGAGTAATCTATTTTTTACAGGAATCTTGTGAGGCTGTAAGCTGTTTGTGAAGCATTTTGAGATCCTTGGATGAAAGGTGGTGTGTAATAGTTTGCCTTATGGTGGTTAGAATTACACAGTACAAAAGAGGTGTGTATATTCCCTATATATTTCTTCCAGTGCATATCAAACATGACATAGCACAGCAGTGCCAATCCAGTCCTCCGCTTCTAATGTTCTCATCAAGTTTTTGGATGAATATACTTTTATGTGTGGCCAAAAGTCAAGTCAGAAACAGACTCCATACTATGACCTAGTCAACCACACACCTGGGTTTTACTTTTCAGCAGCAAAGTGGTAGGTTTAATATTTAGGCAGTTGCCTCTGCGACTACTGTATTATTCACTCTGACCTGGCAGATGGTGCTGTTGTACCACACACCTGATTTGACACCTTTCAGAGATGTTTTGCAGAACTATCATAATTATATCATCGGTACCATAGCATCAGTATTTGCATTTTAACTACTGACTAGGGGCAGCACATTCATAGCATACCAGCAAGCTACAGGAAAAGAGAGACTAGCTATTTTGTTCTGGATATGCAAGTCCAGAATCAGTACTATTTATATTGGATAGTTGCTCTTGCCTGTGTCGGGATGTAGAGCAGGCTTTCAGTGTGGTGTTATATGATGTATACTGCTAGAAAATCAGTGTTTTGGGGTCGTCTGTAACAGTTCTAAAAAATGTCACAAATATTTTTAGCACATGAACTTGATTCTAAGGATTCAGGCTTGATAAGAAATATTATATATGTTTTTTTCTGATGAATCAAAAATTTACCTTTTTCTTCTATCAAAGTCCTCCTTTTAAAAATATAGATTTATGTAAATTCAAGGCAGGCATTTTTGTTATCTGTTGGGATTTTTTATAAAAATTAAAAGAAATCTTACATATTGTGTGGCAAGTTAGTATCTAGAAAGGTCAGAACTCCTGACTTTTCTTTTATAGCTTTAGCATCTGTTTACTGATTGACTTTGAACAAGTCAATTTAACCAAACTTTTCAAAAGTGGCTGCTCATGTTGTGTCGCCATGGTTGGGTGCCCTATTAGAGGCATTTAGGGCCTAATTTTCAGGGATGCTGAGCACTGACTCCAGCAGAAGTGAATGGACACTTAGAAACTCTTAAACCGTTTCTATATATCTCAGGCTGGGCACCTGAAATTAGTGAACAACTTTAAAATGTTGATATTAACTTTTCTTGGCTATAGTTTCTCCATTTTTAACAGGGGTGCTATACTTCCTGGCTCACGCGTGTTATGAGGTTCAAATATCTACTGTTTGTAAATACATTGATTGGGAAGTATAAAGTTATTGCTGCTGTGTTTTGGGGGTGGGGGAGGCTTAATTTCATATTCTATAATTTTAAGTACAAAGGACCCAATCCTTGGTGAATAGTTCCGGTAATTCAGCACAGCTATTTCTGAAAGCAAGAGTCGCAGGATTTAGCAGTTTTGCTCCCAAGAGTCTAAAACCATTTAAAAGTAAATGTATTCAAAACTTCTGTAAAAGACTTAAAATATTGTTGGAGAGAGAAACTTAAATGCAAGATTTTCATAGCTGTGTCTGTTCTCATAAATAAGGACAGAATCTGAGTTTCAATTTTGAATCTCTTGGCTTTAGTCACTTGAAACTAGACTTCCAATTATTTAAATAAGACTATAATTCTGAGATAATATATATTAAGTTTAATGATAAATTGAATTCCCATTGTGGTTGATGTTCATCCAAATGCACTGATCTACAGAATGGATAACAAAGAAGGTTTATCACACGCTAGTAATTCATGCAGCTATCTGTGAATCCATCCATTTTCATTGTTGCGTGACAACCTCACTTTCTCATCTTGAGAGCTGTGTCAAATCAGCCTGCCATGAATTCTCAGCTCTAATTGTTGAAGGTGGGAGATGCGCTTCCTTTGATTACTTGGAGGAAATTAAAATCTCTCAGCTGCATAAACTTCAGGTCACATGTAAGGTACAACATATGTAACTATCTTAAGGCAAACTTTCTCTTTGATCTGTACATCATACTGCATTAACTGTGCACCAACAATGAATCTGTAGGTACAAACAGCAGTGATGTGGGAGGTATTTCAGCAATAACAAGTGTGACATAACTAAAAAGCATGAGTATTCCTGGTCACATTTTTGAAGCTCTCTCCTCCACAACTTCTGGATTCTCTTTCCTTCCCACCCCCCAATAAATATGCACGGAAGCTTTGTGCATTGTATTGAAAAAGAGAATACCCAAAGGGCACATCCTTACGACTTCTGATTTTTTCAGAGAAATCCATCCATATTTTGCTATTAAACTGGGAGAAGGTACCTAGCAGGGTCACCTGGGTCTGTGATTGGGCTGTGTCTGACACCAAAGTGGGAGGGGTTGCATATTTTCACTAATGATTTGGATAATGGCGTGAAGAGTCCGCTTATAAAACTTGTGTCTGACACCAAAGTGGGAGCGGTTGCAAGTGCTTTGGAAGACAAGATTAGAATTCAAAAGGACCATGACCTTGGATAATTGGTCTGACATTGACAGGATGAAATTTAAATAAGGACAAATCAAAGTACTACACTTTAAGAGGGAAAAATTTAAATGTACAATTACAAAATGAGGAATAACACTAATACTGCTGAACAAGATCTGGGGTTTATAGTGGGTCACAAATTGACTATGTGCCAACAGTGTGGTGAAGTTGCAAAACAAGCTTCTATTTTGGGATGTATTAATAGGAGTGTCCTATCTAAAGCATAGGAGGTAATTGTTCCTCTTTACTTGGCACTGGTGAGCTCTTTGCTAGAGTTACTATGTCCAGTTTTGGGCAACAAACTCTAAGAAGAATGTGGACAAACAAGAAAGTCTAGAGAAGAACAACAAAAATGACAAAAGGCTTAGAAAACCTGATCTATGAGAGAGAAACACAAATTGGGCATGTTTAGTCTTAAGGATTAAAGATAGAATGGGGATCAGTTAAGTCTTCAGCTATGTTAAGGGCTGTTATACAAAGGGGAGTAATCAGTTCTGATATCCACTGAAGACAGGGCAAGAGTAATCCGTTTAATCTCCAGCAAGGGAGATTTAGGTTAAATATTAGGAAAAAACTTTCTAAGGATAGTTAAATACTGGAGTAGGCTTCCAAAGGAGGTTGTTGAATCCCCCTCACTGGAGGTTTTCTAGAACAGGGCTAAACAAACAGCTGTCAGGGATGGTCTAGTTTACTTGGTCCTACTTCAGCACAGAGGTCTGAACTAGATCACCTTTGGAAGTGCCTTCCAGCCTTTCATTTCTAAGATTGTATATCCAAAATGACTGTATTTTATAAGAACTTTAGGATTGTGAGACAGACCAACCGAAGCATGGTATATAGAATTGTAATGTGTCCAGTGGGATATCTGGTGTATGCAAACAGAGTATGCTGAAAGGACATCCGAGGTATTTCTCATACTTCAAAAGTTTCTAAACAAGATCAAGTGGAGCAAATCTGAGCCCTCATCCCTGGAAAAGCAATCCCACTGGTACTTCTGCAAGACCCAAGTTTCAGTATTTATCTCTCTCTTCTTTACTAACTGCTTGAAAGTCCCGTGCTATTGTCCAGCAGACAATATTACCAATCTTTTCCAAGTTTCACGAAGCAGTGTTTCTACAATTGTCAGTGTCCGGATCTGACAAGAATCCCTAGCATCCCTGTGCTGGTGACATAAGTAGACCTTACGATTAGTACTGGAAGAGGAAGCTAGTCTTGTGGAGGAAGTGAGAAAGGTATTCTGGGTTCTTTTTATAAAAGCCCTTATTTTTCTTAAGTTTTATATCCGTTAAGATGTAACAGGAGCATACTTTCACTTTCTGAATCAATAAACAAATTAATTAGTATTTATATAATATCCAAACTATTCATGAAGCTTTACAGTGACCCAGTAATGCCCCATCCTGAAGAGTTGATAGTTTTAGGGGATGTTGATGTCACAGAACAGTGGTGGTGGGCTTATTGTCCTAGCCATTGGTAAATATGGAAGAATGGTAACACAGAATTGGGAAAGATCTAACAAATTGTTTTCAATGCAAAAAACAATGTAAGTGGTCTTGGGGATGAAGCAAATCTGGAAATGAGAAGCATTCAAACTGTCCCACTTGCCATGCCCCTCATATTTGTGATACAGTGGCTGCGGTTTAGACAATAGGCTCCCAGTTTTCGAGCATTAACAATGTAAAACAAGCAAACATGCAAAGTTCTTAGCCTGCATATGAATTCCACCCACTACTAAAAAAACCCCTCAGTTTATATTATTCAAGACATAGTTTGGTAACAGAGAGGGGGAAAGAGGAAATATTGAAAGTGAAAGCAAAAAAGAAAACCCTTTTAAATGGATGCAAATTTAGGGGGGATGGTCTATTTTTAAAAGATGGCATTTAAAATGTAAAATCAAAGGGCTATTCTTACTGAAAACTACTGAATGGTTGGACTCATTATTGTATTTCAAGGAGATGACCCTGCTACTGAAGCTTTTAACCCTGGTAGGTTTTGGTATTATTTATTTTAAAACTTCATTCATGCGGAAACCGTGGCAAGATTCCTTGCTTTAAATGCATTTAATCTAAAATGGTTTGCATATAATATACTTAACTACTGTCTGATATTTACAATAGCACCACTATCTTCCACCCTGATATTCTACCTCTGTGCCCAGTGAAGTTTGACTATGGACCTGTGATAATGTCTCATAAGGAAATTTGTCCAAAAGTTAGACTCATAGACTTTAAGGTCAGAAGGGACCATTATGATCATCTAGTCTGCCTTCCTGTACAACACAGGACACAGAATCTCACCCACCCACTCCTGTAACAAACCCCTAACCTATGTCTGAGTTACTGAAGTCCTCAAATCGTGGCTTAAAGACCTCAAGGTGCAGAGAATCCTCCAGCAAGTGATCCGTGCCCCACGCTGCAGAGGAAGATGAAAAACCTCCTGGGCCTCTGCCAATCTGCCGACCCCAAATATGGCGATCAATTAAACCCTGAGCATGTGGGCAAGAGTCAGTNCCTCCATAAACTTATCAAGCTTAGTCTTGAAGCCAGATATGTCTTTTGCCCCCACTACTCCCCTTGGAAGGCTGTTCCAGAACTTCACTCCTTGGATGGTTAGAAACATTTGTCTGATTTCAAGTCTAAACTTCCTGATGTCCAGTTTATATCCATTTGTTCTTGTGTCCACACTGGTACTAAGCTTAAATAATTCCTCTCCCTGATATTTATCCCTCTGATATAGTTATAAAGAGTAATCATATCATAAACCTTTGAGCAGCACTGATTTATCGGGTTCGTTCCAAACCATGCAAAATCAAGCGGCTTTGCTTTGTTTGGAGTTTGTTCAAAACCAAAAGCTCCAAAAGAATTTGAGTTTGAGAATCCAGGGAATCTAAATGAAACCAGGGGAAAAACACCCATGAATTTCTTTGAGGCAGCTGCTTTCTCACTCATCTATAGTTAGTTGCAGGGGCTATAGAGTCAGTTTGAGACAAGTTTGAATTATACCATATAAAGCACTGAATAATGGCAAGGTTACGTGGTTACAAACATTTCTTCCTTTTGTCAAGCTATTTATCTTCCATTTGCAACTCTTATCTGTACAGTTTGCTTTGTCTGGAATGGTAACACTCAAGAATATGGTAACATGAGAATTATTCAAATGTGGTGTATAGTGGGATTTTATCCACTCTAAATAACTAAGCATCTGTTATGTTCCAGTTACTGTTTGATAATTGATTGACTGTTTTGCATCTTCTATAATTATGTAATGCAGTAGCATTGCTGTCTTGCCTGTACAGTTCTATTTCATTATGGATGTGGTCAACTTAATTATATGACAGCAAGAACTGGGAATAGCATATAAGTACTTGCCAAGGGCTTGCACCTGTGAGGTTTCTATCCCTTCTCAATTTTCATTCACCTCAACAAAAGTTGAGTGCTCTATGCATCTCCCAAGCATGCTTAGGTTTTGGTTGTAAATGATTTACTACAAATAATTAATATTTTTGCTGCTCTGGGGGAACGAGGAGAACTGAATAGCTGTGGAATTTGACTGTATGACCTGCAGCAATGAGTTTTTGTCTAGTTCACACAGTAAAACCAGGATGATTGAATCTTGCATTTAAATACCTTTCTTTCCCCCTACCCTTCGTCTTTTACAGAGTATCTAGCCTATCAAAGCTGCATTTGTGCCAAATGAAGATACTAGAACTGTTTCTGCAGCAATTTAACTCTTCATCTGTCACAGCAATGTGTAGGAGTCAAATTATAAGTATATTCATATTTGTGTATAATTAACATCAAACATGCAATAGATGAATTGAAACTGAACTTTTTCTCAATTTCTGGATGACTTTGTGTAGAGGGGAATGTTATCTTAATTGTAGAAGAGTTGCAACTTGTAATAATTGAATTTCCTGATGCTGTGCAATAGTAGTCTTCTCAATTCTAGGCTCTAACGTCCATAGTTAATTTATTTTGTAACATGTACAGATCTGTTATATTCCAAACAATTCTTGGTATATTGATTGAATAAAGTTACGTAGGGAAAAGTTACCACATTAGTTACTTTGCCCATTGTGTTTTTAACAAAGCACAGGATTTTTTTTTCTTTCTGTAATTGGTGCTGTAGCAGTATGATCTAATATGGCCAAGGCTTTGTTCTGCTCCTAGTTCTGCCACTGATACATTATATTATACAATCGTGGGGAAGTCATTTTAACCTTTTTGCACCTCTTCTGGTCCAGTTTTAAAATAATGCCCTCCGTTTGGTAAAGCACTTTGAACTCTGCAGTTATACAGTGATTGTCACCTGTAAAGTATTATATTAATATTATAGCCAAACTAAGTGATAAACTCCCATCTGCCGATAATCTCTTGCCTGGTTTTGAAATATTGTTCTCAGGAAATATGTGTTTTATCTGTTAGGAGCAGGTATCTGCTAAGTTACTTAATGTTAGCTTGATTCATTCATAATGTGGCTGCAACCTGCAAGATAGGACCATTTTTATCTATTTTAGGGTTTTTTTTAATAACTTGTAAGCTGTAGGCCCCTTACTATCAAATAAAAATTCAATTCAGAACCATCAGACCCCCTTCCACTCCCCCAGCCAGAGCCCACACCCCTACCCCAGCCCGCTCCCACACTCCAAACCCCTCGGCCACAGCCCAGAGTCCCCTCCTCCACCCCAAACCCCTCATACCCCACCCCACCCCAGAGTTCGCACCCCCAGCCAGAACTCACACCTGAACCCCCTGCCCCAGCCTGGTGAAAGTAAGTGAGGATGGGGGAGAGCAAGCAATGGAGGAAGGGGGGATGGAGTGAGTGAGTGCAGGGCCTCTGAGAAGGGGTGGGGTAAGAGTCAGGGTGGGGCCTTGGCAAAGGGGCGAGAACGGGGCAAGGGTGTTCAGTTTTGCACAATTATAAAGTTGGCAAGCATAGCTCTAGCTGTCTCAGACTCATAGACTTTAAGGTCAGAAGGGACCATTATGATCTTCTAGTCTGACCTCCTGCACAACGCAGGCCACAGAATCTCACCCACCAACTCCTATAATAAAACTCTGACCTATGTCTGAGCTATTGAAGTCCTCAACTTGTGATTTAAAGACTTTAAGGTGCAGAGAATCCTCCAGCAAGTGACCCGTGGCCCATGCTGCAGAGGAAGGCAAAAAAACCCCAAGGCCTCTGCCAATCTGCTCTGGAGGAAAATTCCTTCCCAACCTCAAATATGGCGATCAGCTAAACACTGAACATGTGGGCAAGACTTATCAGCCAGACACCCAGGAAAGAATTCTCTGTAGTAACTCAGATCCCACTCCATCTAACATCCCATCACAGACCATTGGGCATATTTACCTGCTAATAATCAAAGATCAATTAATTGCCAAAATTAGGCTATCCTATCATACCATCCCTTCCATAAACTTACCAAGCTTAGTCTTGAAGCCAGATATGTCTTTTGCCTCCATGGCTCCCCTTGGAAGGCTATTCCAGAACTTCACTCCTCGGATGGTTAGAAACCTTCATCTAATTTCAAGTCTAAATTTCCTGATGTCCAGTTTATATCCATTTGTTCTTGTGTCCACATTGGTACTGAGCTTAAATAATTCCGCTCCCTCCCTGATATTTATCCCTCTGATATATTTATAGAGAGCAATCATATCTCCTCTCAACCTTCTTTTGGTTAGGCTAAACAAGCCAAGCTCTTTCAGTCTCCTTTCATAAGGCAGGTTTTCCATTCCTCACATCATCCTAGTAGACCTTCTCTGTACCTGTTCCAGTTTGAATTCATCCTTCTTAAACATGGGAGATCAGAACTCCACACAGTATTCCAGATGAGGTCTCACTAGTGCCTTGTATAACGGTACTAACACCTTATTTCTACTGGAAATGCCTCGCCTGATGCATCCCAAGATCGCATTAGCTTTTTTCACAGCTATAGCACATTGGCGGCTCATAGTCATCCTGTGATGAACCAATACTCCGAGGTCCTTCTCCTCTGTTACTTCCAAGTGATGCCTCCCCAGTTTATAACAAAAATTCCTGTTATTAATCCCTCGACCTTCTGCACCTATCTGCCCCAAAATATGGACTTTGCTGCATGCCCTGAAGGCAATAAATGAGAGTCAATTCCAAAGTTGGGGGTGGGAAGCCCTCATTAAAAAAAAAAAAAAAAGTATCCCTTGTTTCTTCTACCGGCAAAGAGAACTTCAATGCAAGAGTTCCCCTAATGACATTTGTGTCAGGATTGCGTAAGGAGAGAGGCAGTCTCTCCCTCTAGATTATTAAATGTTTAAAGGAAGTTTCTCAGGTTATGAACATGAATGTTTATTAAGCTGTCAACACACTCCAACTATCCTCTGGCAGGATCATTCTCCACACAAGAGCAAAGAACCCCTGTGGTAGCTTAAGCTGAGACACCAAAAAGTGAGGCTCACAAAATTAATGGACTTGAAAACATTTTGGTCCCTAGATCCACTAGTTACAAGTCTGGTAAGTGTGTTTGGAATAAAGAAGCTGTGAAAAAGAAACTTGTACTTGCTACTTTTTTAATAGAATGAGGAAGAAAGGTGTAGTACAGAAAAGGAAGGATAGCACTGTAAGCATTACAAACTACAGCACGTGCGAAGGACGCGTGGCCTCTTTCCTGCACCAAGCCAGAGTAAAAGGGCTTGACAAAGGTGCTTTTCTTTATCTTCCCAGAGCTGTGCTATCTGGCACTTCTGCAGCCCTAATCTTGCAGTAGTCATGGTGCCAGCTGTACTATTCCCGGCCTCCAGCACACTCTTCAGATCATGGAATGGGTTGGGTAGTGGAGCTGGGTAATTTAGATTTTGCTAGTTATCAGATTGTGTATACCTGCTGGTAGGGGAGACATTAAACCTTAAGTATTCAGACAAGTCTTCATTATCTATATCATGCCATAAAATAGCTGTATGGGATATTTTTTCTATTAAGTAGTAGCCAGAGGAAAACCCCACTTTTAATTAATTCCCCACCCACGCACTTATTTTTTTTTTTTTAAATAGTCTCTATTTCCCAGTAAGGTGATATATTTCCCACTGATTCTATGACAGCTCAATTTAATAGAAGTTTTGGGTGTTCCCTGGGACTTTAGTATAATTGAGCTGTACCTGCATTTTTACAAAAGACTCATTTATAATAAGGCAGCACAAAACTATATAAAAGATAGTGTTCATGCTTAAAAATTAGTGGATGAACATTCATTGTTGCTTACTGATGATGTTATTGCCAGTCTCATAATATTTGATACTTTTCTTAAAATCTCAGTTCTTGCGGTCATGAGAACCTGATCTTTCATTTAAAAAAGAAAAGTTTCTACCCTTCCTGGTTAGGACCCTGTGTAAATCACAATTTGTTTTTAGAAAAGCATGGCAGTGTAAATAGCCAAGTGTTGAATTTCACAGAGTTGGCACTGAATTAATTTTACAAGTAATGTTGGTCAATTTCAAGGATGGAATGACTTTTACAAGTAATCATTTGTACTAAACTGACTTAAAAGAGGTGTAAAATTCATTTTGTCCTTGAAATTGACTCGCTAAGTTAATTTTTTTGTATTAAAGACTTTGCGGTAGACATTTTCCTTTTTGAAGCAAATATTTAAAAGATCATGGTGTGGGGACTTCTTCATGATTTCCATGCCCTTGTGGAATTGTGATTTACATAAGGCCCTAGTTGGGGTTCGGAAGAAGAGCTTGAAAATGTAAACCTTAAAGGCTTAAAAACAAGACAGCAACTAAAGAGACCCTCACATTTATTAACTTTAAAGATCTCGCATGATCTTTAAACCAATCTTATTCTTTTTTGCCAGATTCATGGTTTTTGAATAGGCGGGGTTGGCAATATCACCTTGAGTTTGTGATAGCACATAAGTAATGCAAGTGAAGCAAATATGAATGAAGGTTTAAGAGAAAGTACACAGGAGAAACGGAATATAAAAAAGTTACATATTCTTCCTGCGAATGAAAGCTGGTGCTACAGCACATTTCTGAGAAGCCAAACATACTAGGAGTGTCATAAGTAGTACCTGCCTAAGGCAGAATCACCATATACTTTTTTGCACACGAAGAAATGGAAAGGAATGGAGGTCCATGTTCCCTGTAAGCTACATGTTTGGGCAGCTGTGCAGTTGATTAGCAGAGCCACACACATCCAGCAGGCAGCGTGTGTTCAGGTGCCCCCCACTCCCTCCCACTTTGCAGACACATTGCTACTGGGACCCTCCTGCTGGCTGTGCAGAGTGGTGGGGGGGAGGCAGCGTTTTGAGGAGTTCCAAAAACGTCAGCCCATAAGAGCCTGCTTACAACTGCAGAACAGAGCTGTACCCTTTCACCACTTTCATGGGTTAATTCGGTCACTTCTAAGAGAGCTTCTCCGTGTTTTTTAAAAAGCCCGGAGACAAGACACAGAACTTGTATATCAGCTGACATGCCTGACAAGCTCGCCAGAATTAATCTGTCTGGGAGCTGCAGTGCTGAGTTTAATTATGGAAAGGCTGCATCTGTGTTCAAAGCAATTGAGAAAAAGAAGAAAGTAAAAAGTCTGTTTGATTAACTGCTTTCAGCCTGATGGATAAAGACAGATGGTTACTAGATATATTTTGTTTAATGGGTCACGGAGCTGTATTCTAAGAGTAAATTAAAGCTATAGGGTCAGAATCCACTTTTGAAGATGCATGTTGCAACCCTCATTGACTCCAGTAAGAGTTATATGCAGGCATCCTGGGGCAGAGTCAGGCCCCGAGGTTGCAGGACACTGTGTTAAAATGCAATTTTGAAATGAAACTTAAAAGGCAAGTGATACTTTACAGTATTGGTAAAACTGTTCATGGTGGATTATTCACAGTTCAGGAAGCCTCTTCCATGAATGATTTGTTAGAAGTATAGAAGTGTAGTCAGAAAAGTTTCTTCTCTTTACCCACACAGATATGAGTACCCTTCCTCCCCCCACAAAGCTTTGCAATATTTCAGTCCTTACCATATAAACACGTAAAAGCCTCATAAAAGCTAGCTTCAGGGGTTTTTTGCACTGCAGATTTTTTCACATAGACATCTAAGTACCTAATATGGTTGCAATTGGGTTCTGAGGCATGAATTTTTTTTTTATATGGATTTAATAAGATGAATATGTCATGGTAAAGATAAACACTTACAATATGGGAAGAAATCAAATTCAGGCAGTTTTCTTCTCTCGGGTCCCAATCCTGCAAGCCTGCACATGCTTCCCCAAGCTTTTGAGCCATTCCACTGAAGTCAATGGGACTACTTAATACATATAGTTAAGTACATATGTGTCTGCAGGATCGAGGCCTTAGTGTCTATTTAGTTTGTGTTGCTTGGTCCCCTAGGGTACTTCTACTGCAATAGGAAAAAAAAAGAAAACCAGCAGTAGCAAGGCTCAAAGTCCAGGTCAGCTGACTCAGGCACCAGCTTTTAGGGCTAAAATTAGCAGTGTTATACATTCCTGCTTGAGCTCTGAAATCAGAGAGGGAGAAGTGGGTGCAAGCTGACCCAGGCTTTCTGCCCTGTGTGTGTGTGTTGCGGGAGGGGGGGGGGGGTTGTTTTGTTTTTGTAGTGTAGACATACCCTTAGGCCCCAAATCAACAATGTACTTAAAGTTACACACAGGCTCGTGAATAGTTCTGTTGATTTCAAAGGGACTACTCATCTGCTTATAGCTAGACACTTTCTGAATCAGGGCCTTAGGGCTTGGCTACGCTTGCAAGTTAGAGCTCATTAAAGCAGTCTCAGGCACCCTAACTCCCGACCTGTCCACATTGGCAAGGCACTTAGACTGTCTGGACTCTGCAGCTGGAGTGCTCCTGGTAATTCACCTCCACGAGAAGCATAATGCTTGCTGCGCCTCGGCTGAAACACCTGGGCGTCAGTGTGAACGAGGTGTTGCATTACTGCGCTGTGATTGGCCTCCAGAAACATCCCATAATCCTCTTGAGTCAAGGGGCCACTCTTGTCATTGTTTTGAACTCGGCTGTAGGAATGTGGATCTGCCCTTTCAAAGCTCCATTTCTGACACCTGGCATGCTTATCTGCTCTGGGACAAAGCAACCATTACTGTGGAATGCTGCTTGCTGTGAGTGTGTGAGAGAGAGGCGGTGGAGAGAGGAGTATGCTGCTGTCTAAACTTACAAGACAGCATGCTGACACACTCTCTGCACCCCAAAAACCAACTCTCTCTCCCCCACATACATACAACACACTCCACCCCCTTCCCATTTGAAAAGCACGTTGCAGCCACTTGAATGCTGGGGTAGCTACCACAATGCACTGCTCTCTGTGGCGTTGCAAGAGCTGCTAATATGGCCACTCCAGTGTGCTTGAATCTGACAGTGTGAACACACTGCAGTGCTTTTCCTACTGCGCTTTCCGAGGGCTGGTTTAACTCTCAGTGCTCTATATCTGCAAGTGTAACCATGCCCTTAAATGAGCCCATAATATACAAGATCTAAGATGAACAGTATGATAAAGGAACACAGAAGTATTAAAAAACAACAACCCAGATGTCTAACAATGATACTTTTTAATGTTCAGCTTATATGTAAGCGCACAAAATGAATGTGCACAAGTCACTACACTTGCCAAAAACTGGGTTTATTTCAGCAGATTGCGACTAGGAACATTAATATTTGCTACAGCCAGAGCATTTTCCTATTGAAAAACGGTATTTAACTAAAACTCTTGTTACTCTCATTGACAGTGTTAGAATGAGATTGAAACAGTTACGCAGCAGCACAAACTAGTGTTAAAAATAACAAAATCAAATCAATTGAAAGGATAGCGGGTGATGCTTTGTATGTAGCACTTTGTATTTAATACAAATAATAAGGTAAGTCAATGAATATGGACAGGGTGAAGTCATGATTAACAGGGTATGTACCTTGGCTTAATTCCCAATTCATAACCAAATGACTTGTTTTTCAAGTGGGAGGAAACAGATTGTGTGTCAGATAACTTCCATTTTGCCACAGTTGATCACATAATCCTATATCCCAATAGGGACTCTTCAGTTGAAAGAGGAATAATGTTTCTCTGTATAGAAGGCTGCCAGGGGTTTTGTGAAACCTGGCTCTGATTCCCTATGCCACCACAGGTGTTGTGCAGATGTATCTTTTGCCAGGGCTTGGATTGGATTGTCCCATGTGGCAGTATGACATAATGACACCTCTCTCAAGATGTTATCTTGTTCTCGATTCCCAGCTTTCATTAAAAAAAAAAACCCAACAAAGTCCTTGTCTATACTAAAAACTTAAACTGGCATAGCTATATTGGTCAGAGGTGTGAAAAAACCACATCCCTAACAAACATAACTACATGGCCAAACCCTCCAGTGTAGATGCAGCTATGCCAACATATGAGTGCGTCTGTTGGCACAGCTAGTGTTTAGGGAGGTGGGGTTCCCATGCTGTCAGAAAAACTCTTCCTATCAGTGTACACTGCATCTACACTATGGGGCTATTGCAACATAGGCTCTGTAGCGTGGACATAGCCTAAGTGTCTAGCTATTCTGGTTGTGAGGAAAATCTAAAAAAATGGAGTTGTGTTTATTGGATGCAGAGATGTTTGAGAGTCTGCAGAGGACCTCAAACAGTAGGTCTGAGAGGCATGTACTACCCCATTACTCTGAAAGGCGTGAACCAAGATGCCCAGTGATTACTATTTCAATGTCAGTGTTAACTCTGCCATTCTCCATTTTAACATAGAGGGAGGGTCACAGATCTGCACAATTTACTGTGAGTGGCAGCTCTTGATAACCCAAAAGGATATTGGATGATGCGATTACTGTCCTCCTTCCTTCCTCCCAATCTAATGTTCTAGCCACCTTGGGTTCTACAGGAACAAAGGGCTGGAAAAATCTGTCTAGAAATCTGTCATGCCATGAGAAGGCAGCACATCACCAGAGAGCATTCCATAGATGGAAAGAGTTTGAGATGAGACTAAGATTAAAGGCCACCATAGATGATCAGCATCAAGAAAAGATTGCATCAGAGTCTCTTTATGGCAAAACGTTCTGAAAAAAGGCTCAGTGCCATTGTGAGAATGCTTGCTACCCAAAACCTAGCACTGTGTGGCACTTCAGATCAGCTGTATGTGCCAAACATTGGAAACTTCCTTAAAATTGTTGAGCTGATGGCTGAGTTTGATGCTATAATTCAGGAGCATCTAAGAAGAGTCACCACCCAAGAAATGTACACACGCCACTACCTTGGAAAAACAATTCAAAATGAGATCATACAGTTACTGGCAACAAAAGTCAAACAGAAGACTTTTGGCAAATCTGAAGTCAGCAAGATATTACTCTGTTATTCTGGACTGCACACCTGAGATCAGCTATGGAACAAATGACTTTAATGATGCATTTTGTAACAACAACAGAACCTAGAGTAAATGTCCCTGCAGTGGTGACTGTCAGAGAGCATTTTCTAGAATTTATTGACATTAATGATACTACAGAGGCTGGTATGACAAATGTGCTTCTTAAAAAGCTGGAAGATATGGGAATGATAGCTGACATGAGAGGTCAAGGCTATGAGAATGGTGCTAACATGAGAGGAAAGAACAGAGGAGTGCGGACATGGATCCGAGAGTTAAACCCTCGAGATTCTTTTGTCCCATGCACTTCTCATTCACTGAACTTGGTGGACAGTGATGCAGCATCAGCTTCTAGTGAGGCTGCTGAATTTTTAAATGTAATTCAAAGCATCTATGTATTTTTCTCTGTATCAACTCATTCATGGCAAATTTTGAAGCAACATCTGGGAATATCCTCTCTGACACCGAAACCACTGAGTGCCACACAATGGGAAAGTTGAGTGGAGGCGATAAAGCCTGTCACACACCAAAATGTGAAGCTAGATGATGGCATAGTTGCCATTACGGAGGATAATGCTATGACAGGAACTGTTCATGGGAGAACAGTGGCAGAGGGAAATGGAATCACCAGAAATATACATCACTTCAAATTTCTGTGTGGCTTAGTGTTGTGGCATGACATATAGTTTGAAATAAGTGGTGTAAGCAAGAGACTCCAAGTTGGCCTTGATAATCTGGAGGCAATGGAACAACTGGACAAAGCAAAATATACTCACAGTCTCACCGGTCAGATGAGGATTCAAAACGTTCTGAAGAGTGCACAGAAGTTGGCAGAGGAACTTCACACTGAAGCATTTCCCACCATTCAGAATACAAGAGTCACGAAGAAAAAGAACTTTGATTATGAGGCTCGGGATAATCCATAAGAGATCCCAAACAACAATTCAAAGTTGAATTCTTAACCAGGTGCTAGATTGTGCAATACAGTCAGCGTGAAGAACATTTCATGCAGCTCAAGGAACACAGCATATATTGGGATGTTGTATGATATTCCAAAACTCCTCACCAATGAAGAAGCCTACACAGCAATGCTGGACACTAGAGACAGTGTGAAACATGATGACATGCGCGATATTGATGTGATGATTGAGGTGATGAGCTGAACGCCTTTCAAATATCATTGCAGCAGGATCAACTCCAAAGGCGTTCTGGAATATGTGCACGATAAGAGACCACGCCTCTTTCCAATGCTTTTGTTGCTCTGCGCATACTTCTAACATTCCTGTAACAGTTGCCAGTGGAGAATGCATCTTCTCCAAGCTGAAGTTAATAAAAACACATTATGCCCACATGACACAGGAAGGCTGGTCGGCCTTACACATCTCAGACAGGGTACCTTCAGGAAGCAGTTCAAATCTTGCATCAGGCGCATGGAAAGTACTGCTTTGATTATTCGAACAGATAAAAATGCCAGTGTTTACTATGCAGACAAGAAAACTTACATTTGCTGTTCAGGTGTTTGAAAGTTAAGTGTTACTTAAAATTTTTGAACAAGGCATTTTAAGTAGTTAGTTCTCCTTTATTGGGGTAGGTAGCGGAGCATTACCATGAGAGGAGTAGAACAGGAAGAAGACAGAATTGAGACCTTCCAAAGTTTTGGCCCAAACGAGGGAGCGGAGGGGTGTCAGTTGAGCTCCCGCCTCAGGTGCCAAAATGTTGTGGGCCAGCCCTGGTGGGATCCCAATTATTTGGGACATTTAAATGCTATCATTGTCTTCAAGGGGGCTAAGATTTCTCCCCATGTGTACAAAGAGCTAGAATTTTGTATTTTGTGGGAGCAATTGGCCATTGTCAGAGGAAGTGGACTAAAATAAGCTAATATATCCTGTTCTTTCTCTAACTATGAGAATTCTGTGTAAACCATTTCACATTTCCAGGAAAGAGGCAGGAGAATGTAATTTCTTATGAGGATGACACAGAGCTGATTCTTGGCCAGCCTTTTTAAGGGTGCCTGATTGCCATTGACTTCCTTAATTCTAACCCCCTGTTGCTGGAGGATAGCGACAGTTGGGCTGATAAAAATTAAGCTTTCAGAAAAGCGTGCAAGTTGGAGACAGTTATCTGCAGATTTAGAGATGAAAATGTCCGTTGGGAACAGGTTTCACTGATTCAGGATGTCTTGGTCTGTTGCACAAAATTTGCAAAGTGTTCACCTAATAGTTAGACTGGCACAAAGCTCAGTTTCGATGGGCCTGAAATGGGAGGGAGGTTTTCCCTTTTGAAGTATTAGATCTTATAATATCAAAAGTGGTCAACTGCAGTTGCTTATTCACTGTAAATTAAACCCAATTGAGTAATATAGTGACTTAGCGTTACTTAATAATGAATATCAGATAACCATGTTTTAAAATCAACAAAGTTCAATAAAATGGATACATATTTTACATATACAAAAATTTTTAAAACCCACAAAATTAACCCATCATCCCCACCAACACAGTCTACGAAAATAAAATAACAAGAATTAAAAATACATAATTTCATCTAGAGCACAAGAAAGCTCTCTTTCACTTGTACTTGTTTTTGCAGCCAACCAGGCAAATAGCATGTCAACCCATATAATTAAGATATTTTCACTACATAACAAGTATTTTTGTTTTTTAGCTGGTGTGGTAAAAGGCATTTGAGCCAGGAATGGGGTAAACATTTATTTCTTAGGTGACAGTACAGGTCACAGGAAAGTTGATGGTATGCTACATCTTTGATCTGGCCACACCTGCACAGGAAAAGATGATTGTCTCTCAATACCAGCATACTGTACCTCCCTTTCAGATAGGCTGAGCACATCAGAACATAAAAACGGCCACAGTGGGTCAGACCAAAGGTCCATCTAGCCCAGTATCCTGTCTTCCGATGGAATGAACAGAACAGGTAATCTTCAAATGATCCATCCTCAGTCACCCATTCCCAGCTTCTGGCAAACAGAGGCTACAGACACCATCCCTGCCTATCCTGGCTAATAGTCACTGATGGACCTATCCTTCATTAATTTATCTGTCATAGCTTCAAAATAGAGAACTGCAAAAGCTCTCCTTAAAATGTTATTGTTAAAAATGTCTAAATATTTCTCAGAACTGCATATTGTTTTAAATGAGAAAGCCAAGGGGATATTTGTTTTAGGGATATCTTCCATATCCAATTGTTTCTAAATAGATTCTGCTCTAAACACGATTAAAGACGTCACACTTTTGTCCAGGTGTTGCCAGGTCAAGTTCCAAGAAGTCCAAAGATAGAGAGAAGCAGGGACTTACAAAAGGCAGAGAAACTTAAGGATATGTGTTTTGTTAAATTGTTCCTTCAGACATTGCCTTGGAAGATGCTCTGATTTCATAAGCTGAATACACAGCCAAGAATGAATTTAAATTCATGGAGCTTTACTCAAAATATCACATCCCCCTACCTGTGCTCTAAGTATAGCAGCTGATGTGAAATTTGAGAGGCTGAGCATTCTCCTTAAAACTGGTTTTGCTCAGCTTCTAAGACCCTTACGTGTTTTCCAGCCCCAGATTTCCACACCACGTATTATTTGGTCATGGAGTGTAGCCTTGAATCCCCTAAGAGGAAAAAGTGGTTAAATTACCCCCACCGGATCTGCTTGCCTAGAACTTAACGCTTTCTTTTATTACTTCCTCCAGATGTTTATCCTGTTGGCTATTATATGTAAAACAAACATAGGGGAAAAACATGACCTATTAAAGTTTAGTGGAGCATCAGTCATCCATTTGTGCAGCCTTGCTTTGTGGTCAAAGGAAATTACTTTAGTTTTCTGATAATTTGTGGACAAGGATTCCTGGCAAAAAGAACCAAAATCCTTTAACATATGCTTCAAGCCCAGAGGAGTTTGGGACAGCAAAACCACGCTGTGTACATTAAGAGGGACCAATACACAACAGTTCACAATTTTGAAAGGAAAATGCTGCACCCCTTCTAAAACCATCACAGCCTGTAAAATTTTAAGTGGAAATGTGCTAATAAAAATCCCAATGAACATTCTTTGTGGTGGAAATAGGGTCAGTTAACTTACCTTGCCATTCTATTCTAACAGTTACCTTTTGGCTAGGAAGGTTTCCGAAAAGTAGCAGATGTTCTAGACTCATAGACTTTAAGGTCAGAATGGACCATCATGATCATCTAGTCTGATCTCCTGCACATCGCAGGCCACAGAACCTCACTTACCCATTCCTGTAGTAGACTCCTAACCTCTGGCTGAGTTGCTGAAGTCCTCACATCATGGTTTAAAGACTTCAGGTTACAGGGAATCCACCATTCACACTAGTTTAAACCTGCAAGTGACCCATGCCCCAGATCTAGCCCAGTCTTCACAAGTTGCTCCCCGAGGTGACCTCTGTCAATGGAGTCAAAAGGCAATTTCAGGTCAAAAATGGCTGTTAAAATTTTATCTCCGTTGTGGAGCAATATTTATGAATCAAATGAGAAAAAGACCAAAAGAGTTATCAATGGTAGAGTGACCATTCCTAACATTGGCTTGTTCCTTAGCAAATAAATTACAGTCCTTCACCCAATCCTCTAATCTCTCCAGATACAGATTTTAAAACCCATATCTAAGAGGCTAATTGATCAATAATTCCCAGGATCATTTATTGCCTTTTTTTTATAAAGAAAAGCAATGATACTGGTAGACCAACCTGGTGGAAAAATTCCTGTATTATTTATATTAGTAAATAATTTTGTTAACAATGAGGCCCTCCAATCAAAATTGTCCCCATAAACTTCTGTGGAGATAAAATCCTCTCGAGGAGTTTTATTATGATGTGATTGGTTTCTCAAAGCTCTTACTTGCCTTGGGGTCTTTCTGGAAAGGGACAACAGGTGGGGTCCATGAAGTTAGACTGTACCATATGGTTGATAGATGGGGTATCATGAAAGGCAAAAAAATATCCCTCCCAATCATGTTTGAGGATAAGGGCTTCTTTAGTTACTATAATCATAGCTAGTTACATGTATCATAGCTAGTTGCCACCAATGTCCAAAATACAGATGAATCTGTTCCTCTGGCCATGAGTTCAAATTCCTTCAATGGGCTCTTTGATTATCCAACTTTTCCTAATTCCGAAATTTTTGTATATTCCCTCCTAAGGAGACCAAATTTCTTAATAGGATTAGGGGAACCGTTATTTCAGACAGCCATTGCTCCTGAAGGTGTTTCTTATGACTGAAGCAAGTTGAATAAAACAGGATTTTAAAAAAATCTTTTGAAGGATGAAGATCTCTCTTTTAGGTGGTCAGATTATCCTGTTTTTGTTTTAATATAATCTCAGTCAATACTTTGGAGGGCTTGTGATGGATCACTAAGGTCCAAAAGCTGGTTTTTTAAAACTAACAAATCACTGGATATAAATTCTCTCTGATTTTAGACAATTAATGGATTCCTCTCAATTTGCTTCAAATTTATAGCTTCAAAAATCAGGAGTTTAGATGCAATCAGCCAAAATTCGTCTGGGGAAAAAGTAGCCAGAGGGCAGAAATTTACTTAGGAGTTGATAATTGCTGTCCAGTTTAAAAACCACTAAAGCACCTGAGAAACAAGACCAATTTAAAATTGCAACTGTGATATTAATCAATCCCATGGTCCCTCTAGGAGAGCTTTAAAATGACCCTCCAAATAATCACCACCTCTACCATTCAAAACTCCATCCAAAATCTATTTAAAATTGTCCTTAAAATAGCAAAGGGAAAGTGAAGGTGAGTAAACCCCATTTACTCAGTAGGAGGGAAGAGTAAAGATTTCCTTATCCTTAGAACCCACTTGGACATTAATCTCCCAGAAGAACAAAAATAAGAGATTCAAATTCTGTCCATAAAGACTCTTCAGGTAAAGGAGAATCCAGAGGGGGTGGGCAAACAGGCAGGGCTAATGGAATAGCTCTCAGCAAATAATAACGTGGGCCTGAAAATGGGCTACTAGCAGTTAACATGTTAGTTATAACATTGGATTTGGTACAAATGGAAAGTACTTGACCACTTGCCAGTCAATCCCTCAGTGCATGCTTAACAGCCCCTCTAAAAAGGATTCAAAGCCTGGTGACTAAATGGATGTGTCCTTAGAAAGTCGAGTACCCTGGAGGAAAACTCAGTCAAACTGAGATAAATAATTCCTAAAAGTTAAAATCCATGAAACAATTTTGAAAGAGGTTTTACCAGAATCTCTATCAGGCCCATCTAGCAGTTCGCCTCCCTTTCTAGGGCTTCAGCTGAAAAACTGCACCATTGGCTTTGTAGTTACGCTTAGTTCTCCCAGGATTGTGATCATCAACCCTCTGGATAGCTTGTAAGTCTGGAACAACATGGGCTAAGGCAACGGTTCTTAACCAGGATCCGGGGGCCCCTGGGGGACTGTGAGCAGGTTTCAGGAGGGCTGCCAAGCAAGGCCAGTGTTAGATTTGCTGGGACCCAGTGCAGAAAGCTGCCTGAAGCCCAAGGCTCCCAGCCCTGCTACCTGGGGCTGAAGTCTGAGCAAGTTAACTTTGTTGGGGACCCCTGTGGTGTGGGGGTCCCAGGCAATTGCCCTGCTTGCTACACCCTAATGCTGGTCCTGGCTTTTATATGCAGAAAAACAGTTATGGCACTGGCTAGCCATGGAATTTTCATAGCATGTTGAGAGGGGGGCTCAGAAAGGAAAAGGTTGAGAGCTCTCGGGCTAAAGATAAGCCATTTGGTTTCACTCATGGGATATTGCCCAACAGGGTTTTCTTGGGAGCGCCGGTCATTTACTGTGTTGTTTAGACACAGACGTTTTTTCTGTTTGTATATTCACAGGTTGTTTTCTTTTGACGTTTTCTATCACATGGTTTTTCTAGTTAGGAAGAGCTCTCATATGCCAAGTTTTCTTAAAGGTTGCCTACCAGTCTTTAAACTTCACCTCCACTCTTTCTTATGAACCTAAATTAGAGAGCCTTTTTATCTGTGGTTCTGGTAAAGAATAAAACACTGCTTGTTCCAGTAATATATATACACATGGGTACTCCCAATGGGCCTGTGACTCAACCTTTTCCCTAGAAACATTTTTTAAAAATTAAAACCATCGACCAGTACTGCTTAGATTGTCTTACTCTTAAATTGGGAGCTTGTCTACATGAGGGGGTTTTAAACCAGATTAAGTCATACTAAACCGATTTGAAAACATTTGCATGCACACAGCACCATTCAATATAGCACACTAACTCTGTATTTATTGGGAACCCTCGAGTCTTCTTTCAAAGTGAACTAAAGTTGTGTCTACACTGTCCCTACAACTCCTCCATATGGATGCTGCAGATGTGAACTAAAAGGTTCCTAGTTCGCATTAATATAGTCCTGGTTGAAGAGGACTACATTAACACAAAATAGAAAGCTTTTAGGTTGCACCCACAATGACCACTCCTGCTAGTTACAATGCAGCATTTTGGTAAGCACAGCTACTCATATCCTTGTAGTCTGAATTGTAGGGCAGTGTAGACAAGCCATAACTTTGCTGTGAATTAGTTTGGTCCATTGTATGTGTGCATGCAATATTGCTGCTCACTACTTTGGCAGTCTTCCGACTGCTATGCCACACTACTTTGCGGGCAACTGTTAGTGACCTGTCTGCTTTTTCCTGCTCTGGTGTCAAATTGACCTGCTGTCTCTACCCCCGTTTAAAAACTGGTACAAGGCCAGGATTTGCGTATATCAGCATTACTGTGATATAACTCCAAAAGCCTTACAACTTGCGCTGAGCAGCTGCTTGGAGCCGTGCTCAGACCCTGAATCTCGTCACTATCTGGGGAGAAGCAGTGGTGCAGAAGCTCCTGTAACCAGCCACAGGAATAAAGATCTTTTCGTGGACATTGCTAAGCAGATGACCACAAGGGCCCACAACCAAGACACCAAACTGTGCAAGATAAAGAGCAAACAGCTCAGAAGGACTTTCATTTAACCCAGGAAAAAGTGACTTGTTCGTTTTTTGAGGCGCTAGACCAGATTTTGCACAATGACACAACCACCCAGTCCAGGAAGGTTTGGTCCCTGCTGTCTGCTCTCACTCCTCCCTTTCCCTGTCCAAGGAAGACCAGCCAGGATCTCTTTGGGACTCAGGAGTCAGGATCCTGCTGCCAACCAGGTAGACAGTGAGCCCAATTCCTGCCATGCAGCAACTGAGCCTGATTCCTGGCCAGAAACCCAGGCTGGGACTGAGTAGGTAGATCCTCTCAAGAGCTTCAGCATAGAAGTGCCTATTATTACAATTTATTCTTATTATTGTGCTACGCTGCAGTGGAAGCTTCTGTTTGCAGAGCCTTGTGGCTGCAGGCCTTTTAGGTGGAGGTGAGTTAAAGCCTTTCTAAGTCTCCAGTCCCCGCCTCCTTTCCTCTCTTCCTCGGCCCATGCTGTCCGTTTGCACTTATTCCTTCTGTCTTCAAAATGGGAGCTGCTCCGGTCACGCAATGTACCTCTGTCTTGTGCTAACGCCCTGACTACTGATCGTTTTCTAACCCATGCCATGGAGCTCCTTGCACGTTACTGTCTGCTATTGGAGCCGCTTCCACTCCCATTCCGACTCAGGGCTGCTGTTCATGGACTCCCAGCTGTTGCAGGTTGGTCTCACCAGCACTAGCTGCAGTTGGTTGGGATTCAGTCCTTCCCTCCCACTGCCACTTCCCCTTCCCCCCGCTTCAAGGGTTACCACGTATTAACTGTGAAGTGAACTCCAGGACTTTACTGTCCACTTAGCAATGTAAAGTCTGCGAAGGCATTTCTGAGGCCAATCTTTCAGAATGAAAATTTAAAAGACTTACATAACTGGTTTTTATTTTCCAGGAGAAAGTGTTTGGCCAAGAACCTCTTCACAGAGCTTCAAAGAGAGTAAGTCAAGTACCCAAGTGTTAATTTGATTCCAAGATGAGTTTTCATACTTAAAAACCTCTTGTGTGTGACTTCCTGAATTGCTGAGTTCCTTTATTAGTATTAATTTCCATTTTAATATATTTCTAAAGTGCTGTTTTACTTGAATATCACACCTTTGTCTAGAGGTTTTTCTGGATTGAGTAAGTGTACAGTAGCAGATTGTATTTGAATTATTCTGTAAATACTTGTTTACTTACGAAACTTATAGTTAGATATTTATAATCCTGAATTTTTTCCGTTTTGACATAGGGTTAAAAGTAAATTAACGTAAGTTAGTATGGTTGGTTATGAATTAAAAACAAATCTTTAGGCTCATGGTCTTCTAAGGAATAGTGACCTGATCTGAAACATACACTAGGTAATAACCATACGTAAACATTTTTATTAGCTTTTAAAAGAATTTATGACAAATAGAAATATTATCTCCTAAAACTAAAGTTCTGAATGGAGAAAAATTGCTTGTATCTTTTCTTGGATTCACCAAGCTGTACTTTAATACCCAGTAATCTCTCAGACTCTGTCTAGACTAGAAAAAGAGGTGCATCTTAAAACCAAATTAACTAAAAGATTGAAACACCACTTAGCACTTGTAATAGACACAAATTTAACACCTTTAAAATCATGTTAGCAGGTCCTTGGGATAATCCCTGTTTATAACATGATTGACCAAGGTGATTTTAAAAGTGTTAATATGTAGATACAGGTTTAAGTGATGTTTCAATCATTTTAGTTAATTCTGTTTTAGCATACACTTTTTTTTAAATTTAAAAAGACCTTCAAAGTACTCCAGCATAGATGTTAAATATTTCTCAATTAATTTATTGACTGTCTGACACCTTCATGATGCTGAACACAATTTTGAACAGCATGCACCTGCCAAAACTTGCTTAACATAACCTTTAAAGTTCAGTCCAAGATTTGGTCTGAAGTTAGTTGACTAGTGCTCATTTGGAATCATATTCTCAGAAACATGAGGCAAACCCCCTCCAATTTCACTCAACCAAAAACACGGTGATCATATGAATGTGGGTACGGAATGTGTCAGTATCCAAAGGAACACATTAAATCCAGGAAAGGCAATCTTGTTTAGCTTTGGTGTTTCCTTGAGATAAAGTGGGTGATGATAGCACGATGGGAACATAGAAAATATTAAGGTAACATTAGTGCAATGACAGCTGCGTATTTTTGAGCTAGAAAGAGTAAACACTGCAGGCCTGATTCTCAACGTGTGCCGGTGTAAATCAGAAGTAAAATCCACTGAAGTCAGGCCCCCAAATTCATAGGAAGGACCCTCCTGGTTTTAACTATAGTAGAAATCCTTTTTCTATTTAGTGAAACTCCATGTAAGTGTGTCAGACACGTCAAAGTTACATTTTGCCCTAGGCCAGAGCTTGCTCCTTCATGTTCATTCATGACTCTGTCAATCATTATCCAACCAGTGAATCGGGGTGGAGCTGAAAGGCAATAAAAACAAGAGGTGAGAAGGGGAAGCGTGCTAGTATTTATACCGGTACCTGAAGCGATTCACGTAAACCAGTCTTACGTTTTGCAATATTTCTTTCTTACTTCGGGATCCTAAACCACTTCCCCTTTCCCTGCCCCACCCCCTCAGCCGGTTCATATAAAACTCTGCCTTTAGCAACACCTTGCTAGGCTGTTGTCTGTTAGTGCATGAGTGTCTGCCTTCTCTCTAGGAGAATGGACACTTACATCTCTACAGCTGACCCTTCTGTCTTGCTCTGCTTGGGTATGACTGCAGCATTTGGAATAATCACCTTTTACAAAGCCAAGAAGAACCAGGTGGAGAAAAGATGTATATCTGCCCGTGGTCTCCTCCTGCTGTTTTTATTGGAGATACTCTGTTTTGTCATGCTGAAAAGTTACATAGTCTTAATCCTGTTCTCTATGGCATGTCTCATCTGTTACATTTACTTATCAGTTCAAACAATGTTACCTGTGGACAACAAAGCTGTATTGATCACAGGTAAGAGGGAACATGCAAAGTTTGGGAAGTCAGATCTGCCCCATGAAACAGATATGCTGTACAAATTTGTGTAATCTTAAAGGTTATTTATTAAATATCTTGTATTCTTTTTACTCTTTTTATTAATTTTCCCAGAATTCTTTTTCCAGGTAATTAAATGTTCTGAAATCATGTAGGAAAACATTCTTTGTGCTTATTTTATTATTTTTGGTGGCTTTGTTTCTTGAAAAGAAATTTTACAGATAGATTTTCAAGATGCACTGCTAGTTTCTTTAACTCATATTTGTTAGTGAAATACATATTATGTAGCTTATGATTTTTAATCTATTAGAAATAAGATTGTAATGAGTAGATGCATTTTAAATGTTACCAGAATGCAATGCCTTTGTTTACTTCTGGAAAATGTTTTTATTAAACTATGCACACGTATACAATTGTTTTTGACTTATACATTTAAACAATACATAGTCTCAAAAAATATCCAATTCAATACAGTAAAATAATATACACAAACAATGTGTACAGTGTCTGTCCCTCTCTGTGAAATTATTAATGAATGAGAGATTTTCCTAACAATGGAAGTTCATATTTATAACATTATTAATGAGCTTTGCTCATGGATGAACTAGCTGTGGCATGTTGCTCATCTGCTTTTTGCTTAAGTGTTTTTATTTTGTCATTTAAATATGTCAATCTGCTGTTTTGTCTGGAGCAATCTCCTGCTGCTCCTTTGCCTTAGTAGCCTTAGATTTATTTTTTTTTCTACTCCTTCTTCTTTTTTTTGTGCCTGAAAGGGTGGATTGAATCTGAGTTGTAAAGCTGATTTGTTTGGCTACGAGTTTATACAGAAACTTGGAAAGTAATTTAGTTTGGATTGACAAGTGTTATTTCTGAGATGAAAAAAGACAAATGATAAAACCACATCAGCAGAAAGGTCACATCTTTCTTGTAGCTCAGCCAAGTTCTCTCTGCTGCATCCAGTCATAGTTCATGTGCAGTGGTGCATGGAATGAGGATGGATGTGAGCAGTGGGTGAATAGGGAATGCATGATTGTGAATGAATGCACAAACTTGAATTGATTATCTGTAGCAATACTCTAGGTTTACACTCCGGGCTCTGGAGAGTTTCTTTTCTCTTTTCTTTCTTTCTAATACCTTTTCCAAGACATTTAGATTTTCTCATTCTTTATTGAAAACCCATCAGTTTCTCAGGATTTGTCTACACCAGATTGTGTGGATTAATCTGTTGTGCTTCAGCTGATTATATTGCATTGAATCAAGTTCCAGGCCACCTTCAGTTGGTTTAAGATTTGCCTTTGCATCCACCCTAGGGCTGTCCTAAACCAATAAAGGTATAGGCCAGGGGTTGGCAACCTTTCAGAAGCGATGTGCCAAGTCTTAATTTATTCACTCTAATTTAAGGTTTTGTGTGCTAGTCATGCATTTTAACATTTTTAGAAGGTCTTTTTCTATGTCTATAATATATAAGTAAATGATTGTTGTATATAAAATAAATAAGGTTTTTAAAATATTTAAGAAGCTTCATTTAAAATAAAATTAAAATTCAGAGCCCTCTGGACTGGTGGCCAGGACCCCGGCAGTGTGAGTGCCACTGAAAATCAGCTTGCATGCCACGTTCGGCACCCCTGCCATAGGTTGCCTACCCCTGGTATAGGCTGTCCTCTTTGACCTAGGAGGAGGTTCTCCAATGCCGACTGGCACACGATCACTTGAAAGCAGGGCTTATCCCCCACACATTTGTGTGTTAAGCTGCACCAATTGTTGCCTCCCCAGTGACTGAAGCAATTTTGTGTGTAGATGCAAGGTGCTGTCCAGTCAATTTCAATGTTGCTTTCTCCAATGCAGACAAGGCCAGAGGGAGAGCTTTAATAACAGGCTGTATTTCTCTTCACTTTTGCCTCTAAATTGTTGTGGAATGTTGCTGTACACCAGGGGTAGGCAATCTATGGCACGCGTGCCGAAGGCAGCACACAAGCTGATTTTCAGTGGCACTCACACTGCCCAGGTCCTGGCCACCGGTCTGGGGGGCTCTGCATTTTAATTTAATTTTAAATGAAGCTTCTTA